>NC_141068.1:7107200-7569700 GCF_041138505.1 Cibotium barometz
GCTGAAATGATAATGTTTGATTTAGTAAAAAACCATGCGGATTGAATTGAAAGTGATTACATAGATTGGAAGCATACTCTATAAGCTTTGAGTCAAGCTATCAAACATCAAAATCAGAGTTTGAATTTTAGGTCAAGTTGACAATTTCCTACCTCATGCAAGTCTTGGACAGCTTGATATGCAATTGAATTTTTGAGATCTAGGGTATTCATTGGATAGTGTTCGACTAATGCTTCTCAACAAGCTAAAGAAAACAAGGATCGGATGCTGTTTGGAGGGTCAAAATGCATAGTTGACATAAAAGTCGAAACAAAGTTGACATAAAATGCATAGTTGACATAAAAGTCAAAACAAAGGATATTTGCCCTTGGATTGAAATGATGTGGACCACATATTTGGCTGGTAGATATTTCAAGTTTCCACAAAGCCAAAGATCATCAAATTTGGTTTTCGTTGTGAGCAAATTGGTGTTTCAACAAATCTGACTGCATAAAGCAGAGCACCAAACCTAATTCAGCCAAAGGGGTTTGGGGTTGATCCAAAAGCAATAATTGGGATTGAATCCTCACTCCATAAGCGTTATGACAAGCTGTCAACCATGCCGATCGGATTTTGGAGTAATAAGTTGCATCAAACTTTGTAATGGGGGCATAGTTGGACATTTTTGGATCCAGTAAGCCATGGGGGACTATGAACGTGAAGATGATGATTACTACTATGCAGAGGAAGATGACTATAACATCGACCATGAAGCTACACCAATGATGAGAGCTATAATCTTGAAGGCTCTACGGGCATAGAGGGCGACGATGAAGTGGTGGTCTATGCCAATGATGATCAAGGTGGTTCCATATCTATGCCTATGATGTTCATGGTAGTCATGATTCTTCTTATGAGGGCATGTATGCTGATGAGGATTGGGCCAAAAAAAGTGAATAAGATTCACAACTTGACACTGATGAAGGGTAACAATGTGACTTTGTGGATTGAATTGATGAGAGTGATGAAGAAGAGGACGATGAGAGATTTAACGCAATACAAGCAAGGAGCCATGTATTGTTGATGGTGAACGGCGGAGGCAAAATGAGCACTTGGATGTCTTCTAGGCAAGACTTCTTTGATAGAAGGAGACAAAGGTCTCAAGCTATGGTTGTCAAACCACAAGCTTATGGATGCCTTGTTAGCACTTCATATGAAAATGTAATACATAACCTTCAAGCTAATTTAAAACAAGGTGATCAAAGTCGTGGTTCTATTCTTGGGAAGTAGAATTTGCTTCCAGCATTAATGCATCAAGAGGGGACAAGTGCATTGAGAATGCCTATGCAACAAGGTGGGACAAATGAGTTTGATATGCCTATGTATCAAGTTGGTGTAAAGGTGTTGAGAACACCTATGCAAGGTTTATCTTGAATGCAAGTAAGAGGTAATGGGTTTGATGTAATGCAAGAAAAATGTGATGGTGCTCTTGTAACAAGTCAAAACACTTATGGTGAATCGTTTAATAGTCTAATGAGGTCCTTTAATGCCGTTCAAGCGGAGTGGTGCAAACAATGGAAGAATCAACAATACACCTCACCCTTTTCTAGCAATGAGGCACATACTCAAACACTCTTTTCTTCAAAGGGAGTGATTCGAGGGAGGAAATGTGCAATTATTGATGCTAAAACCTCTACAAGTGAAGCCAAGATAAAGAGGGTTAATATATGTGAATAGTTGGTGCCCACACTTAGCTTCCCTCTTGCTTTAAACGGGGATAGAAGATCTCCTATGCACTCAATGTTGCAAGATTTGGGCTTGACAAAATGTAGAAGAGGATCTCCATGGTCAATGCAAGGATTATAACTATGTTAGTCTTTATGAGTTCATTATAGGAGTTGAAGTGGACAAGACACTTGCTGTACTTTTTGGATAGCAAAATGAGAAGCCATATACACATTTATGCAAATTTTTGGATTTCATCTTGAGTCTCCATGACATCTCGACATTGGTGGATTACTCATATGTTGATTCCATGGAGGATGTCTTGGATTTTGATGATAGTATTGGCAATGATCAATAGATGCTCTTATGAGGCCACATATCATATCTATGAGGCATTTGTGTTTGTTCAAGGTGGATGTTGCCTTGACACTATAGACTCATTCTATGAGACATTCACATTTGGATATACATGGGATGCTACATATGTCATGGTTATGCATACTCATGATGATGACTATACATATGTGGATATTGTCCAGAGAGACATTGCTATAGTAGACCATGATGATGGTTATACGCATGTTGATCTTGTCCAAGGAGAAATTAATATAGTGGCCATGTCTTGGATCATTCAAGGGATGATATATATGATGAGGGTGTCAGTTTGCTTGTGATTATGTCTAATTCCACCTATGAGATGCTCATTTGGCCCTTGTGGATGTCATCATGATCCTTTGGTCTATGGAGCTGAGGCATTCAATTTCGGATGTGTCACATGTCATCTGGGATGCATGGTTTTGCTCATGGGACATGCCATGTTTGCCTAAATATGGTTGACCGAGGATGGGTGTATAAGCTTTCCCTTGGATCCTAGCACAATTGGTGGCCACTTTATTGATCATTGCAGATGCTACTATGATGCCCATGACTATGAGACATTGACATTAGATGGTGACTTTCATAAAGTTTCCTTTGATCCAAGCGGTCGTTTGGATCATCATCTTGGGGAATCATTATGGATCTTCCTTTAGTACATGTGGTTATGCACATGCACATATGGATCACTGGTTCTTGGGACTTCCATTTTACCTAGGAGATTATGTGATGATTGAGGATGCATGGCTACATCATCTTTTTTTTCCCAAGTGGCATCTGTTGAGAGGTAGCGATTGCGGTTGTGCAATACTACATTGATTGATATGGGTGATGGTGAGTTGTGGAACACCTCGATTAAGAGGGGGTGTTGAGAGATGTAATCACGGTGTTGTGTGTATGTGGGAAAGCACCCTAGAGGTGCAAGATATTGTGGCAAGATAGGAATGCCACATGTAATATTGAATGGTGTGTGAGTGTTGACTATTCAAGTGGAGATGAGTGTGCCACATGGGTGGACACATGTAAAGTGGATTGGGTCTAGGCTATCTATATTAGAAGCCTTTGTTTGAAGCATATGTAATAGAGTCTTGTTGAGTGTGCACATCTCTCTCTCATGGAGTTTTTAGTGTGTTATAACCCACCTTAATCTTATGCTTAATCTTGTGTCTATCACCATGATCAATCCCATATTAGGATTGTTAACAGCATCATGTTTTATAGCCTGGGAGTTGGTCCATGGATTTTTTCATTTCATCCAGGATGCTACGAGGACCTTTCGATGTTGATATTATTTTTACATCGACATTCGTGGTGTTCCATTTGATCCTGGTGGCGATTCGGTTTATTTTGTTTTGTTTTGCACAACCACCCTTCGATTTTGAGGATGAAATCATTATAGGATGGGATGGTTTGTAATGAAGTAGATTTGGAGATTTATGGTACACAAGAAATGGCCTTGGGCACATTTGTAATGAAGTAGATTTGGAGATTTATGGTACACAAGAAATGGCCTTGGGCACATGGGGCTTAGGGACATTCACATGTGTCCACTTTTTGGGCCTTATGCTATATTGGACATAGGGCTCATGGTCATTGTGTCACTTTACCATTTAATCATATGCTACACCTTCCTTGGAGATTTCATGGCCCAAGATTCCATGGCCTTTGTGGCTATTGCCTAAGGATGGTGACCTACATCCATGCCTACTCCATTCCTTGAGTAGATCCATCCCAATATCTTAGCTTGGTCATGTTTCCTTTCATGCATTTGTAAGAGGGAATGGTTTGTAATGAAGTAGATTTGGAGCTTTAATGGCACATGGGGCTTAGGGACATTCACATGCGTCCACTTTTTGGGCCTTGGACTATATTAGACATAGGGCTTATGGTCATTGTATCACTTTACCATTTTATCATATGATACACCTTCCTTGGAGATTTCATTGCCCACTTCTTGGCTATTGCCTTAGGATGGTGAACTACACCCATGCCTATTCCATGCCGTGAGTAGATCCATCCCAATATCTTAGCTTGGTCATGTTTTCTTTCTTGCATCGACTTTAGTACAATTTCTTATAAGAGGTGATACACCTCCCTCATCATGCCACATGGACCCCTATCTTTGTGTCATTTATTATGAAACCTTAAGCTGAATTGCTATATATAATCAAATATATATATATATATATATATATATATGTATGTATGTATGTATGTATGTATGTATGTATGTATGTATGTATGAGTTGAAAGGCCATTTCGGTTTAATAATCTATGTGAAAATACAAATCAATCACATATACGATTGTAGGTAAATTCATGTGGAATAGTCTATGTGAAAATACATATTGGTCTCATATACAATTGTAGGTAAATTCATGTGTTGGGGTCATTTTTACATGTAAACATGGGACTTCCATTTGCTAGGAGATTGTGTGATGATTGAGGATGCGTGGCTACATCATCTTTTTTACCTAAGTGACATCATGTTTTACAGCTTGGGAGTTGGTCCATGGAGTTTTCCATTTTACCTAGGATGCTACGAGGACCTTTTAATGTTGATATTATTTGTGCATCAACATTTGTGGTGTTTCATTTGATCCTAGCTGCGATTCAGTTTATTTTGGTTTGTTTTGCACAGACACCCTTTGATTTCAAGGACGAAATCATTGTAGGAGGGGATGGTTTATAATGAAGTAGATTTGGAGACCTTATTGCACATGGGAAATGGGCTTAGGCACATGGGGCTTAGGGAATGCACGTGTCCACTTTTTGGACATAGGGCTCATGGTCATTGTGTCGCTTTACCATTTAATCATATGATACACCTTCCTTGGAGCTTTCATGGCCCAAGATTCCATGGCCTTTGTGGCTATTGCCTTAGGATGGTGACCTACACCCATGCCTACTCCATGCCTTGAGTAGATCCATCCCAATATCTTAGCTTGGTCATGTTTCCTTTTTTGCATTTGTAAGAGGGGATTGTTTATAATGAAGCCATGCCACATGGAGCTCTATCTTTGAGTCATTTATTATGAAACCTTAAGTTTAATTGCTATATATAATCAAATATATATATATATATATATATATATATATATATATATGAGTTGAGAGGTCATTTTGGTGTAATAATCAATGTGAAAATACATATCAATCACATATACAATTGTAGGTAAATTCATGTGTAATAATCTATGTGAAAATACATATCGGTCTCATATACAATTGGAGGTAAATTCATGTGTTGGGGTCATTTTAACATGTAAACACGGGACTTCCATTCGACCTAGGAGATTGTGTGATGATTGAGGATGTGTGGCTACATCATCTTTTTACCCAAGTTGCATCATGTTTTACAGCTTGGGAGTTGGTCCATGGAGTTTTCCATTTGATCTAGGAGGCTACGAGGACCTTTTGATGTTGATATTATTTGTGCATCGACATTCGTGGTGTTCCATTTGATCCTGGTGGTGATTTGGTTTATTTTGGTTTGTTTTGCATGACCACCCTTTGATTTCGAGGACAAAACCACTATAGGAGGGGATGGTTTGTAATGAAGTAAATTTAGCAAATGGGGAATGGGCTTAGGAACATTCACATGTGTCTACTTTTTGGGCCCTGGGCTATATTAGATATAGGGCTCATGGTCATTGTGTCACTTTACCATTTAATCATATGATACACCTTCCTTGGAGCTTTCATGGCCCAAGATTCCATGGCCTTTATAGCTATTGCCTTAGGGTGGTGACCTACACCCATGCCTACTCCATGCCTTGAGTAGATCCATCCCAATATCTTAGCTTGGTTATGTTTCCTTTCTTGCATTTGTAAGAGGGGATGGTTTGTAATGAAGTAGATTTGGAGTTTTCATGGCACATGGGGAATGGGATTAGGCACATGGGGATTAGGGACATTCACATGTGTCCACTTTTTGGGCCTTTGTTTATATTAGACATAGGGCTCATGGGAATTGTATCACTTTACCATTTAATTATATGGTACACCTTCCTTGGAGCTTTCAAGGTCCAAGCTTCCATGGTCTTCTTGGCTATTGCCTTAGGATGGTCATGCCTACTCCATGCCTTGATTAGTCCATCCCAATATCTCAGCTTGGGGTCACATTGAGATGATTGGTGCTCAAAGATATATAGCTTAATTGCCAGTAATCAAGCAACCGTGTCTATCAGTCTCACTAGGTCATTTGTGTTTTGGGAATGTAATATTTGTGTTTTGGGAATGCAATATCTTTAGCCATTCTAAGGACTTTGTGTTTAAGGAAGTAATGCACATGAGTTGATTTATTGTTGAGAGATCGGTCATGGTTAAGAGGAAATAAGGCAATTGAAGAGCCCTCATTCTCACTAGCTGATCCGAATGCTCTTTGAGGGATAATATCATTCATACCAACAAGGTTCTCACACACAAAAAAGTGATTATTAGTGGTTGTGGGGATGTTAATTTTTGCTAATACATACATCCAATCTACTAAGTTATCTATCTCAAGCAAGGGTGAATTCCTTCCTTTGATCATCCCCACCACCAACAATTTGTTACAAAAGTAATACATACATTGATCATTATGGTTTATACAGTCATGTTGGATCTACTATCTATTTCTCTACCTTTAAGTATGGTCTTGATTTCTTAGATAGATGTGATCAACTATAAAAATGGACCAATTGAGATCAATGACTTTTGGATCAGAGTCGCTTCTGGCACCTGCGCGCGGACACAATTTTGGACATCTCTTGTGTGGATGGTCCAAAGTGAGATCTGCTGGGCTAGAAAGTCTCAAGGAGGTATCCTTTGCATATCTGGAAAGACCCATCTTAATCGGAGTCCATTTGCTCCAAGTACTCCCCCTACACGTTCCCCCTACACGTTGTCCGAACCAAGAGAATCCGCGGACACAATTTTGGACATCTCTTGTGTGGATGGTCCAAAGTGAGATCTGCTGGGCTAGAAAGTCTCAAGGAGGTATCCTTTGCATATCTGGAAAGACCCATCTTAATCGGAGTCCATTTGCTCCAAGTACCCCCCCTACACGTTCCCCCTACACGTTGTCCGAACCAAGAGAATCCGCTTGGGCATCCTTGCTAAGGAGATCCTTAAATAATTAGAGGTTTCACTCAGCTGGACACAAAAATGAATCGTTGGCATGTGTGTATCTTGTTGTACTAGGTGTGATATATATAGATTTGTTATGGAGAATTAATGCATCATTTGTCTCTATTTCTCTTTGTCTCTCTCACCTTGGACATCTCTCTCTCTCTCTCTCTCTCTCTCTCTAACTCACTCCCACTTTCTCTCTCTTTAAGTCTCACTCTCTCACTTTAGTTTTTGTGGAGGGAGTGAGAATGTGTTGAAAAAGCTCTGATTTTTGGTTTGTTTGTGGAAAAATCTCTAAATGAGAAGCTCCCTAAATAATCACACTCACTATGAGACATCAACATTGGATGGTGACTTTCATGGAGTTTCCTTTGATCCAAGCGGTCATTTGGATAATCATCTTGGTGGATCATTGGATGAAGCTTTCTTCAGTACATGTGGTTATGCATGTGTGTATATGGATCACTAGTTCTTGGAACTTCCATTTGACCCGGGAGATTATGTGCTGATTGAGGATGCATGGATACATCATCTTTTTGACCCAGGCAACATCATGTTTTATAGCTTGGGAGTTGGTCCATAGAGTTTTCCATTTGATCCAGGAGGCTACGAGGGCCTTTTGATGTTGCTGTTATTTGTGCATCGTGACATTCGTGGATCATGGCGGTGATTTGGTTTATTATATGGGATCATGAACTGTTGGGTACTTATAGGCTATGACTCCATATGTTATATGGGTCAATTTGGGCATTTTCACACAACCACCCTTTGTTTTCGAGATGAAATCATTGTAGGAGGGGATGGTTTGTAATGTAGGACATTATGTGCTTTGATGTATTGCATATGCACATGTGGGATTAGGGCCTAAGCACATGATGTGGGACATAGGACTTGGGTTTGTGGGTAGCTCATGTGTGAAAGGTCCTAGGAGTAAGTGATTATATAAGTCACTTTTGGGACAATTTGTATATCTTTTTGACATATTACCGTTCAACCTTTGCACCATTCAACTTTATACCTTGATATTCATTCCCAAAAGATAACGTGCAAAACAAAAAGCTACCCCATCAATCACTCCCACATTGTTTTTTTTATCATGGTTATTCTTGAGGTATAGCTAGATATATAATTGTTAAGTCTTATAATTTAAATAAAATAACAAGATCTTAGTGTAATTTAAATTTATGAGGGACCTTCCATGATTTTGTTTTTAATTTGCATCACATACATTTGTGGAATTGATATGCAGCAAGCTTCACCTTGATGTTAAACATGCTTAGAGACTTGGTGAAGGGTGATGATATTGAGCCAATGATACATTTCCTAGTGGATTCAAATCCAAGTGAAGACCTCTCCAAAAATTTGTATCATAGGTATATGTGGAATTGATATGTGGCAAGCTTCACCTTGATGTTATAAACATGCTCAGAAACTTGGTGAAGGGGGTGATGATGTTGAGCCAATGATACATTTCCTAGGGGTTTCAAATCTAAGTGAAGACCTCTTCAAAAATTTGCATCATAGACATATGTTTAATATCAAGCTTCACCTTGATATTAAACATGCTCAAAAACTTACTGAATGGTGTGATGATGCTCAGCCAATTATTCATCGAATTGCACAATACGAATTGTAAGAGTACATGTGAATGCAAGCTAGACTTCCTCCTATTCCTTCTCTTCCTCATTTCCCATTTTAAATCCAAGTAAAAGCCTCTCCAAAAATTTGTTTCATAGACATATTTGGAATTGATCTGTAGCCACCTTCACGTTTTTGATGCAACACTGTCATCTTTTTTTCCATTCTTGACAAATTGTCATCATTTTTTTTGGTTGCGTGTAAGGTGTTGTGGTTATGTTTGATTGTGTCTATTTCATTCTTCTGATTCCTAGCAACTTAAGCTTACAATGTACAATGGAGACATTAGACATAATGATTCACTATCAAATTTTCTAAAAGGACAAATATACTATTTCTCTTTATAAAATGTAAACATTGGCAAGATAATCTTTATAAAATGTAAATGTTGGCAACACCTTGATGGAAGAGAATCATCAAGAATGTTGATAAGATCTTGATGGTAGAGAATCATCAAGAATTTAAGATCTTGATAGAAGAGAATCATACAAAATGGAACACAAAGGACTCTTTAGCATGGCATGATGCAAGAGATAATTTCTAATTGACACAACGAGAATAAGCCCATACTAGGATTGCTTATTCATGAAGGAAATTATATCAACAAGGTAGCACACAATTATAGAATCCACATCTTTTTAATAAATTTGTAAAGTTTCTGTGATCTCTTATTGGTGATTTGTACCATCTTTATCTCTTATTGGTAATTTGTATAGTCTCTGTCTTTAGGACATGCAACAATGCTTGCGAGCTTTCCAATATCTGTGATTAACCATCTGAAATTTGTCAATCTTACGAAACTATAAAAAGAGGCATCCAAAACATGTGTGAACTTAAAACATGTTTTCTTTTCAAGTTAAAAGAAGAATCATGCATGAACATCATTGTCTTGTGCTTAATATCATTGTAAACAAAGATGTAAGTTTTAGGTGACCATGAGATGGAAGCTCTAAAGATGAAATATGCATGTAAGTTACACTTGGCTATAGGAGCTTACTTTTCCATATGCAGCCTCCACATCTTCTATAGTTTTGTCATACTCATTAGCATAAGCATATTTGCGAGATAAGCTCTCATCAATTTCTGCAAGCTTCTTAGTGAGCACCACCAGGTCCCTTTGTATACTAGCCTTCTCTTCCTCCTCTGCTTGTAACATTTGAGTTATCTCTTCCCTCTTCTCTTTAAGCTCATCGATGCCTATTCATTTCAAGAGATGAAGCTTTATAATGCAAACAAGTCTAGCATTTGAACAATGATAGGAAAGTTTTTACATTTCATCTATTGGGGCTCTCTCTCTCTCTCTCTCTCTCTCTCTCTCTCTCTCTCACACACACACACACACACACACACACACACACACACACACACATATGATTTTTCTCTTTACATACATATATATATTCACACATATGTACATATATGTGTGTACATTCACACACACACACATGCTTTCTTTACATACATACGTATATTCACACATATGTATATATATATGTGTGTATATAACACACATATTTATGTACATATACATACATATATATATATTACACACACACACACACACACACACACACACATATATATATATATATGTATATATATATATATTACATATATATATATGTATATATACATATATATATATATATATATATATATATATATATATATATATAACATATATATATATGTATATATATGTAATATATATATATATACATATATATATATATGTATATATATATATATTACATATATATACATATATATGTATGTATATATAATAAAGATGTTTAGTTAGTTGCAACTTACGTTCTATAAGCTCCATGGTGTAGTCTTCAAGCTCGGCTCCTCCTCCTGAAGGTCGACTTGCCATACGCATGGCGCACCTACATGGGTCGTTGATGCGGAGGAAGCGATTGGATGGTAATGAGGCCCTACTACTAGTGCCACCACTCTTCATGTAATAATGATCACCATTGCTCTTGGCTGCTGCGGGCAGCCGCGACTCGCGAATCAGTTGAGCCCCATCTCTAGCCGCGCTTGACGCTGATGAAGACTCCGTTGTGGAGAGCTCGATCCGTCGTGGTACTCTCCAATTATAATAATAATGCAAGCTTGCTGATCTGCTGCTATTATTATCATGAATAATGTAGGGTTCAATTAGAGCAGGTAATGCACGTGTTATTAATATATAAGAACGTAATCCGCCAGCATTCAGGCAGGCATGCATGCAATATGCCCTTTTTCTGCACGTTTTTGGCCATCAATTATATAATAACGCAAGCTTGTTTTACAATCATCAATAATGTAGGGTTTAATTCTAAGGGTTCAATTAGAGAGCAGGTAATATAGAACGTGAACTGCCAGCATGCATGCATGCATGCAATGCTCTTTTTCTGCCATCAACAATTGCTGGCAAGAAATTAAAGGGATTAAATGATTTCTCAGGAAAAGCAGAACAATTGGAATAAAGATCAATGCACTGACCTGGTTTGATCAGGTACAGTTATAGCTTAGTTAATTTTTTTGATATGGCAACCTTGAAACGTCGACAGGGGGTGCGGACGATATAAACGGTTGCATATGACCCCCCCCACATGACCATCCATATCATTCCACGCTAAACCGTAAAACTAATAAATCGTCTTTTATTATCTAATGGCTTTGATACTTCAAGCTTCTAAGTGGAAGGTCTAAGGTCTTCATTAATAGGACATTTCCAAGACCACCCATATGGATACATGGATGTACTTCAATAGGACATTCCCAAGACACGGATACCGGAGGGATGCACTTCAATAGATATTTGGTCAAGTGCCTCCTCACACACCTTTAAACTCAAAGCTTTAGATGATGAGGAAGCTCCATCCTCTTCTGTCACTTGATAATCCTTATTCTCAACTCTAATATCCCATTATGAGACATCTTTAAATCATTGGGAATATATTGCATGACTATAAGTACTTGGAGTTTTGATCATCTCCTTGTCAACATCTTTGAATTCAAGGTTTTGTTTGCTTCAAGGAGCAACTTGTACTGGGTGTGCCACCATTTTAAGTCCAAAGAATCCAGGTGGAAGATTACCTATTATAATGCATTATAAATTGAGGAGCAACTTGTCTTATGTACCACCATTTTAAGTCCAAAGAATCTGCATGAAAGATTACCTATGATAACGCATTATAAATTGCCAATATTTATATGTTTATAAGCAAAAGTAATGATATGGCAATTTCATTAATGATTATGTTAACCTTGATAATCGATTTTAGGTATCATATAATTACCGCATTGTTGTGGTAGTGTAAACATGTCATCATGAAGATCTATCATCCAGAACTTTATTGAGACAAAGAGAGCCATTTTCTCTCTCTTCTCACTGTTGTTGCACTACGACCATTGTAGTTAAGTTTGAACTATCACACACATCAAGCATAAATACGGTAATTTTCCAAGTTTAACCCTACTTCTATGATATATTGTTTAGTTCCATAATAATCAAACATGAATACAAGAAGAGTTTTATCACTAGTAGTACTTGCTTGCACTAGGACCATTGTGAATGAGTTTAAACTATCATACATCAAGCACAAATATGGTAATTTGCCTAAACCTTACTTCTATCATATCTTGTTTAACATGGAAATATAAGAAGAGTTGTATCACTCTAGCACTTGGTTGACTATCTTTAAGAAAGTTAGCTATTACTACTTCATAAGCAAATGTTGTTCTCCACAGGAAAGTGACATCCATGTGACCATAATTTATAATAATACATTTAAAATTTAGACAAAGAGTATAATTACATAAGTATCATCAAACATAAAATTTGTTAATTCAAATGATCCATGTGCAGAACTTACATTCCATAACCACATCCTCTTGCAAACTTCACTTATTGTTTCTCCATTTGCCATTTCTTGTGTAAGAGTATTTTGAAGCCAAGTGGGTGACATGATTAGGAAATGTGCAACAACCTTAGCAAGATATGGTAGATGCCTTTGTATTCTCCTCTAGGGTTTGTTCTTTCTATTTGTCTTCTCCTCTAGGGGTATGTTCTTCCTATTTGTCTCCTCCTCAAGGTTTTGTTCTTCCTATTTGTGCCTGCTTATTCTCATCAATCCACTTTTGTATTTCTCTCAGATTTAATATACAAAGCTTATGACCTTATCCTATAAGAATCCATTTATCCTACGAGTGATACCATAACTACCTCTTGATCCAAACTAAATCATTTTCTTCAAAAGTCTTTGGTCTTCTATGCTTGTTAGCCTGTCTAGTGTAAGCTTTTGGGCCTTGAAAATAGACCGTCACGAGCTTCGGTTAAAATATAGTTATGAGTTATGAGCCTTCCATTGAGGTCCTAATGCTCATGAGCTTCGGTTAAAATATAGTTATGAGTCACCGCAGTCATTGGCCACTAGAACTTCATTTTAGAAATTCTAGTAATTGGAGTAGGTAGTTTCTTACCATATAAAATCTCAAAAGGAGCTTTGCCAGGGGTTGTATGAGGTGTGCTATTATATGCAAATTGCAAAAGATACAAATACTGATCCCAATTTGTGGGAGAAGAGATAGTGTAAGACCTTAAAAGATCCAAAATAGCGATGTTTGTGGCCTCACTTTGTCCATTACTTTCTAGATGATATGCAGAACTAAAATCAATCTTAGTGCCTAAGTTTGAAAACAATGCCATCCAAAAATGATTACAAAAATGAGAATCACAATCTGAAATAATAATTTTAGGTAAACCATGATTTGTGAAAACAATTTTGATAAACAATTGTGCAGCATAAGAAGCATTCAATGTTTTAGGACATGCAATGAAATAAGTTTGCTTACTAAACCTATCAACAATTGTCCATATCATATCATTTCGAGAAGATGTGATACGTAAACCAGTTATAAAGTCCATAGAAATTTCTTCCCATGGTGCGACCGGAATAAGTAAAGGCATGAGTAGCCCATAGACTTTTCCTTGGCATCTTTTAACTCGTTGACATGTCACAAATTTCGATACAAAAGAAGCAACATCATGTTTAAATTGTGGTCGATAAAAATCTTCTTCTATGGTGTGCGAAGAGTGGTGAGAATTCCACGATGACCAACATATGGGGGACGATGCATCTCTTCAAGAATAAAAGATCTATAAGGAAGTGTAATGCATAAAAACTTTTGAAAGAAAAGGAAACCATCATTATATACATAATCATGAATAGGCAACCAACTATTAGTTTCTAACTTGTGCCAAACATTAGAAAATTTAGAGTTGAGTCATGAATATCATACAAAGAATGAATGTTAAACACTGAAATATTAGAAGGAGAAGGTCGACGACTAAATGCATTAACCACTACATTCTCTTTACCAGGTTGATACTAGATAAGAGGATGAAAACTTTGGATAAAAGATGCCCACTTAATGTGGCGGTTTGATATATAAGAGGTTGATCAAGAAGATATCTAAGAACCCATAAGATAATCTAATGATTCATCCATGGATTGAACTAATGTATGTTGCACACTAATGTGCACATAAAATATTACTGTCATTACCTATCATAAATAATCGCCAACGCACCGTGCGTCAATAAATATCCGTCGATGTAAGCTCAGTGGATTGATGCACACCCCACCCCACACACTAGCCCTGCCACCACTGATCTGCACTGACATGCACAATTTAAGCTCAAAATATGTGACAAGTTAGAGGTGATCAATCTCACTTGCACATAAAATAAATATCAATCAAATAAATCCATAAATGCCAAATAATTCCACAAATTTCAATAATTGCAACATTCCTCCCTAGTGAAAAGCAACTGTCCTCAGTTGCTAAACATGCAATACCTAAAGTTGGTACCTTTTCATATTTAAGAAACTACGTGCAATACCTCAATTTGGTGATCTTTGCACGAAAGAAAATATCAATTTTAAAATATCCACCAAATTGAGGTAAAGAAAATATCAATTTTAAAATATCCACCAAATTGAGGTATTGCAACTACGTGCAATACCTCAATTTGGTGATCTTTGCACGAAAGAAAATATGATCCCACAATATCAAAACCTCGTGCAATACCTCAATTCAATGAAACATGCGTAAGGCATGTACAACAGCTAATAACTCCTTGTCATAGGTACTATAGGTAAGTTCAGAAGGTGTCAATTTTCTACTCTCATAAGCCAAAGGATGGCACCGATTCGTGAGCGGCTAGCATTTGTGATTGTGAGGAACAACAGTCCAGTAAAGTTTGGGAGTTGAAGGATAGGGACATGAGTTAACAAATATTTTAGTCTATCAAATGACTTTTGCTGGTTTTCACCCCATCTAAAAACTACACCTTTCTTAAGTAACATTGTCAAAGGAAGTACTATCAATGAGAAATTACAAACAAAATACCTATAAAAACCAACCAAACCAAGAAAAGATCTAACTTCTTTAACACACGTAGGAGTAGGCTAAGTCTCAATTACTTTTACCTTTTTCGAATCAACTTTGATACCATCACCTGAAACAATGTGACCTAAGTACTCAATTTCATCTTGGAAAAAGATACTTTTGTCTGGATTAGCATAAAGTTGATTTTCTTTAAGAAGATTAAACACTAATGCAAGATTCTCTTCATATTCGGCAACATTCTTACTAAAAACAAGCAAATCATCAAAGAAAACAATGACGTAATTCTTGTACGAAAAGCAGTTTTATAAATATCAGAACTAGTCATTCGAACTTGATGATATTTATCTAGATTTTAAATTAATTTTACTAAATACAAATACACCTTTAAGCTTGTTTAGCAAATCATCAACACGAGGAATGGGATATTTATTCTTAACTGTGTGATCTTATTTAGAGCTCTATAATCAATGCACATTCGGTAAGTCTTATTCTTCTTTTCAACAAGAAGAACAGGAGCACCAAAAGGAGAACTCCTAGCTCAAATAAGTTTCTTATCTAATAATTCTCTAATTTGGCATTCTATTTCTTTTTGTTGAAGAGGATTTTGAAGATAAGGAGCTCTTTGAGCCCAGAATAATCTTTATAGTATGGTCTTCAAGACAAGAGGGAGGTACCTTCTATAAACCAGGAGATCGGAGAAACGATTAGCAAAAACTTCTATAAATCATGTGACCTTAAGGCAAAACTGTTATATTTTTGTAATATTTTCAGGATATCTACAACAATGTGCGAAACTTCAAGAGTTTTCATATTTTTATTGTTGTGACATTTGAACACCACTTTTATTGTTTTATTCTCAACTCATCATACCTTGAGGTAAATTTTCTTATCCATGAATCATCAGTCATATCTACATTTGTTTATCTAACACTTTACCATGTAGATGTGCTTCCCCAACATCATATGAGTACATATTCAACCCATTCATTAATTGCATTATGTGCTTAAAATTGATAATATTAATTCAAGATATATGAATCCTGGAACTTCTTTTAAATTGTTTGGTACCATGTAGCATGTGCAATAATAATTCTTTTTCAGAATGATTCCAGCATTCCCAACAAAGCTATTCGACACTTGCAAGTAAGTTGTTATCCTTCATAACTTAGTGAATAATTCTATGTATGCTTTATCTTCCAGACAGTGATTCGAACACCTTCCAAGTAAGTTTTTCATTTCTATCCTTGAAATAATCATGCTTAAAGTAATCATGCATAGAATTTCAATTCATACTACTCTAAGTTCTATTTCTTATAAAGTCATAATTTAATATAACCCTAGTTATGCTTGAAAGAATAATTATATTTCAATCCATTCTCATTGTTTCTCATCTTTCTCAATGTAGAACATCATTGCGATTGGATTTATATAAAACAACTCTCTTATGCTTTAGTTTCATGTTTATTATTCAAGTTTATTTCAACTTCAAAAGTAAATTAATCTTTCATCATCCAGACTTGTTCACTTAATTAATATGTCTAGAATCATTACTTGTCATTCGTATTTTATCAAATTTATCCATTCTTCATTTATAATCTCACATCCCTTCAAACAACCTTTCCAACTCAAGGTTACCATTTTCCTATCCGTATAACCATAATAGATTTAACTTTTATTCTTATAATGTTAAGTTTCTCACGAGATTTTATTTAATAACTTTATATATCCTATCCATAGAAGTGATAAACAACTCACATCTCTTTCGAGTGTTAATATTGTTTTTGACAAATTATTACAACAATGGAGGTATGTACTCACTTTTACACTTAGACTTTTTCATATGAGTTTTTATAATATTTTTACAACCTAAGAACCTAATTAATAAACTTGAGATTCAACATTAAGATTAGTTCAAGTTCAATAACTTAAATAAAATTTCTAGATAGAGAAAATTTGTGTCAAAATTTAAGTTTCAGAGGGAACTGGCCACTCCGCCTCAAACTTCTATTCTAAAGGAAGTGATGTATGGAATTAATTTGGTGGTATGGGACATCATATTAGTTTCATATACTTACTCCAGACACATTTATGTCTTCTATCTTTTACCATCCTATGTGTGTATGTGCAATGCGCCTATGTGGTATGGGACACCTAGACTCGTCTTACATACATTGATTTGATTGGTTCACTGCATATGCATTTTGTGTAGATCTAGTCTTCCACTCCAATCATGAAGCCATCCTCTCATACGTTTATGCAAGTGTATATTGGGGACGCCCGTATATGGTATGCTTTTGGGCCTCCACTGTTTGTTTCAGTTGGTTCGTATGGAGGGGTGATTCCCGGGGTACTTACGCTTTGCAAACATGTGTGTGGCTGTTGTTTGAATACTTATGGGTTGTCTATATCTCAAGATGATATTGGGATTAATTGATGTGTTCAATTAATTGTTTAACTAACGTGGATAGCGTCTGAGTATAGCAACGAGAAATGTGAGGGTACCGATTGAGGTGTCGCACTTCATGAGATGTGCAAGGGTACCGATTGAGGTGTCGTATGGCTGGTGGATTGAGAGGTAGTGCTACGATGATGATCATTTTATTTTGTGAATCATGAATTTTTGTACATATTATTTTTTATTTGATAATCAGTGTGACGATCACCAATTTTGGTGTCGCACAAGTTTTCCTTGTTGGTATTCCATGTCCAAAAGAACCTCTGAGCCATGTCTTTGTGCATTCGAGCCATGTTCGGACCTCTTTACTTTGCAGGTTATGACATCAATAATCTTGTTCTCTTGACATTTTTCTTACACAACTGAGGATAGTTGCTTCCTCAAATAGGAGGACTGTTACATATATATATTTTATCATATTTTTTATGATGATTTATGAATCATTAAGCTTAATTACTCACGATCTAAATAAGGCATTTTATGATTACCATGTGTCTGCAAGGAAGCACAGTTGTATGTAAATACTATGAAAGAGGTGCATGGAGGGGCACTTCATCTCTTGCTTGTACATGATCAGGAGGAGGGGCTTTAGGCACTGTCTCTGTTCTAGCTACTAAAGGAAAGACTTCACCATGTTCCTCATCCACAAGCTCACATTCCTTGAAAAGAGAAAGATCCACATGTGTCCTGGGCACCTGCCCGAAGCTCTGTCCGGCCTGGTTTGTACAATTCCGGCTTGACGGCATTCAAGCTGCACTGCTCTCCTTCTTTTGCAAGAAGAAAGAAACCACCATGAAAACACAGCACTTTCTCTTTCGAATGAATCAATGATGGTTGATTAAAGCATAAGAAGCAAAGAGAGCTTACCATCCCTGGGTTTTCTTTGTCTTTTTCAAGCCTGAGTGTTGCCTCTTGGAGGTTTACATCGTTCTTGATGGTGTTAGCCTTGTGGTTTTCAAGGAAAGGGGGATGTATTGTTAACGATATTTTTCATCAATTGTAGAACTCTTAGACTTCAGTACATTTGGCATTTAATAAAGCTTACCTTCCTAATCTTTTACTTTTTAAACTCAACTTGAGCAACTCCATATGAGCGCATATTTTGTCCATTCTTTTACTCCAATTTGGGAACTTAAATGATAAATTTATATATAGGCCCTAGTGCACTTAGTCTAATGAACCTTGTGCACTTCAAATTTTATGGCTCCTTTTCTTACGTGTCTATTACAAGGTACAAACTAGAGGATCATGATTTTAGTGCTAAGTTTACTTTAGAAATGGGTGATGTCTTATCATGTGCTTAAATTGATAGCTCTTTTTAAATGAATTGGATATAGTTGCCAAATAAGTTAAGCAAAGGATTAGCTCTCCTTTGGTGACTTGTTAGAGGCTAGATAGTCTCAACTTACTTGTTGGGGGTTAGCCAAACAAAAGGTTAAGAAGGGTTCCATATAATTCATAGACACAGCTGAATCCTTTGATCAACAGCACACACAGCGGATGAGGAGGCCAATCGGGTTGGCCATTACGGAGGACACATGTGTACAAGACAGTGCGGTGCATCGACGAGTTGCAGGGCACAGAGCGGCCAAGGTGCTAGGGGCATCAAGGGGCTAGAGACCGGGGGAGGGGGTGGTTTGAGCGGGAGGCTGGGGGAGGGGGGTTTGAGTGGGAATGGGGAGACGATCGAGAGGACCATGAGGCAGAGGGCACTTGTAGAGCCAACCTAGCAAGGGAGAAGGGGGCTCTCTCAACCTCTTATATGGCCAAGGTGAGAAGCCTTGAGCCATGTTCATGGCCTGCATCCATGCAACGGTCCACTTTTTTCAAATTAAGTATTTTCTTTTGGAAAATTTATTAAAAAGGAGGGTCACTTTTTGTGTGTGTGTGTGGGGGGGGGGGGGGGGGGGGGGGGTGTAGGGGGGATTTGTGCATGTGGGTGCACATGCGTGGAGTGGGTTGCACACATGAGTGTAGGGAGTATGCATGTGCGTGTTTTTAATTTTTTATGGTTTCTAAATTTTTTTAGGCTTTCAATCATTCTTGATAAATGTGCATGTACACTCGAGTGGGGGTATTATGTCACATATGTAAAATGGGGTTCGCAGCCTATGGCTTATCATGTGAGCTCAATGAGCGAAGGTGAAGCACCACTTGCCCATCCACCGTTAAATCTTGGATGATGCCACCCTTGTCACTTTGTTGTTACACTTGTCTAAAATTTGGCCTTCCAACTAGCAAGTTAATGTAGTGGCATAGTGCACGGTGATGTTCTGAAACTATGGTGAGTCCTTGGGTCTGGGGAGCAAATGGGCAAGGGAGTCTACATGCGGTGTTTAGTGGATTTCTTGGTACCCAACTAGCTCTTTTGGTTCTGGGGAGCAAATGGGCAAGGGAGTCTACATGCGGTGTTTAGTGGATTTCTTGGTACCCAACTAGCTCTTTTGAGATTGGAAGTGACAAGGGTACAACCCCTATAGACATGGACTTAGTGAAACGTCCACATTTTCTTTCGACTATTTTTTTGTTGGTGGGTTCGGCATGCAAGTCGAGGTGCTACCACTGCTACTTCACTCCTAGTTGAACTTTGGGTGTGGCGTCGGAGGTATGGCCTTAGGTCTCCACACCCATTTGGATTTGAGATTTGAGGGTGTGCTTGTAGAGGCCTAGGGCACAATTTTCTTTGATCTGGGAACCAAAATGTAAGGGTTTCATGAGTCTTTGGCTTCTAGCAATTTTGTTGAGATCTATCAAAATGCCAAGTGTTGGGATGGCATTGGGCACACCAAGGGCCATCGCTTGGATCTTTTAGCTTAAGGGGTTGTGGTGTGGAGAAGGTAAATTTATTGGGACCAAAAAAGAAGTGTTCCCTTGTAGAAGCATTAATATGCTTCTAGGAGCTTTTGACTAAGAGCCAGTGAGGCTCTCTAATAGCCACGTGTTTGCTAGGGTACTCTTAGGTAGTACCCACTTCTTCCCTTAGTGACATCTTTGAGGTTGACATTTAGGGGTGGTTTTCATCTCTATCAGCAAGATTTTGGGTCTCCAATAGGGGGTGGTCTCGATGTGTTGAGGCAACGTGAGTATCTTGTGTTAGAGGTTACTTGAAATAATGGTGTATGGTTACACGACGAGGCTTGGGATGTTTAAAGGTTTGGGATATCCTTGTTTACCAAAGGTAAAGTAACCATTCCTTTGGGGAGCTTGAGCGTTGTGATTCTTCTTTGAAAATTGACTATGCAAACAGTGGGTCGTGATCCATTCCTTTTCGAGGATGATGCTTTCTCTCATTGTACCTGTCTATGTAGTTCTTCTCTGACAACTAACTATGCAATTAGTAATAGTCCATAAACCATTCCCTTCTGAGGATGATGCTTTCTCTCATTGTACCTGGCTACGAGGTCACATAAAACTTACAAGATGTAGGTTTAGATCTAATAAAAGCTCCACTTCAAAACGGGCAACAGTTTGGACTAGGAATTGTTTGCCACAGCTAATCAACACTAAGCACTATTGAGTGATCCCAATAACTTGGAACGGATGGATGAAAGGAGGTCGATGGCACCAAATATGTCTAAGTCAAGAGCTTACCTTAGCCTTGCCAAATCATGTGTAATTGGGCCTTGCCTTAGAGTTATAATTATAACTTCTCGATATGGGTGCACTAGTTTGTGTCCATTGTGTCATCACTCTTTTTCACACGGGAATGCTCCTTACCAAGGGGGTGAAGGAAGAGCTCTCTTTGCCTAGATGGAGGCAAATAGAGATTCATCTTTATGGTGGTTTTCCTCACAAGGCAAGGAAAGAAGAAAAAACTAATGTAAGAAAGCTAATGCAATAACAAGGAAATCTACAAAGAAACATATCTAGCATGCAAGCAAGCAAGATTCAATAGCATACATGCAAGTAAGAATAGAGAAGGGGAGCTCACAAGTATTCTACAAACAAACATATCATGCATGCAAGCAAGATTCAATGGCATACATGCAAGTAAGAATAGAGAAGGGGAGCTCACAAGTATTCTATTACAAGAAGGGAATGATTTTTTTTCCCTTAGTGTCAAAAAATGGCTTATATACAAGTGACTAAACCAAACTAAAAAATGGTCCACGAAGTCCTTAGACTTTCCCTATTTGACAGTAAGCTCAAGATAAGGCTACTTTATCTGTTCTAGCACCCTCTTACAAAAGTGCCCGATTGAGTGGATAAGATGGCAAAGCGCCTTACCGTAGGTTAGGTAAAACCATGATAACTTATAGAGTGGTTAACACATGGCTTCGCACGAGTTTCACATGGATTTTTCTACTAGAACTTCCTATGAAGCTTTAGTTCTATAGAAAGCACTTCTTTCTTGTTTTCGACGATGGATTCATTTGTGAGCTCTGAATAGCTGCATAGGCACATGTCATAGGCAGATTAACATTGGCTAAAGAGTATCATCTCACCGACTCAATGGATTGAGTCTTATAAAGCCAAGGAAACTTCATAGGATATGCAAATAGAGCAACACTACATGTTTAGATTCCCACCCTACTATGAGATTCAAAGAGAGATTCCATTGCCATTTTTGAGACGGACTTGACCAACACTTGGCCCTTTCTTATCAATTATGCATTATGAGGATCAAAGCTACTTGGTTGGGTTTGTACTTCAATATTAGAGCTTCGATAGCATTAGAAGGTCATGCTTAGACAACACCTATGGAGTTTAATCTAGTTGGATGTTTCCAGGACCTCCACTATAGATTTCTTTTTAGTGCATCCAACTATGACACCAGATTTCACTTAGGCCCGCACAAACATCAGACCGCCTTAGAATCAACTCCATACCAAGGCACAAAACTCTCTAGCCCCATGCTACCATGGAGTCACTCATGGAGTTACTATAGATAGAGTATACTGTCTCTTAAGACCGCCTTAGAATCAACTCCATACCAAGGCACAAAACTCTCTAGCCCCATGCTACCATGGAGTCACTATAGATAGAGTATACTGTCTCTTAAGAGCGAGCAAGATGCCCTCATGCTCCTAGGTATCTAGACCTTTCACCTAGCTCATTGTTGGCATTAGAAGGTTATGCTTAGACAATACCTATGGAGTTAGATCTAGTGGGATGCTTCCCAAACCTCCGTTATAGATTTCTTTTAACTGCGTCCACCTATGACAGAAGATATCACTTATGCCCCATAAATACAACGAGATTACCTTTTGATCAACTCCATAATTATGAGACACAAATCTCTCTATCCCCACGCTACCATGGAGTCACTATAAAAAGAGAGCATGATCTCTTAAGAGCCAAATGCTCTCATGCTCCTAGGTATCCAGGTCTTCCACCCAACCCACCAACTGCAAGATCAAGACATGAGGACATAGTCAAGCTGCATGGAGAGGTGCTTGTCTCTTTTGCAGATTATCTTGTGCAATGATGTATCATTCAGTTGTTGTTATGTGAAATATGGCTTTTACATATTAACCATGCCACCATAACTATGTGCCATATTACATGGAGGAGGATGGTACTATTGATGACCCCTCCCACCGCAGTATAGTGGCACTTTGTATAGCCACATAGTTATATGTAGTACCTTTTTTTAATCAACACATGTTCATAATATATGTAGGTAGTTTACTTTTTTAGTTTTTCCTTTTCCAAGGGATAATTATTTTCACTGAGTTATTGTATTACGATTTGGTCTTATAAACCCTTTGGATCTTTTTTTGAAGACATTTCTCTCTCTCTCTCTCTCTCTCTCTCTCTCTCTCTCTCTCTCTCTCTCTCTCTCTCTCTCAAAAGTAAAATTCATATATCCTATTTTATTTTTAAATTTAAATTAAATTAGTACATTAATAATATATTATATGTTTTTATCCTTATAGGTCATGTGATGAAATTTTATAATTTTTAAAATACCTAACAAAAGGATATAATTAGATTTATATTCATAAATAAACTATTCAAGAATGTAATAATTAATTGAATATCTTTCAATGATAAATATATAAGTTTTCTTTTTTTTTATGTCTCCATAATGTGCTTGACCTCCAAGATAACCCATTCATTAAGTTGGAGTAAGAAATCATAGAGCTTGGATGAGAGGCAAACATACTGGTCTTGGAATATACAATCCACACATTGTTACTCTACAATTAAGAATGGATATATGTGCTTTGTGCAACACACTCATACATGCATGCTCATGTCATGCATAGTTAAGTTATTATGTGCTTTTATTTTTGCTCTTATGTATACTTTATTTTGGTCTCTAAAGGATGATAAACCATCATCGTGAACCTCTCTCTCTCTCTCTCTCTCTCTCTCTCTCTCTCTCTCTCTCTCTCTCTCTCTCTCTCTCTCTCTCTCTCTCTCTCTCTCTCTCTCTCTCTCTCTACATTATTAACAAAAAATTTAACCTCTTTGCTCAGTGGCCCAAAGGTTTTATTCCTTTCACATTTAAAGTTTATGAAGGATACTACAACCCAGTATGGGTGGTAGATATCCAATACAAAAACCACTTGCAATTAAAATAGTAAACTCCACCATCATAACCCATAGGCCTATCAAAAGTTGAGGGGATACCAAGCCTTCTTAATAAGCATGCTTTTTTCGCTAGAACTTTTTTTTCCTCTACATTATTAAAAAAAGTTTCACCTCTTTGCTAAGTGGCCCAAAGGTTTTATTCCTTTCACATTTCAAGTCTATGAAGGATACTACAACCCAGTATGGGTGGTAGATATCCAATACAAAAACCGCTTGAAATTAAAATAGTAAACTCCACCATCATAACCCATAGGCCTATCAAAGTTGAGGGCATACCAAGCCTTCTTAATAAGGAAGCTTTTTTTCCCTGAAATGAACAAGAATTAGTAATTAGTATTTTGTAAAGTAGTAACCTCAAAGAGCTTTGTGTATGGAGCTCTTAATTAGAATTTTGTAAAGTAGAAACCTTAAAGGACTCTAGCCCCACACCTTAGAGACAAAATTTTACTTGCCAGGTCATGAAATTTTCCTTATGGAGAGCATAAGCTTATGTTTCCCCTAATTTTCCTTGTGGAGAGCATAAGCGTATGTGTTTTTTTAACTAATGCACCCCCCAATGATACCACAAATGTGCTTCAACCAACTAGGGCTATGTTCTTTGTTGCATAGTTAATTTCCAAGGCTATTTTTAACCTTAAAAAGAGCCATGAAAAGCTACAATATGCAATAAATACTAATGGAACCCCAATGTTGCATGGTTAATTCCCAAGGATATTTTAACCTTTAGAAAGATCCATGAAAAGCTACAATATGGAGTAATCACTCATGGATGTGTGACTCTTGCATCAATCCTTAGATAAATTAAAATCAAAGATGCATGCCAAGGCTACCCTAAATTACGGTTTAAGAGTATAATCATGTTTTCCACAAGGTAAGGATATGGTAGACTAACATGTAAAATTTTACTGACAAATTTTTTTGATTGTGCTAGCATGCCACTTATTGGGTAGAAAGATGAGGGATTTAATCCATGGTTAAGATAGACAAGTCGCAACATCACTCCACACTATCCACCACATCATCACTTTTGGGGTGATGAATTCGATACGCACATAATGAGCGGTGAGACTCTATTGTAATGATTTGTAGACCAATAATAGAATGAGATCTTTTAGGTCACTATGAAAATATATGACAAACTAACATGATAAGTTCCCACAAATCAACCAATGCATCAAGACAAATAGGATGAGATCTTTTAGGCCACTATAAAAATATATGGCAAACTAACAAGGCAAGTTCCCCCACAAATTGAGCTCATCAAAGATGAGATCTTTTAGACCACTATAAAAATATGAGAAACTAACAAGGTAAGTTCCCACAAATCAAAGACTTGCATACAGGCTATTAAAGACTTTTGACGCAAAATAAGTGTCCACTTTTCCCAAAGTCCTTGGGTTATTTATAGATGAGCTTTTAAACTTCCTTGGAGAGGTGTTTTGAAATCCCTTTTGAGTATTTAAAATGACCAATCCTTCAATACAAACTTTCAACTTTATTGCTAAAAACCATTGAAAAACCAAATTTGAAGTACAATTATGTATATGCAGCCCGAAAATGTAGATTTAAAAACTCTTTTTGTTGAACCACATGATATACTTACACATGTTTAAGTAAACCTCTTAAAAAAACTTCAATAATAGGTTAAGAAAACAAGACTAAAGATTTAAAATTACTTTATGGAGGTGACTCATGCTGATTCTCCCATACCACATTTGAGTATAAAAACACATTGATGCACTAGTAACTAGCTTTGATTTTGTAAGGAAAGTACTTGATGTGCATCCTTGTATAGCTTAGGTTACTTTTGAAGGCAATAAGGTGTAGCTGTGATATTGGTTGGAGGTTGGATCGTCTCTATAAGCTTTCCATATATTAGGGTAGGGTCAATGAGTGTAGAGGCTAATTTTCCTTTTAAGAACTAGAGCCAAAAATCATTGCAGTTACCACCATAGAAAATGTCAAGTAGCTATTTCTTTTTTGTTTTGGTAAGAAACACTTTTTTACTGCATCTAACTCATTTATGTCATCGAACAAGTAGTTATTCCCTCTTTTTAGGTAAGAAACTCTTCTCTATTACGTCTAACAAAAATCTATACTTCTTTGTTAAAGTGGGTGTGATAATGATGTTTCTCATTATTCTTTTGTCAGTAGAGCCTTGTATTACTCATTGTATTAATGACTCAATTGGCTTGTTGCTTTTGGAAAGCTTTGTTGAGCTCCCAATATGTAGCGTGTAACCCTAGAAGGAGAGAGTTTCGAATATGACAAGTAGGTAGACATGTCAATGTCATAATTTAAGTCATGCCCATGGTAAAAATGATAGTGGCAATATTGAATGGGGTTTCTTAAAGGGATTTTAGAGCTTTTTGAGACAAAAAGATAGGTGAGAGGGGTCAACAAATGATATGAGCCAAAGGACAAAGAAATCAAGTATCTTCATTGTTTTTGAGGTCACAAACCCAATGAGAAAATTCATGGCATGTCTCCTACCACTTCCATGTGGATGGCAAGTTGAGCCTACGTATGTGGAAATCAACTTGCCATTCTATGAAACATGTTATACCCATCATCTCAGTATGTTTCCTCTATATATTCTGACCATGGCATTTTCGTCAACTGAGCATGTGCCACTATCCATCTCATATGCCATCAGGAGGATGATATGATGCATCCTCTTGAAGGTCCATCATCTATGCTTGTCTAGTTGTCATTTACAAGAAAATTTATGTTTACTTCTACACAATGCATGATATGGAGCACCTCTTTCGAGCTCGTATATTTCTTCCAAATATGCACCCAAACTAGTTTTTTGGACGCACGGAATTAATTTTTCAACACTGCTAACACGTATCGCTTGATTTTTTTTCTTTTGTAAGGCCACCTAACACGTGCTGATTCACGTGCTCGCACGTGTCAGCACATGCGGAGTTAAGTTGTGTGCGTGGCATTTTCTTTTTTGCATGGAGTGTGCTCCTCTCATTTGCCATGCTCGTCTCGTCGTTTTGCCATGCTCACCGTCTGCTCATTTGCTATTACACCCTCGCTCCTCTGTTCATGTGCCATCATGCCTCGTCCTAAACTTGCTGACTGCTGGAGTTTGTTCCATCTCATCTTCCCAGCAGCGAAAGATAGCTCCTTTGAATGTCGGGGAATGGTGGTAACTTGCTCTGGCCGTGCGCTCGTCTCCTTTTCCATGCTCGTCTCTTCCTTTGCCATGCTCGTCGTCTACTCGTTTGCTATCCCTCGCTCATCTATTCGTGTGCCATCATGCCTCGTCCTGAATGCTCCCTCTGTTTGACCAATACTGGTGAGACTGCTGGAGTTTTGTTGTTTCATCTCATCTTGCCAGCACAACGAAAGACAGTTCCTCTGAACGCATCTCTCGTGGAATGGTGGTAACTTGCTCTGTCGTGGAATGGTGGTAACTCGCTGCTGTGTTGTTTTTTATTATTTAACAAAGCTAATTTCCTTATCAATTGAACTGTGGCAATTTCTGTATTTCATGAACTTTCTACCGCTAGAGTTGTGTTGTTCCATCTCATCGTGCCATCAACCAAAGACGATGGCTTGCTCTAGGTAAGTTGCTCTGTCATGGAATGGTGGTAACTCGCTATGTTGTTTTTTATTATTTAACTGTGGTAATATTTTTATTTTATTTTATTTGAATTGTGGCAGTTTCTGCTGTATATCGACAAACAACCCTCAAGCGTGGTAATTTCATTCACTCTTGAACTGTGGTAATTTTTTTAATTTATTTTATTTGCCTTTCTAGATATGTAGTAAATTATGGTGGTGAGGCTACATCATACGCATGCAACCATGATAGCACATGCAAGCATCAAAAGGACACATGCTATTTCTTACTGTACTGCCTTCTAACTATTTTGCCTTCTGGATTCTATGCACATTCTAACATGCAACGGACACGTGTCTATTTAAAGCTTTGCCACGTGCATACGACACATGCTATTTCTTACTGTTGCTAACTGTACTGCCTTCTAACTGTTCCGCCTTCTGGATTCTATGCACATTCTTTGTACATGCAACAGACACGTGTCTATAGATACTTTAAAGCTTGGACAAGTGCATGTAGTTCTGTCTCCACGATGTTTCTTATTTTGTCTGTCTTTTTTCTCGAAGTATAGATTTCTTTTTCTGGTATGCTGTACGAATCATTCAGCCCATACTGTCCTGTGGGTTTCTTATTCTAGACATAGCAATGCTTATTTAAGACTTTGACCATAATAATTTCTTCGTTTTTCATATTTTTGCCCTGCTTCTGTTCTGTAACTGTGATGCCTCCCAGAAGAAAGCCCTTCAATAACATTACTAATATAATGAAGATAGATCGAGGCCCTTGCTCTTCGTCTATGTTATTATGTCAACGCATGGACCCTCGTCCATCTTGTACGCCGTTATTGTGTGATGAGGCTCAACCCTCTGCATCGACTGTTCCAAGAGCTTAGTGCATTCTCGCAACGTCCAGAATCGTGGCGCCACCAGAAGGCTCCTTCGTTGTTCGCAATCTGCGTGCGATGAAGCAGAAAGCCCGGTCCTCAGGTGTGGAAGTAACCCATGAAGTAGTGTACTGCTATCTTTTTTTCATATCACTTGATAGTTTATTACTACATTTCAATCCTGTTTGTGTTGCAGGTTCATCTAAGGCTCTAAAAAAGGGAAAAAAGCTAATGACACCTACTGTTGCCCCTCTGCCCAATGATAAGAATACAGAGTCTGAACCTTCTATTCAAAAAATCCCTAAATTTCCATCTGAGAAAAAAACTAAATTGTTTGAAGTCTCTGTAACAATTGCTATAGGAAATAGAGATATTAATGTTCACTCCTGGGAACCACTAGAAGAGTTTGTTAGGATGGAATGCCTCAAGGGTTTGTTTGCCCTTGAAAAAGGAGGTACTCTAAATCACCTCCATTTCCAGATGGTGATAACTATCATGGCTCCTTCACTCATTAGTATTGGTAAAACCATCAAACGATACCTAGGATGGGAATTCTGTAAACTAGGAGGGGCCATAGTCATGTGTAGAGAACTACGACATATTCGAATGCACACATTCGAAGGCATTGCCGATTATTGCATGAAAGATCTTCACAAGGCACACTTCAAATTCTTCTTGCACAATGTATCAACAGAAGAAATAACTAAAGGCAGACATCTTTACGCACTGTACGGACAAGCAGATCTTAAAAACAAAGTTTGTTTGTCTCCTGTTAATCTTTTTGAGAGAGCCTATGTTTTTATGGACAACTATGTATCTAACAAGCTAGGTGCATCACTTACACAAGCACACTTCTGAAAAATGGTACGCACAAGCAAGTACTACCCTGCTGCGTCCTGGATAATTCCAAAGACGGGAAATGGAATGAGCAAGAGGAGGTCAGCAACGATTTGGAAGGTAATGAAATTGCCTCACCTAACACAATGTATGGAAATAGATGAGATTTTATTTGCAGAGAACCCAAGAGGTAGAGGGAG
Source organism: Cibotium barometz (assembly GCF_041138505.1). Classification (NCBI taxonomy): domain Eukaryota; kingdom Viridiplantae; phylum Streptophyta; class Polypodiopsida; order Cyatheales; family Cibotiaceae; genus Cibotium; species Cibotium barometz. Next base: position 7,136,927 of record NC_141068.1, read on the forward strand.
ATATTTTGATCCAATGTACCAACATCCAGATAGTGATGAAGATGAAAATCCTAGGAATGAAGGAGCAGATGTTGACATGCAGCCCGAGAGTCAAAACAACCCTATTATTGTAGATGATAATGATGGAGGTTCCGAAGCAAAGCCAAATTACAACCAATCTTCTCTCTCTGTTTATGAGAAAACATATAACTTAAAAAAAGCTATCATGGATGGTGGAAGAGTTTGTCCCGCTATCACCTTCAGTTTGTAAATATGTTGGGCTTACAGAGGAAGAGGGATGTTTTCTCTAGTGAATTGTATCTTATGTCGTTAAAAATTTCATACACTGTAACAGTTTGGTTTTGCTTTGGAGTTCGTTTGTAACATACTCTGCTTTTCACAAGGGACATGACTTTTATGGTGTCCTCATGCTTTTCACAAGGGACATGACTTTTATGGTATCCTCATGAATATGATCAATAGTTTTCCAACAATGTATTTCTCCAAATTTTCTTGTATTTTGGCTCGTCGATATAATATAATATGCAATTTTTCGTAATTGTAATTTGCTTAATAAATTTGTAATTTATCTTTCAACCTTCATGTCATTAGTTTTTAAACCTTTTGTTTTCGATGAATGTTCAATAAATTTGTAATTTACTTTAGTATTAAGTTGAAACCTTTCTTTATCAAAGTCACAATACATTAATTAGTTAATATACACCCTCAAAAACCTAATATGCATGGTATGGAACACCTCTTTCGAGCTTGTATATGTCTTCAAAGTATGTTGCCTAATTTTTTTTTTTGTGTGCCAAAATCCCTCTTGAACCTTTGACCCATTCTACTATGCATGTCTCATCTTTTTAGGACCAAAAAAAAAGTGTAACCATGTCTTGAGGTGAACACCATTTGGTGAGTTCTGTGTAGATGGAAATATTAAAACCCTTGAAAGGGTCCTAAGGTGTGATCATGCCAAGCGATCTCTTTAGACATCTTTTGCGTCTCTTACTTCTTATGGAATCCATGTATGTATTGGATGGCATCTTCTAGATCTTGTTCAAAAATAGAGAGATAATGAAGGCTTACATAAGCTTTCTTTAAAAAAAGCTTTTTCCATAAAAGAAAACACTTGTACTTATAGAAATCATCGAAGTTTGATAGGTCACACTTAAAATAGGTATTCGGCTGCCCCTCTCTCTCTCTCTCCCTCTCTTATACTTTGTAAGGGGCCTTCTTACATAACACCATCTGCAAATAGGAGGTGTTGTCACCTTACAAAAGCTTTTGGCAAGTCCATAAGACAACCCCAAAAAAAAACAGTGTGGCATTGGAACTAATCTGCTGTTTCAGCCTTTTCTCTCCCTTTTTCTTCTTCCTTCTTAGAGACTTTGATTTCCAAAAGCCTCTCCACTGGAGTTCGGCAGATGGGGCAGCGACTTGATTGAAACCTAAGAACCTTTGCACATGCACTGCACATACACTGGCCAAAAATTCCAAGCTTGTCATTAATAATTTTATGAGAAACACTTTAAAAATATCAGTTCAAGACGTTATTACCCATAATCCATAGAAGCATAATTAAGCTTTGATACCCAGAAACCAAGAAAAAGTATATACTACTAATCCATCACTATGCTTCATTACCCAGAAGAATAACACGTTTATAGCCCATCATCCAAGGAATATATATCAGTCATCCATCACTACGATTGATTATAGATGAATTAATGTATAAGGGGCCCAAAATTGGTTCTTCTAGCTCTATGTATACCCAGGCTTATACTCATGGACGACATTACACAAGTCGTATATAAACCACTATTCCACCACTAAGCTTCATTACCCATGCATGATCCACACAGCAGTTACAAAGTAAGCTTCACTACCCCATGTCTCAAGGAGGCTTGTACACTTTACTAATCCCTCACTACGCTTCATTACCCATAATCCAAAGATACTTCACAAATTACTAAGCTTCACTACCCCATGTATCAAAGAGGATTCTAATGATTTACAAATCATTAAGCTGAATTACTCACGATCTAAATAAGGCATTTTATCATTACCATGTGTCTGCAAGGAAGCACAGTTGTATCCCGGAGCTCAGACAAGCAAATTACGCATTCCTTTCCAGAGTCGTTCCCCTGGGTGCCATCACCAGACCCATCGGCGTTCTCAATGCCATATATCTCTTGCAACTCATATCTCACACCTTCAACATATATGATCTGCTTCGCAACTTTTACCAAATACTCATCCTCTTTCTTCTCCAAAACAGCATGTGTCGTTTGGGCATGCACCCATTTGGGCAGAGGTGCATGGAGGGGCACGTCATCTCTTGCTTGTACATGATCAGGAGGAGGGGCTTTAGGCACTGTCTCTGTTCTAACTACTAAAGGAAAGACTTCACCATGTCCCTCATCCACAAGCTCGCATTCCTTGAAAAGAGAGAGATCCACACCTGTCCCGGGTGCCTGCCGGAAACTCTGGCCCAGTCCTTCCTTGAAAGGCACCCGGACTGGTTTGTACAATTCCGGCTTGACAGCATTCAAGCTGCACTGCTCTCCTTCTTTTGCAAGAAAGAAAATGCAAATCCTGCACACATGTCACAGTCTCAAACAACCTTGATCAAACATGTGTTTTCTTATGTATATCAATGGGAACCACAATGAAAACACGGCACTTAATCTCTTTCGAATGAATCCATGATGCTTGATTACAGCATATTAAGAAGCAAAGAGATCTTACCATCCCGCTGCAATGGCATCAAAAGAGAAGGCCACCAAGTAGAAGCCCGGGTTTTCTTCGTCCTTTTCAAGCCGAAGTGTCGCCTTTTTGAGGTTAACATCATTCTTGATGGTGTTAGCCTTGTGGTTTTCAAGGTGTGGAAGGGGGATGGACACTGCTGGAGGCAGAGGCGTATTCATCACGTGTGTGAAGGCAGAGGGCTGTATATTGACAACAAACTGCCCATTGTTTTGAATATAGCCTTCTGGGTAGTTCCCAGTAGGATAATAGTAGGGCAGATAGCCTGCGGGGGGAGATTGAGCATGCCTGTTACCATTGCTTTGCTGTTGATTTCGTCCGATACGCCGAATGCTGAGCCCATTCCCCATTGAAATCGGCAGAGCTCAGAATCACCACCAACTTGAAACTCTTCTAGTATGATGAAGACATCATGCTGTGTACACCTTTTCGTGTATGGTCCTTATCATGTGCATCCCACATAGACCTTGCTCATGTGTATACCATACACCATTGCAGTCATTAGCATTCTATTCTATCGGCACGCTTTCACGGACGTGCTACATAGAACCCCCCTTTCATCTTTTGCTTCTAAGGGTTGACATTTACCCCCCCCCCCCCCCATCCTGCCACACATAGGCGAATTGCTTGTATGGGTTTAACACTAAAAACCAGTTAAGACCTCCTCAACTACCACATAAGAGCATTGCTTGCCCTAGACTGACACATGAGCAGATGTGCTTGTTGGAAAAATTGCCTTCTGATTGGTCTTATTATGCCCTGCTAGACAGATGCCCTAGGAAGTGAACTGCATTCTAATGCTTTGATATGTGATCCCTTGCGTATGGGCAAGTGTCGAGGCTTTCTTTGCCCTTGGGGATCACATTCTGCAAGCCATTTGCCCTTGCGCATAGGCGTTTATCATGCAGGTTAACCTTCAAAAAGCTATCCTTGTCCTGAGCAATCCGGAGAAGGCCGCCCTCCTGCAGGAACACACGAGCCCTCCCCCCAAAAAAGAGAGTTTTTTTTTTTTTAAGGCCAAAGCCCACGAATGCGATGAAGATTGGAGGCAGTTGTAACGGCAGGGGTTGAGAGGAGAACTGTTTGTTAATCGCAGAAAGCAAACAAAGGAAAGGAAGGAGGAAGAGGTGTAAGAAAAGGGTCACAAAAAGGTCCTCCCCCGGTTACACAGGCTCCTCCATGGAGACATGTTTTAGCATCAGCAGAAAGGGGAGTTGGCGGCTGGCCTACTCCCACTCGTTTGGGCTTCCGACAGAAGAGAGTGCGCGCGTGTGTGTGTTATTCCAAGGGCCGGCAAAATCTTCTGCAGGCTCCACCTAAAGCTAAATGAATGACGCCAACCACCCCCTCCCCCTCGTCCTGTTAGGTGGTGGGTTTAAATGTTATGTTTACGTAGGTGGATGGTTCATTTCTTTTTGCCAATACCTATGCATACGTGTGGGTCACTTCACAAGTGTGGCAAGCTATGTTGCAGTTTTAGAGGGGGTTTGCACACATCCGTGGGAAAAGCTATGGTCGTATCAGCAAGGGATCACAACATGTTTGTAAAGCCACCAGAAGCCCACCCAAGCTCCCTTTTTGAAATATCGAATGCTCGCAAATCTCTAGGATAGACATGTATGGTTTGTTGTCTTGTGTGCTTGCTGACTACGATGCCTTTCCTCCTTGTTAGAAGTTGGCGTGTGGACATACAATTCATGCTATCTATGGGGGTGGCAGGGCAGCACTATCCTATCACATTACATGGACATTTAAGAGACATCGGTGTCACAATTGTTGCACTCAGCAAGCACAAGGATATGCTAGACTCGCCAAGTGTTCCAACATATAACACAGAGCTTGCGCCTCATATCGTGTGTATGTGTATACACAAGAAATCCTATGCACATTATTGCATTTTTTGTTAACTTGGTTGCCTGCCCAACACACAGGCAAATTGGGGTGGGCATCCCTTATGCCTACATGTAGCTAGTATAGGGGTGATTCCCAGTGGGTAGCTTTACACCTAGGCACATCCATGCAAATGTAGTGTATATGCACACACATACACACTCACACACACGTGTGTGTGTGTGTGTGTATGTGTGTGCGCATGTGTGTGTGTGAGAGAGAGAGAAAGAGAGAGAGAGAGAGAGAGAGAGAGAGAGAGAAGAGCAACAACAATAACATCAGCAGCAACATGAACAAGAAAAAGAAGAAAGGACTTAGATAGCCATGCTTAATGATAAGCATTACAACTCTCTCCTTGATTTGACACTCAAGCACAACTTTTATGTCACATGTAAAGGAGCATAAAGGCTTAAAAGCATGGGTAGCCCACAATACAATTAAGTATTCTAGCCACACTTTAATGAATGGGTGGATTATAAAATCATGCTTTTGTCATTGTAAGCAACATCTCCCATTTGTGCCCCTTGTTTTGAATGATAATTTTCAAACCCCCTTGATTAACCCTTTCATAAGGAAATTATTTAACTCTTTACTAGTCTAGAAAGAGATAATGAGCATAACTTTATATAACCTTTAAGGGAATGACTATTTTGGTTTGATATCTATTGGAAAGGTGATACATGTTCATGCAATCTTGCATATAACTAACAAAATATGACAAAGAATAAAATATGGCTTCAAATCCATGTAAATGCATTATGTTTAAGCTTGCTTAAAATCAAATAACAAAAGATTACACATAAGCTTTTATTACACCATAAATTAATAATCTATGCTCTGTAACAATATAGCATTTTTTATCTTTAGAGCCTTTAGTAGTTACTCTCAATACCATGAATATTACTAGTGCTAATCAAGCTAGTTTAATTCATGATTGTTTTTAGCTATTAAAGTGATGCTTAAATTTGTCATCTCAAAGACTAAAATCTTCTCCTCATTAGGGCTTAGGAGCAACATGTCATCAATATATAAAATTAAGTGACCATAAAACAATCTTTCCTCCTCTTTATGTATGTTAACCCTTGGGTTAACACCTAGGCCAACATTGAGCTTCATTGAATACTCTGGGTGTACATGCACATTGCACACATTGTATCTATTTGGTGCTACACATTCCACACATTTTATTATTTACTTGGTGCACATAACCTAAGGTATTTGGCTTAGGTAATGGGGATGATGGACTTACCCACACCTCATTGGTTGTATTTTGTCTTACTCTCCTATGCTTGCCATGTGGCATATGAATAGCCTTGTTTTTGCTATATAATAAGAGCATGGGTGAGGGAGAGAGTTCATTCCCCTCTACCCTAGAGTTGGAATCCACTCTTGTGCCTTGTCCTTGAGTGAGAGTGCTGTCAATAATCCCCCATAACCATAGCTTCATGCTTTTTAAATAAACAAGAAGAAGATAAATAAAGCAACTATGCACAACAAAGAGAGTGGGTTCAATCTCCCCCCATGCATGAGTGAGCACCCTTCCTCGTGCATGTATTTATGTATTAGAAAAAAGCAAGTGCTCACAAATATAGCTTGATACATTCCATTTTGGGCCATTAATATCAAAAAGTAACTTGGCCCCCAGGCTAGTCTATTTACATTAAAATTGTAGCAATTTAATTAAATGAAAATATGGGCAGGCAACCATCATTGCACATCAAAATAGGACGGCCGTGCACCAACCAAAATCCATTGCACCCACGCTACTCCGTGCACTGATCTGCTCACCAAAAACACAAGACACATTAAATCTCACTTATCTGCCCAACATGATGCGGCCACTACTCCACGCTCTCACGCGTAGCCATCACGACCATATGGCAAATGAGCGTACCATAAATATCACATAAAATATCAAATAATTCTATAATTAATTCCATAATTCTCATTTCCATAAAATATCAAATAATTCTACAATTAATTCCATAATTCTCATTTCCATAATAGAGAGTGTGAGCTTGCTCTTGTGCAAAGTCTCCTCTTGTTCCCCTTGCCCTTTTGGCAGTGCTTGTTTGAGAGTGTTGGTGTGTGTGAGAGTGAGAGTGAGAGATCTCTTGCCTTTCAACTCTTGCCATGTCTTGCCAGCGAGAGGCGCAAGGTTGTGTTATAAGAGGGAGGTTTGTGTGCTTGAGGGTTTGCATCTTTCTTGGAGGAAGATGGGGAGAGTCACTTTTCTTGGGTTCCTTGCATGTAGAATGGTGAGAGCACTCTATGTGTGAGTGAGCCCTTAACCTTATCTTTGGGATTGTTCATGGTGTTGGAGAGAGGGCTATCAAGGGATGTGTATAAACGTGTGTTCTATGGTTTCTTATTCCTTTGTTCATTTCATCCATTAGGGTGTTAGGTAGTGTATGTTTTCTCTAACCCTCTCTCTGTCTCTTCATCCTCATCATCCCCGAGAGCTTGTTTGAGAGGCAAGCATTTGGGGCCCAAGCCTCCTCATCGTCTTCCAAATGGCATGCAAACATAACCCTTGGTTTGACAATGTAGAGGGTACTCTCAACAATTAGACTACTACAAAAACCATTTGTTTCCAAGTATGTATTTATCTTCCCATACTATGATCTAGGAGCCTAATTAAGGGTATATAAAACTTTTCTTTACCTATATACTTTAGATTTATGCCCCTTCTTAATAAAACCATAAGGTGAAGATACATAAACCTCCTTATGCAAATCACCCCAAAAAATGTACATTCGAACCATGATGTGCTACCAATGCAATAGTACACCTCCTTGTAGTCAGAGATGTGGTTGCAAAGCCTCATAATCTATGTCCTTCTCTTAAGCATAACCCTTTGTAATAAGCCTTACCTTGTAGTGGTTTGATGCTACCATCAGCTTTATGCTCAATCTTATAAACACACTTCGTACTAATGGCTTTTTTACCATAAGGCAAATCTGCTAAATAGCAAGTGTCATTTTTTAGGATTGAGTCGTACTCATCCTACATGGCTTGCATCCAATGACCATTTTCATGTGCTTGCTCATAGGATCCTCTTCATTACATGTACTAGCAATGAGAGCATGATCCACAAAAGAATAAGGTACATGAAGAGAACCTACATGAGTCCTGCTAGGTAGAGTAGTAGCTAATTTGCTCTCCCACAATGTCTATACCAACCATTTCAACACACTCTTGGTGCATGCTTGTATGGCTGCTCTTTTCTTATCTAAAGCATCATCCACATTTGCCTCATCAAAGGATGATCTATGGGCTCTGTATGTACTCTGACTGTCATCCCGCTCTAAGTTTCCTCTATATGTAGTTTGAATACAACATTACAACACCATCATCACATTGTAAGTTGCCTCTATATGTAATTTGACTGCAACATTACGACACCATCATCACGCTGCATAAATTTATGCCCAAATAATAATGCAACGAGCCCAAATCTATCATCTCAACAAATGACACATATAATTCATTCTTGAAGATCGAAATCTTCTTCTCTCATGAGGGCCTATGAGCAACATGTCATCAATATATAAAACGATGACCAAAAATAATCTTTACTCCTCTTTACAGAGAGGGTATTCTCAATTAGACTCAGCTGGACTGCTACAAAAACCATTTGCAACCAAGTATGCATTTATCTTCTCATGCCATGCTCTTGGAGCGTCCTTAAGGCCATATAGTGCTTTATGCTTAATCTTATAAACCCACTTCATACCAATGGTCTTTTTGCCATAAGGCAAATCTACTAAATACCAACTGTCATTTTTTAGGATTGAGTCATACTCATCCTGCATGGCGTGCATCCGATGATCATTTTCATGTTCTTTTTCAAAGAAAATAAGATCCTATTCATAACATGTACTAGCAATGAGAACACGATCCACAAAAGAATAAGATACATGATGAGAACCTGCATGAGTCTTGTCACTATCCATAATTACCACATCAATAGGATGATCTGTGGGCTGAAATTTGAGCTAATTTTTAACCGACATGGACTGATTTGCAGCAGCTTTTTGAGCATTCATTTGCTCCACATATGGTTGTCCCCCACCAGCATTGTACTCCTAATTCATAATAGAAGGAGAAGAAGATCATTGACTCTACATCTAGGCACAAATTGTACTTACTCTATGAAGGTATTAATATGGCCAAATATAATAAAATGCTTTAAGAAACTACAACCACAAAAGGAGTGAAACCATCAAATCATGGAGCCCTACAACCAATGGATCAAGCCAATGCCTTGGTAGCTTAAGTTAGTCCACCTTCATCAAAGGAATTAGAAGCCACCACAAATCCAATGTCCTCCCCACCACAAGGGAAGTCTCTAGTAGCAAGAATCCTTAGCTAGGTGAGTGTAAAGCTATATGGCCACCTTCAAAGCGACTTCACTGGAAGATATTGATGATCGTCTCTTGAGAAAATGATAAATGCATGTAAACTTAACCTATTGTAAAAAAAGGATGACCGACACCCTTCCCACCATTTTGTCAATTGGGCTAGCATTGCTAGCTATTGATGATCACATCAAGAAGTTGATTAATGGAAAAAAAGGATGCCTTCCCACCATTTTGCCGATTGGGCTAGCTTGAGACATAAATTCTTAAGAACCTTCACGTTAAGAAACTTCCACCACATGAACATCTAGGAAATACAGAACCTTCAAATGCACATAAGAGAAGTTATGGTAGAATAGATTACAAGGATCAAAGTACTTGCATCCTAGGTTCTACTGGCCAATCCACAAGAGTTCATACTCAAATAGTGAGTCATGAGAGCCCTACATAATACCACATAGAAAAATCTAAAAAATATGGTCAAGCCTTGTGCCACTCTAAAAGAATTTCAAAAGGTAACCACCAGTTAAAGAACACTCTGAGAACGTCTCACAAGGAAGCAATGAACCAGATATCTATTATAAGCCACGACTATATTTTCTATCTCTAATGCAACATGTAGAAGATTTATTAAGGCAATAAATTCAAGAGATAATGCCACAATAAGAATGAAATGAGCATAAGGAATAATATAATAATTGACTTGAAGTGTCATTATTAATCTCGACATAATGCATAATAAGAAAGAAATGAGCATGAGGAATAATTCAATAGCTAAGAATAATAAAAATTGAGTTGTAAAAGTGTCATTCTCAATCTTGGCATAAGAAAATAACTTTATACACCATGTGGATCTAACAAAATCAACTAAATAGCTTTGATTTAAAGGTGAAAAACTTAAAAATATTTCTTTAAAGCAATAACTTTTTGATATAGATATGGAGCCTTTAGAATCTCTTGCTAGTTTTTTAAATAATTTCAAAACTCTTAGTTAGAATTGATTTAAAATTAGATGATGATGATGTTGTAGGTGTGCTTTAGAATAGCTTCCAACCAACCCAAATTTTGATGTTAATCTGAGTTGACCTTGTGAAAAACTACTTTTATTGCTTGTTCTTTCCAAGATGAAACACAAGCCCTTAATAATAAATTGTCATTATAGTAAGAGTAAAGAGCATCCTAAGAAAGGATGCTAGGAAAATGCATTTGATACAAAAATTAGGTGAAGCAAACTTTGTCAAAGCAACCCAAATTTTGATGTTAATCTGAGTTGACCTTGTGAAAAACTACTTTTATTGCTTGTTCTTTCCAAGATGAAACACAAGCCCTTAATAATAAATTGTCATTATAGTAAGAGTAAAGAGCATCCTAAGAAAGGATGTTAGGAAAATGCATTTGATACAACAATTAGGTGAAGCAAACTTTGTCCAAGAAGGTAATCATTCTAAGAACAAACCCAACAATGAACATTTTTTTTAAAAGAGCGGCCCAAAGGTTGCAAAGTATACAAGATGCGAGCAACAATAAGGAGGAGCCTCATGAACCTCTTTTCTCTTGAGTTGGTGAAGGTATGTGTGCTCGGGTTTCTTACAAGATAGTGCCATAAGATCACTTATGACAAATATGTAGGGGTCATTATGCATAAAATAAAGCATGCGGACTCTGAAATGCATTGTACCACAAGATCACTTCCAAACAAGCTCTAGGCATTGTATAGGCTGAAAGAGGCTCCACAAGCATGGTACTAATGAATAGATGTTTTCTTTGTAAGAATTGGTCTTTCTAAAAGCCTATAAAATGTAAATTTGTACATTTTCTCTTGCAGGGCAGGTGTCCTATATCTAGACGACCATTATGACGAGAAACGATGCACATAAGATCTAGGAGACATAGGAAATGAAGTTGAGTTTAAAGTTTGAAATGACAGACCTTGGGGTTATGCATTCCTATTTGGGAATTGAGGTTTGGCAAGAGTTATATGTAATCTTCATTTCTCAGCAAAAGTATGTAGGAGATATTCTACCACTTATGGATGTAAAAAGGAGTATAAGAAGTTGGTGGGCGATTTGATCTTTCTATGGATTGCAACCACTGATTCAGTTGAGCCCCTCGCAAAGCCTAGCAACTCCAAGAAGTGGATTCATGGCGTGACATCAACTTTGCAGTTGGTTTCCTTAGCAGGATCTCAAATTAGTCTCGAGAGCCACTGTGTTTGGAGTTTACCTTAGCCTTTATTATGTCAAAGAACTTTTGCAATGTCGAGGACCTTATGGTAGCAAGTGATGCCCACATATCCAATCCTCTATTGGGATCATGCTGAAAGATGGGGATTCAAATTTTGAAAGCTGAGGAGTAATGGATTGATCTTCCTTTTACTTTATACTCTATCCAGTGTATATGCGCCTTGCAGATAGTGGCATGTACATTGGATTGATCCTTTGGTTTGTTGGCACACAGTGCAATACATGGCCCAAGAGTTTGGGCTCCTTATGTAGGGAAGCCATCATCTTAGCTCATTTGTAATCTCAGCACTGTTGAATTCCTTGTCTCATCGGCCAGCCTCTTGTATCCTCTTCATTTTTTTATTGGTGGCTTCTGTAACCACTCCTTGAAAGGTCTCTCTAGGTACAACTGCACTAGCAAAACCTTGAGTCTATGTATAGTACAAATTGGTTCTCTACAGGAAAGGATCTTTGCTCTAGCATATACATACACGGGTCTCTGCTATGGAGCTGTTTGTTAGCTAACCCAGTAGTGGTACAGAAATTGGAACAGCTTGGATTGGGCCGTGTACCACCACCTTGGCCTTGGGGGGCCAGATTTGTATAACACCTTACACTTCACCAAATCTTATGATGCAAATTAACACACAGGTGTTATCTTGGATATCAACGGCTGCAGGCATCTAGTCCAGCTCAGCATAGGGCTTGTGCGAGAGGAACTTGCACTCCCACCTATGGAATAACCATATGTACACCTGGTCAATGCCCTTAAGCTCACTCGTGGCCTGTAAAGAGGGAATGTTGAGTGGGGCAACATTGCCCAAGATGACCTTGTGATGCTAGCCTACGCTTTACAGTTTCTCCTCACCAAAAGATGGACTGACAGGTTCAATAGGTGCAATTTGATAACCTTAGCAACAGGTCAATTGGGCTGACTACCTCTTTCGAGAGCTCCATGCAGTCTGCTCCAACCCCCAAGGTAAGTTGGCAGTAGCAACATTGCTTACCAGGATTCTCTATTACGTGGTAGGATGGGAGGAGCTGCCATGTGCCATCCAACTGAGTGGACTTGATGCTGTCGTTTCTTCTTTGTACCCTCCATCCACCTCTCCTATTTCCCCACCACCAGCCAAGAGGCCCTGCCATGAACCCGCCCCTACATAGAACAGCCTCAATCACCCCCCCAAGCACCAAGCCCACACATGAAGAGCTTGCTGTCGCGCTGTAGTTGCAGAAGAGGAAGAGGATCGCTAGAGGTAAGATTTCCTTAACAGAAGTTTATATGATACCCCACCCCCCTGACAAGCTCACAGAAATGCCTCCTCATGATCAGGCCGGCGGGCCTTCATCTCCTAGTGACACCTGAAATACAGTCAACACACTCCATTGAGCTTGCATTGGTAGTTTCAGTTCCAGCCAAAATTATGTAGAGAGCCCAATTTTGCCCAAGGATTTACTAATATGGCCGGCTAGGTCATCTAACAGATGACATACTACATCTCCCGACACAGCAAGAAGCGTTACAACTTTCACAAAGGGAAATGTTATTAGCCAAAGCCTAGGAGAGAGCAATGTTTGAGGAGTTATACTAGACAAATGTCCAGTTCATGGAGCTGCAAAAAAAGCTCGATCAACAAACAAAGCAATTGGGCACGACTATCTCTAGAATTGCAGAGCTCCAGCAATAGGTTAACTAAGCTCATGCAGTGGCCGCCGCCGAGACAGCCCACAAAGAGCTCACTATCATAGAAGGATTGCATCAGGAGGCCATGAACCTGGCCCAAACAACATAGGAAGCACCATTGTAAGCACTGCAACTTAATAGAGGCCACCGCCATCTATTTCTTACATGAGTAGCTCGGAGAGGCTGAGGCCCAAGCTACCCATCCGCCAACCACTCCATCGGCTCCTTCATCTAGCTCCGTTGATCACAAGGTGGATGCACTCATGCAGACCGCAAATAGAGCTCCCCGTTTTGGCGTTCCCCTCTTAAACCCCTTTTCAGCTCCTTAACCTACAGTTCCAAGCCATCTGCCTCAACCTTCTCCAGCACGATATTTATATGGAGTCCCTCTCCCACCAACAGTATACTTATGCTCTATTTAAGATCCCCATCGATAGCCTAAAAGCATCATTCCCCATTTTTTCTTCCAGGGGCTCTAACACCCTTATGACTTCTTTGAACTCCCCTTCCACCCCCTTCAAGCCACCCTAACAACCTAGAGCATACTGCTTTGTATGGTTTCCCTACCCCACAACCCTATCTGATATCATTGATTTGTCCTTACCAGATGGCATCTACCCCTACCCCTATCTCCCCCTCCTCTCGAGCCAAGTGCTGCAGTACCTCCGCATCACTGGCTGGCATGTCGTTCACGACTCTTACCTCTCCCTCCTCAAAGATCCTCTACCACCCTACTTGGCACCTAGCCTCCTCATTCTCTACCACCGTTGCTTCACCTAGATCGAGGTCATGGAGGCCACTGGCATATGCTAGTTTGATGACACCCATGTTGCCTTTCCATGGGAGTTCAATGAAGCCGAGGCTGCCCCACTACAATCAATTTCTTCTATGCCGACAACGGTCCTAAGGCTGCCGCGCCGCTGGCTGGCCCTGCCCTAGACGACAACGATGATGGCACAGATGGGCAGGGTAGCTTGCCATCTCCAAACCCACATGCTTCTTCACCACCACCCTCTCCTTCACCATCAGTCCCCTCGTCTGCATCTCCTCACACACAACCCCCACCCCACCCTCACCACCGCCCTTAACCACCTCCACTCTTCCAATTTTTGGTGCCGCAACTTCTTCTCCCCCCCTTCACTTTCCCACTCCACCCCCATCACCCACACCCCCCTCTCCACCTTCACTATCCCTCAACTTAGGAATGCACACGGCATTCAGGGATATTCCCTTCGCCTTCGCTAGACCCCCACCTTTTCTCGATGCCAGCCTCACCACCCGCGACCTTCATCATCAACACCCCCTGCACCCTTGTCCTCGTCAAACCGACTCTGCCACCTACCAATCCACCACTCGAAGAAGGGGAGATTTTGCCACCACCACCATCCGAACGTGAGGAAGTCGACCCTCTGCCAAATCCTTTGAATTGGTGCGATCCCTTGGACTACACAGAGTTTGAACAAGCCAACGCCATCCTGCTTGGTTGACAGCTCCAACAGAACCCCATCTCTCGCATCATTGACTGCCTTGATCTCCTCCTGTACCTTGATGCCAAGCACATGACATGGCGACATGATCACCCACCCAAAACTAGCAGTGGATACCATCAGCCACAAGCCGCGTTGCTCGTCCCATCACCTTCAATCTCATGGGTGAGCAACCGGCCTGGCGACGACCCTTCCTTAACAAACCCTTTATTTGGGAGGTCTATTTTGCAACACACCCCGTGCACTGAGGATTACCTCCCCATTTGTAGACGGTGGGCATGGAAGACATTCAATGATGAACAACAAAAGAACCCAAAGTTGTAATTCAACTTCCCTTGGTTTGCACCCCCATCACTACAGAATCCATGGTCCGGCACTTCAATGATTTCATTTGCTATTACGACACCAGATCCCCGACCCAGCGGTGATTGTCACCATCTCCTTCTTCAACCTTATCTCATCACTTTGCTGGAGTCCTTCCCGACATGGGACCATTACTTCGAGGGAGCCCAAGGTCTCTCCTTTGACATCAACAAAGGACCCACACTCAAGTAGTTGTTCAGCTACTATGAATGAATCGTGTGGATGCCTGCTTGGTGGCTTCGGACTTTTGAAGACATGATGGAGATGACCTTCTGGACGAGCTATTGCATCTTTCATCGTGCTCCTCCCACTCTACTTCATGATCGGTCTTCATCCACACTTACTCTATCTATTACAGATAACTTCTTCCACCAGTCCCAAGGACAAACCTGTAATCAAGAGGGGGGTATGTTAACCACTCTGGTTAACATGACCTTTCGCGTGGCTACCACACTTCCTTTGTAATGCAAGTCATATGGAATTGATGTACATAGAGCTAGATAAGCTAGGAAGACTAGTTTTGGGCCCCCATTTGGGTGGCCGAACATTGTAAATATGAGCTCATGTATATAAGACATTTTATGAAATATGAAAAGGGACAATCCCATTTGTCTCAATTGAGTTTTGGCTTCTCTCTCTCTTTAGCTTATGGTGGTTTGCTTTCTTGTGATTGGTGGTGTATGTGAATAGGAATGGTATTGCTCTCCCTTCTCTCCTTCACTCCCCTCTCATTGCTCTCCCTTCTCTCCTTCACTCCCCTCTCATTGCTCTCCACCTTGTCTTGTTTGTATACGATTGGCATGAGGTAGAGGTTGAGCTCTCCATAGCTCCTTCCCTCTTGCTCCTACCTAGCTTTCTTGGGTCTCTCTTTGGGTGTCAAAAAGAGAGTGTGGAGTGAGCCCCTAGCAGCCTCACATCAGGGAGTTAACCCTAATAGGGTTGGCCAAGTGAAAATCACTGGATTTGACCCTTTGCATGCACTTTATTCTTATTCTCTCTTGTGCTTGTGAGGTAGCATAGTAAACCATGACCAGATTGGTTGTTGTCAAAGAAGCGCGTCGATGCTTGCCAATCTCCCAACTAAGAACTTCTCACCCCCTTACCAATTTTATGTCCGAGGCAAGGGTTGAGGCTATTTCTTTACCTCCAATGTACCTAATCCGCCATCTATTTGCTTTTTCAAGGCACTCATGGAATAGATGGATTCAAGACACACTCTACCCTTAGCCTCTCCTCCAATATGCTAAGGGCACCCTCCCACAATCTAGATTCTAGAAGGAAATGTGAGAACAATGTGTGTGTGTGTGTGTGTGTGGAACTTGCGTAGAATGATTGAAAGGATTGGGTAGCTTTGCTTACAAGATTGATTGCATGAACTCATGCTTTTTTGCATCATCACCACTTAGCTCCAAAGGCATCCGAAATCACATCAACCAACACAAGTATGCCCCCTACATAGGCATGTCATAAGCATGGGTATTACATACATCCATGTAGATGTGTATGAGCATAACATTTCAATTGCATATATCAATGTCAATCATAGATTGACTTAAACCTCATATGTGCATAATCCCCATGCTTTTGTATCAAACAATTGCATCAAATGAAGCTTAATTTCTCCATAGTCTTCACCAACATGGAAGCAACATGAAGCTTAATTTCTCCATAGTCTTCAATAGTCTTCACCAACATGGAAGCAACATGTCAATTTTGCATACCCTTACTCTATCTTGCATAGGAGTAGCAAAGAGAGTATAAAGGATGTATCCATGGCATTTCATAACATTCCAATGATCAATACATATGCCATAAGTAACCCATGACTTCATGAAACATCATTCTTCATGAGAAGCATAAAGCCTTATCATTATAGCATCCCATAACTCATTAGCATGTCCAATAGCATCCAATCTTCACCACCATCATGAATGTGGAGGGCAAGAAAGCCAATGGGATGGCTCAAGTATGCTCCATAATGTGGTTAATGCTCAAACTCTCATGCAATGAAGCATGAAATCCATCACAAAAACCAATACAAGACATCATATGCATTTCCCCATGCTCCCAATACTTGTATCACTTCACCAATGATGGCAATGACTTCATTGAAGCATTGAAATTACCAACATGCTTCAAGGATATATGTAATGCCTCATGTGAGTTATCATTATTGTAAAATGATGCTCCAAGCAAGCATTAGCATCACCAATGTTTCCCATACACTTGAGAAGAAATTTCCACACTCAAATTATTTTCAAACCTTCTTTGGATTTAATCAAAGATTAGGCCATTAAGTAAAGCTTATGAAGAAACTATACTTACTTAGTTAAGCTATTGTCATGGCTTTGAATGGCACAATCTTGATAGCAGCACCCATCATCAAAGTCTCCTAGTAGGGAATGCTGAGCCCTTGCTTGTTGCTAGTGTTCAAGGTAGTGCACTCATTGGATGCATCACTGTAAGCATGGACAAGTGTAGAAATGAAAGGCATGCCATATCCTCTGATTCACAACGTAACCAAGAAGAAGATGGTCCTTCCACCATGAAGGAAGTGATTCCTGTTTGCTGCTAATACATCAAAATTGATTACGCTCATAGAAGTAGTCGGAGTTGATGATGCATAAAAAATGGCAAACACATAACAGTAGTTTGGAATTTTTATTCTCAAATTTGAAGAAATCGCTACAAAATCTGAGCATAAAATCATCTGATGCTTAATAGAATGCAAAATCACTCTGCAAAGGCTACAAAGTATACCTATATAAATTTTGAATGTGAACTTCACATGGATGTGCTATATGACATTCTAGATCTGCAAAGGCTACAAAGTATACCTATATAAATTTTGAATGTGAACTTCACATGGATGTGCTATATGACATTCTAGATCGTCTTAGTGTAAGTTTCTAGGCAAGGTTTTTGGGATGTATGTATTTTCTTTATCATTTAAGGTATTTGGGATGTAAGTATGCATTTTCTTTATCATTTAAGGTATTTAAGTAAGCACTTCTCTGCAGGTCAAAAGAGTGAAACCCATGCCACTTATTTCACTTTGCGAATTGTTAAAGCTTTATGGTAACTGTTTTGCCCATGGGTATGTTACAACTAAGGACATATTTATTTGTAGCATGAGCACTCCATCTCTACGCATGAAAGAGACCTTAAAATGGGGCATACAAAGTTCTTTTGGATGATGCCATAATAAGGAAGGCTTTGAGAGAGAGATCAAAGGCAGTAAGTCAAAATTTTGAGCATGAGCACTCCATCTCTACGCGTGAAAGAGACCTTAAACTGGGGCATACAAAGCTCTTTGGGATGATGCCATAATAAGGAAGGCTTTGAGAGAGAGATCAAAGGCACTAAGTCAAAATTTTGAGCAACAAGATGTTCAATGGGATGGAAACCAACATCTAATAGAGGACAAGGGCTGTGTCTACAGAATTAGCGACAAAGGTTGTGTTTACAAAATGAAATGCATGTCTAGAGGCAACTCATGTCCTTCATGGCAAAGGTTTAGGCAGCTTGCTATCATGCAAAGTAGCTCACAACCAACACAGAGTCTGCTAAAAATCACAAATAGCTACATCCTCTTCAATTAATGCATCACCCAAGGGTTTCTGATATGGAGCAATAGGGATATTATTGAACTGCTAAATCTACTGATGGGCTGCAACGTGCAAGTGGCTGAGTCGGCAAGGTGGGCTTAGAAGAGTAAGCACACCAGTACCTGTTAAATTTGCAGCAATGTGATGAGCTATGGTGGATCAAATGCAATGTTGGAATTAACATCATTAACAAAGAGATTAGATAATAATTAAGATGTGATTAGTGAGTAATTAACTAATAGCTTAATGTAGGCATGGATAATCAAAAACCAGCAAATTCTCATTAGGCCAATGCCTCACTCAATTTATATAGTTTACATCCAAGCATCCAATCCCACTGATTTCTCCTTGATTCACTCCACCTCTTTTACTTGATTCTCTCCACCTCTCCCAAAATATCTCCACACCTCCTAAATCTCCTCATGCTACCCTTTATTCTCTCCTAGTAGATACTTCTCACCTTTTTACAGGTTCTCTCACATTTACAGATTCTCTTTTACAGCCTCTTGCCAAGGGCTTGTTCCCGCACACACCCTATTCACTTGTATATTTCGACACCTCCCCTCAAGTGAATACTCCTAGCACACCTGGACCCTATAAACAGAGTATGCAAGGAGTCCAGGTTTGAGGCCTTAGAGTTCAAATGAGCTCAAATCCTTTCAAGGCCATCAATAGCAATTAGTCCAGTAGAGGATTAAGCCAAGAAACACAAGATTTGACCAAACATTGAATGCTTGATCTCTATTTTACCAAAGTCCCCTACAGATTTGATGAAGAGCTTGGATCTCACTGTAGACTTGATCAAATCCAAATCTGTCACCAGCTTGTAGAGTGCCCTTGAAAACCCCTAGGGCCAAGAGGAATTGGACCCATTGCAACTGGAGAAGAAGAGATATCATTTTTTCCTCAGAAAAACGACGCCTGCAAATTAGCAAAAAACGACAACTCCAGTAGGCAGTTTGATGTTTTTTTTTATGGGCTGAAGCACAAGGGAGGTGGCTATGTATGCCTAGAAGCTTTTGCCCTAATGTTTCTCCTGGAGGGAGATCAAGCCCCTCCACTGGCTGGGGGTGCAGAGAGCTAGTTGAAAAGAGGTAAAAATCTTAATTATCTACTAATCCTAATTAGCTAGGTGATTAGCAAGATAATGGGCTCACAAATTGATGGATTCTAGGCTAGGCTCTGATACCATGTTAAATTTGCAACAATGTGATGAGCTATGGTGGATCAAATGCTAGAATCAACATCATTAACAAGGAGATTAGATGATAATTAAGACGTGATGAGTGAGCAATTAACTGATAGCTTAATGTAGGCATGGATAATAAAAAACCAGCAAATTCTCACTAGGCCAATGCCTCAATTTATAAAGTTTACATCTAAGCATCCAATCCCACTGATTTCTCCTTGATTCACTCCACCTCTTTTTTGCTTGATTCACTCCACCTCTTTTTTGCTTGATTCACTCCACCTCTTTTTTGCTTGATTCTCTCCACCTCTCCTAGAATATCTCCACACCTCCTAAATCTCCTCATGCTACCCTTTATTCTCTCCCAGTAGATACTTCTCACCTTTTTATAGGTTCTCTCACATTTACAGATTCTCTTTTACAGCCTCTTGCCAAGGGCTTGTTCCCGCACACACCCTATTCACTTGTATATTTCAGCAGTACCAAACAAAGGTAGAAATGTAACAAATACATTTGGAACATCAATGGATGGCTGTAGTAGCCGATAGGAAAGCATGGGTTGAGATGCATATTCATCAAAGATAACACCTCTGGATACAATTAGCTTTCGACTAGATGGAACATACAACCGATATCCTTTGCTCTCACTATTATACCCCACACAAAGATACATTTCAAAGCCTTTGCTTCAAGCTTATGTTTGTGCTGTACTAGTACATCCACAAGGCCAGATAGTCGAATACATGCATATGAGTAATGAGTGGAATTCTACCATTCCAGGCTTCATAATCCGTCTCATAGATTTCAGGTCTTTAATTGGACAATGGTCTAGTACATAATTGGCACACATGGCTATTTCAAGCCAAAATATAGAAGGTAGATCCTTGATTTTTACACCTGGCCATTTCCATGAGTGTCTGATCCAAATGTTTAGCTACACCATTTTACTATGGTGTATAAGAAGTAGTACATTGACGAGAAATGCCATGGGATAGCGTGAAAGAAATAAATTCATTTAACATATATTCCCCCCCTCTGTTATAGTACGTAATGTCAGCACCTTAGAATTGTAAGCATTTTCACCAAGAGGAAGAAATTAATGGGAAGTTGAAGGCATTTGACTTAACTTTTGTACCATACACCCAACAGAAGTGTGTGTAGTCATCAATGAAAGTCATGAAGTACAGATGTCCATTGAAAGAGGGAGCCCAAATAGTAATGATAAAAAAACTGAATCTTTAATCTAGCTTTGGCAAGTGCTAAGATAGAAATGAGATTCTTGTAGATTCTTGGTACATACAAGGTGTTAGCACAGTATAAGGATCCCCAGAGCATGACGTGAATTCCACATTGCCAATTCCTTTGATGGCATAGGATGCATTAGTAGCACACAAAACTATTCAAACTGATGGAGCATCTCTCAAGGTAGAAAATAGTTTGCGTGCATCATCATGAAGTAATGTCTTGGTGGCACTAGAATTGAAGTACTAATCAGCATCTGATAAGGAAAGACAAGAGGCAGACAGTTCACTACATGTTACTGTCAGTGCATAGCCAGAATGTGCAAAATTTACTTCCTTTGTAGTGTCACTTGTAGTGGCAGCAAGTCCTTTCTACTTCTTCTTCTTCTCACTCTCCTTCCGCTTCTAACAGTCCTCTAAAATGTGACCAAGTTTTTGATAGTAATTCATCTCTTCTTCTTCTCAGCTGGCTTCTCTTTGGGCTTAGGGTTATCTAACTACCCTTAGGCTTAGCACAAGGTGGAGCCCTAGATTTTCCTTTGGCCACGATGGGAGGTAGCAAATGCTTGATCGAAGGCAAGTATATTATTTTGATTAGAATGAGATTGCTCTTATTGAAGCAAGAGAGCCGCCAACTCATCAAAAGTATATTATTTTGATTAGAATGAGATTGCTCTTATTGAAGCAAGAGAGCCACCAACTCATCAAAAGTATACAATGTTAAATTGCCCTTGACACAGGTCAAAAATGCATCCATAGATTCACCCTCTCGCAAATGCTCCAAGTCAAGCTTTTTTCAAAGATAGTTAACTTGGGCTTCATTACAAATTTGATATAGAGAGGCAAGGACATCCCATGCACTCTTAGCAGAAGAACATGATTGGATGTGAGGAATAACTTGCCATTTATAGGAGAGGGCAATAAGTGCATGCTATAGTGCATCTTTGGCATCCCATATGAGTTGTTCCGATGTAGGAGGAACAAGTGCAGGTTGTACACTACCACTAGAACTAGATTCACTGGTTCCAACAACGAATCTAGAGGATGTGCTGATAGTTTTAGTGGAGGAGGAATAGGCGCATGTGCCTGTGCATCTTTGGTATCCCATATGAGTTGTTCTGGTGTAGGAGGAACAGGTGTAGGTTGTACACTGCCACTAGAACTAGAGTCATTACACTGCCACTAGAACTAGATTCACTGCTTCCAACAATGGATCCAGAGGATGTGCTGATAGTAGCAGATGTGGGCCCAGTAGGCCGGGTGTTAGCACCAGATACATATACCCATAGGTTCTTTGCCACCATAACGTGATGCATCATATATACCCAGATGGAATAGTTGGTTCCATCCAACTTGTCCTCAACGAACAACATGCCAAACAATTCATTGGTGTCTCTAGACATGTTGCACAACAAAGGAATATATAGACTAAAGTGTATCGTACACAAGGATTACTTGCAAAGTCAAAGTAATTCAAATGTCTATAGAGGAATGTCCAAACTTACCATAAGCACATTACAAAATTGGCAGGTGTGTAGAGTTGGATGGGGAAGCAGTAGGTGTTAGAATCAGCTAATCGAAAGCTAACGTGGAATCAGTAAGACAAAAATAGACATGGAATCAGCAAGTCTGATATGCTGACGTGGAGACAGTAGGCCTGATGCTGACGTGGAGACAACATGATAGATGTTGAGGTAGAGATAGATTCAAAGCTGAAGAGGAATCAGCAACATGGAAGTTGATGTCTAAAAACGACATGAAGAGGAATCAGCAAGATAGAAGCCCGACATGTGTTAACCACATATATTGGAATCATTTAGATGGAAATAGACATGGAATCAACAGGTCTAATGCTAATGTGGAGATAATAGGCCTGATGTTGAGGTAGAGACAGATTCAAAGCTGAAGAGGAATCAGCAAGATGGAAGTTGACGTGTGTTAAGCACATATTGGTCAACATATTTCTACAACTATGTCCTCACACTTATGTAATGGACGCCCGCACTATATTGTAAATCTCATCATTTGACGAGAGGGAAACGCCTTGAAAATGCTCCCAAGTATTGAGCTTTGAAGGACAGACAAGAGGATCTTGGTCAGTCAGCCAAACCATAGACAATAGCCTTGTAACTATGTTTTGGGTGCCTCGGATCACTTACTCCCTCTGTGACCTAGACTATAAAAGGCTTGGAACTATAAAAGCCAATTTCTCTTGTTTACAACTCATTCTCCCATTTGTGCAATAGAAGTGGAGTGTTCTCTCTCTCTCTCTCTCTCTCTCTCTCTCTCTCTCTCTCTCTCTCTCTCTCTCTCTCGCAACTTTAATCTAGCATGTGTGGTGTGCTTAGGTTTAGGGTTTAGGGTTTAGGAATGATTAGTGCTAATCACTTGTTCTCTCTTGCTTTCCTCTTTCTTCTTCTCTCCCTCCTGCTTGAGTGATTAGGCTACCATCACAATCATCCTCCGCGGAGATCCCACCCGATCTTCGTGAGAGAGGTTGCACCACCCGTTGGATTAGCAACTGCTTAGTGTGACAATGAGTGCAGGAGGATAGTTTTTTTTTCAAAAAACAAAAAACTAAGACACTCTTTCCACTCCAATCATTGCCTCTCAAGGCAAACCCCCTTGATCATGGAAAGTTAAAACCGGGCGCATTGCAAACCCCTGGAGCTCATGCTCTCTTTGCCATCTTTGTGGCACCCATAACACCTCATCTCCCTTTGCCCGTGCCTCGTATGGACCCTAAATCAATTATGCACACCATCAGTGCATCCACAGGGAAACAACTGCATCAGTGTTTCTTGTGCGAGGGGAACAACTGATTCAGTGTTTCCTCTGCCTCACGGACCTCATAGAGTGGCTAAATTCCCTTAAAAGGAAAGCCTGCCCCAGTGACACCACAGTGTCACAGCTATGGAATTGACCATTATTTCAAGGATTTCCCCTTGTAACAATTAGTTTCTCATTCCACTATTGAAGGCATGCCATCCCTTTCAACATGGGAAGATCTCCACTATCCCATTGAATGTTGTCACACAGTTGTTGCTAGCCAAACTCAAGAAAGCCAATAAACCAAAGTAGTCCAACATCTTAACTACCGAATGTGCCACACCCAATAAGAAGCAACGGTCTAAGCACATTGGCCAAGGTGAAGATCAGGTTAGCATCCCAGTGGCTTCACCAAGACCACATCCTCCTCCGAGAGAGTGATTATCATGTCAAAATGTCACTCCCCCATGTAGCCCCACAAAAACTAACCAAACAACAAAAAACGGATGGCCGCCTATCCCAATCCCATCCTTGAGAAGCAACGTCTTTAGGAGTTCCATGGACTGGTAGAGCACTACTAGGCTCAACTTGAACCACCACTTGTTTTTATGACCTTTGACCTAGTACCTGAGTGCATGCAGTCCCCCATACTTACTCGATATCTAGGACTTGAACTTCTGCACCAGGTAAAGTAGGAGCCCCAGCTTATGCTCAAGGCTAAGGAAGATCCGTTTGCCAACATGACATTGACAAACAAAGATGTTACCCCACTTGTGCCTCCTAATCCTCCATTTCCTATTCCATAGGTGACCAAGACTAAATCCCACATTCACATCGAACAACTTAATGATGTAAACAACGACACAAAGTCTGATAAAGACTCACAAGGTGCCCACACAAAATTTGCTGAGGTATTTTACCCTCCTATGGCACCAAAGCCTTGACTTCAACCCCCGTAAAATAAGGACCACATTAAACTTCCATATACCATTGTTGATCCCCCCTCTAAACAACCTGTCACGTAGGCTGTAATGCCTTGACCGACGGCAGACCGGATGGCCATATCCGAGGTTCAGTGGGAGAGGACGCCCATGCGGAGTCATGGGCGGCCAGGCTAGTGTGGACGGCAGGCCACACACTATATAGCCTGGGGGATGAGGGGCAATCCTCATTCTTCCTCGATGGCTGGGTGGTGAGCAAGAGGCCGTCCCCTCTCGTGGTAACGCCCGTAGCGGCATTACGGATATCTAACACTGGTATCAGACCACGCCCACAAGCAGCCCCTGTGTGTGGGGGTTGGGCGGCGAAACCCATGCCCTGCTGAAATGCGTGGGGTGGGGGGGCGAAGACCAGCCAGCCAGCAAGCCTTGAAACACTAGGAAAATGCAATAACCCGTGTGTGTGTGTGGGGCGAAGCAAGGCCGTCGACGCTGAAATTTTGTGTGTGTGGGACAAAGAGCGTTCCCCACGACGTGTGTAGAGGGGGGGGAGGCGCAGGAGCACCGCATTGAGCACCTGTGAGTGAAAGGGGGCGCAGACCACCCCCACGACCAGCCCTGTATGCGTGGAAGTGTGGGGGCGAAACAAGCTTACGCGTAGGAACCAATGGTGAGGCTGCAGGATTCGAAGCTCTGTGAGGGCCCAATGGTGAGGCGGCCAGCCAGCCAGGCCAGCCATGGGCGGCCAGCGGCGGCGGCCAAGGGCCACAACGGCCAGCACCAACAGCCGGCGAGACGAGGACAGACGGCCAGCAACCAGCAGCAGCCGGCCACCAACGGCCTTAAAAAAAACACACACACACACAACTATTTTTTTAAATTTAATTTTCATTATTTATTTATTGGAAATTGAAAATCAAAAAATTCAAAGACCCTTTTTTTCTCGGCTGGGGAGGAGAATCATTCCCGCAAGAAATAATCCCGGCAAGGGATAAGTGTTTCCGGAGTTAATTTTTGTTATGAGTTGCAGGCATATTTTCTCGTGGATCGGAGCATCCCGGAAGCGTCCTTGTAGAAGCTCGCAACGCAACAAATCGACAGGCGACCGTAAAGGGGGGTGACTATTATTCTCTCTCCACCATTGCTCATTTTTATTAGCGTTTTTTTTTAAGTAATTTCCGAGTTCTCGCATTATTTTTTGCAAGAATTAAAAATGTCTGCTAGGCGTAGTGTGTCCCCACCGCCTTCTACTTCTCTAGGTTTTTCCAGTCTCTTGTCCTCGGTCGCGGGTTTCACCCCGACCGAATTGTCAGGCCGTACACGCCCGACCGTTGTTCGGTCTGGAGCGCGCTTATTGATCACTCGTGATCTGCCAGCGCCCTCCTCGTCTATTGACCCTGCCTTAGGACCCAGCGAGCCCGCAGCGGGGCCGCATTGGCTGATGACCCCTTTCTGGCTGATGAGCCAGAGGACATGAACACTGACGTCGCCGAGGGGACCGAGGAGGACCTCTTGGATTATGACGATGATGACTATGACCTACTGGACCCTGCTGATGTCCTGACAGAGACGGAGCTCTCTAGTGGACTGTTTAAATATCTTAATGCCAAATTGAATACTATGGGTAAAGTCCAGGCTGATTTAGTCACGATGCTACAGAGCATCTCCACACGGTTAGATGCACTGACAGCCGCCTCGGCTAATACTCCGACTCCTCGTGGTAGCCGAGCTCCTACAGCACGGGTGAGCGTAGCCTCGCCAGTGGTTGCAGGAGTACAGGCCGATGCACCTGCGGGGCCGTCCGTAGCGACAGCTTTGTCGTTGTTAAAAGACTTAAAGCCGCCTAGTTTTGGTGGCGAGGAAAAGGAGAGAAACAAGGACTCAGTCAATATGTTTCTAGCGAAGTGGTCAGATTTGCACGCGCTGCGCGACAGCAGCCTAGCTGTATACAGCCCGTAGAGGCTAGCCTCTCTTTAACCGGCAAAGCGTACAAGTGGTGGATGAGTCTAACAACTCGCCCTGCCACTTGGACGGAATTTGAAACAATGTTTCGAAAAGAATTTTTGCCTGTTAATGAGGCAGAGAGAAGCTGGGAGTTATGGGACAAGTGCTCGATGGAGAACAAATCCCTAACTCAGTACATCTCAAACTACAGGGAGATAGTACTCAAGTTAAAGGGAATCGATGCATTCCAGACATTGCGAGGCTTTAAGAGAGGCCTCAAAGATGATTACCTTGAGTACGTAGAACCCCTACAGCCTAAAGACTTAGCAGAGGCAATTCAATATGCACAGATATTCGATGACATCAAGCGCCGTAGTGCGCGTGGTGATTCTAGCAGGGCCGAGGGTAGTGAAAAGAGGAGGTCAGGCCTCAAAAGAAAAGGGTTCCGCAGTGACAAACAAGGGGATAGGACGGACCAAGAAGGACAGGGTGGTCATTGGTCTAAAAAACCGCGATCATCCAGAAAAAAAAGAGACCCCGAAAACCAAAAGAAAGAGCAATATATTAAAGCGCGAAAGGAAAATCGCTGCTTTAATTGCAATGAAGTAGGACACACGAAGGCTGAGTGGCCAAAGCCTAAAGCAAGCACGAGTGGCAACGAGCCCAAAAAAGATGGTAAATCTTCTAGGCAGTTGCATACGGTGCAGAGACTCCCTCCCAGTTCCACAGAGTTCAGAGAGGTGACAGTGTGTCATTGTGATGAGCATCACGCTTGTTCAGTGACACCAGCGATGTGGCAGCCTACTGTAGGTCCGCATGACATGGTGCGCATGTATGGCACCATAGGTGGCCGTAGAGTCACAGTTTTTATTGATGATGGAGCTAGTCACAACTTCTTGAACTACTCGTTAGTCAAGAAATTGGAATTGACTGAGACCCGGAGTGATCATGAGTATACTGTTGGCCTAGCCAACGGATATGACAAAACGGTATGGAATACCGTAGTATTGGGGGTCCCATTATCTATGCAGGACTACAAGGCTCCGCTTGACTTTCAGGTCATGCACTTAGCCAGAGCAGACGTATATCTAGGCAGGGAGTGGCTGTATGGCTTGGGCCCTAGTCTAGCTCGGAATTACTTACATAATACGCTATGCTTTGAGCATGGAGGTAGAGTCATCACCCTGCAGGGCGACCGTACTGTCCCTGCCACACCACTTATTTCCTCCATGGAGTTGTGTACAGCGGTCCGCAGAGACCAGATAGCAGAGGTATATTCTTGTTACCCTCTTTTGAATTCTGTTTCCGTAGATGAAACGATAAATGATGTTTGCGTAGACAAACAAGAAAAACAAAATAACCTTGGACGAGACACACTGTTTGAAAACCCTGTTTGGCATGCATGTGATTCAAACAAGAAAAAATCCAAGGTGAATGAGACATTAAAGAAAAAGTACGTAGATACTTTAACGAATTTATTAGAGGAATTTCAGGATGTTTTTCCTGATGATTTACCAGATGGTTTACCACCATCTAGGGAAGTAGACCATGGCATCGAAGTTATGCCAGGATCAAAACCTATAAGCAAACCTGCTTATAGATTAAGCCACTCCGAGGCACAGGAGGTGGAAAAACAATTAACGGAATATTTGAACAAAGGCTTTATTCGGCCTAGTTCAAGTCCGTGGGCATCGCCTATTCTTCTGGTAAAGAAGAAAGACGGATCTATGCGGATGTGCATAGACTATAGGGCTCTTAATCAGATAACGATTAAGAACAAGTATCCGATGCCACGCATGGATGAGTTGTTTGATCAACTCTATGGATCGAGATACTTCACAAAAATAGACCTGAGGTCTGGGTATCATCAAGTTAGAATTAAACAAGAAGATGTTGCGAAGACAGCATTTAGGACCCGTTTCGGGCATTTTGAGTTTTTGGTTATGCCATTTGGGCTAACCAATGCTCCAGCGACGTTTATGACGCTGATGGACAGTATTTTACGTCCATATCTGGGAAAATTCGTAGTAGTTTTCCTAGATGATATTCTTGTGTACAGTAAGACACAGAAAGAACACATAGAGCATTTGCGTCTAGTGTTCGAGTTGTTGCGAGAGCACAAACTATTTGCAAAGAAGAGCAAATGTGAATTTTTTGAAACAGAAATTCACTATCTTGGCCATATTATATCCGCTGATGGTACGCGGATGGAGCCAGAAAAAGTAGAGGCTATTCTTAAATGGCCAGCGCCGAAGAATCTCGAGGAATTGCAGATTTTTCTTGGCATGTCGGGGTTCTACCGATAGTATGTGAAGGACCACGTGAAGATCGCAGTCCCGTTGACTGACCAGTTACGGTCAAAAACAAAAAACATTAGTTGGGGGGATGCCCAACAGAAAAGCTTTGACAAGCTCAAGGTGACCGTAGCAGCTGCACCTGTTTTGACAATTGTCGATCCAAATGAGCCGTTTGTTTTGGAAACAAACGCTAGTAATGAGGCCATTGGGGCTGTACTAATGCAAAGGGGACGCCCAATTGCATTTGAAAGTAAAAAGTTAGATCGTGCGCAACGTAACTACTCGGCTTACGAGCGATAGTTCATGCACTGAAAAAGTGGAGACACTATTTATATGGTGCCACTTTTGAGGTCCGGACGGACCATGAAAGTCTGAAATGGCTTTCAAGTCAAAATGAACTGAAGGGTAGAAAAGCTCGGTGGGCGGAGATTCTACAAGAGTTTGACCTTCAGATACATTACCAGAAAGGTAAGTATAACGTGGTGGCAGATGCACTTAGTCGCATGCCACAAATTAATGAACTTAGTTTCATAGTCTTCAAGAATGATTTCTTGGAGTCCCTATGTGGTTTATGTGAGCATAATCCATCTTTTACAGAGGTCTGGCGCGCTGTACGCGTACGCACTTCTTCACAGACGCGACCACCTCCCTCGTTGGCACGTATTGCTAGTCCGGAGAGACTGGCCGAAGGTGCAACGGGAAGGGAAGCGAGAGTTAGTCCGGAGAGACTAGCCGTGTCTTCTGGGTATAGTTTGGAACCGGAAAATTCTGACGTAGGCCCTTCATCACCTTTGACTGCCACGGCTTCAAAGGGGAGTGATAAACTTCGTCGGGGGGAGAAATATGCTAATTACTCCATTGACGACGGGTACTTACTCTACAAGGGTAGAATATGTGTACCAACTATTGGTGACTTTCGGGCCCAAATTCTTAAAGAAAGTCATGATAGTCCAAGTGCGGGTCATCCCGGGATTCAGAAGACCTATGCACTAGTAAAAAGACAGTTTTATTGGCCTAGTTTGTTTAAGGACATCCAGACTTATGTGCTGAAATGCAATAAGTGCCAGGTCAATAAACATGAACGTCTTAAGGTTGGAGGACTACTCCATCCGCTGGAGATTCCTCAAGGGAAATGGGAAAGCATTTCCATGGATTTCATTACTGGTTTACCCAAGACGAGTCGAGGGAATGACTTGGTGTGGGTGGTAGTGGACAGGTTAACTAAAATGGTAAAGTTTATTGCCACGAAGAAAACTGTTAAAACGCCAGAGTTGGCAAAACTCTTTATTGAACATCTCTACAAGCTATATGGCCTGCCCGCAGATATAGTGTCGGATAGAGATAGAAAGTTCAACAGCCATTTTTGGAGGGAAGTCTTCAAAAAGCTGGATACTACTCTGAGTATGAGTACGGCAGATCATCCGGAGTCTGATGGTCAAACTGAAAGAGTTAACCAAATTCTAGAGGATATGTTGCGTTCTTATGTTAGTAAGAAGCAATCTAATTGGGAAGAGTACTTGCCCTTATTGGAGTTTGCCTATAACAGCTCCAAACACTCAACGACTAGATTTACACCATTCATGTTAATGTATGGATTCCAGCCGAGATCTCCGATGGCTGTAGGCCTAGAAAAGGAGAAGATTCAATCTGTCAAGGATTTCCTTGAAGATATGAATGATATGCTCAAAGCCGCACGTGAGAGCATTCGTAGCGCTCAGGATCGCGCTAAAACTTATGCGGATAAAGGACGAAGAAAGGTGACCTTTGTAGAAGGTGACTTTGTATTCCTCAAGGTTCCTACGCAGTCAGAAACCATGAAAACGGGAAAGTGTGATAAACTTTCTCCGAGATATTGTGGTCCTTTTAAAATCCTTAAGAAGATTGGGGACGTAGCATATAAACTTGAGTTACCGGAGAGTTCTCAAGTCCATCCTGTCTTCCATGTCAGTAAACTGAAGAAATCAGTTCACGAGTTAGAGAACGCAGTTTCTCCAGAGATTTTGGTGGACTTGATAGAACCACCAAAGATACCACATGAACCTGAAAAGATTCTACAGTATCGTGATAGACAGACTCGACATAAAGTGTACCAGGAGGTACTTGTTAAATGGACAGATAGGGATGAGGAGGTAGCTACCTGGGAACGCCGTAGTGCAATTTCCAAAAGGTTTCCCCAGTTTGTTTTCGAGGACGAAAACTCTTCTTAAGGGGGGGTAATGTCACGTAGGCTGTAATGCCTTGACCGACGGCAGATCGGATGGCCATATCCGGGGTTCAATGGGAGAGGACGCCCATGCGGAGTCATGGGCGGCCAGGCTAGTGTGGATGGCAGGCCACACACTATATAGCCTAGAGGATGAGGGGCAATCCTCATTCTTCCTCGATGGCTGGGTGGTGAGCCAGAGGCCGTCCCCTCTCGTGGTAACGCCCGTAGCGGCGTTACGGATATCTAACACAACCCCTCTAAACAAGGCCCTGAACATGAGGAAGCTCCTCATCACATCAACACAACCTTGTCGGCCTCTTGGCCTTCCTTTCTTCCCAAATCCAAATACCCATTGGAACCTTGTTAAAAAGAAATCCAAATTTATGGAATGACCTTAGGGATTGGATGGAACAAAAACTATAGGCTTTCGTGGGAGAGGGCTAACTTAGATTCATCAAATGACTCTGGTCCCCATCATCTTGAACTACTCCATGAGCACAACCCACACCCCAAAGGTGCACCAACCATTCGAGTAAATGCATTGGGCTACTACTTTGAAGGTAATGACACAAACACAACCCTGTCCATTTCCTACAACAATGAACATGTCGTCTCAGAGAGGCATCCTGGATGGGGGTGCTGGTATAAGCATCCTCACAAGAATGTGTTCGGAAAACTGGGGACAACCATGCCTTGATCCCACCCAATTGGTGATAAAGTTTGCGGATGAGACATCTGCATGACCCCTTGGCCTAGTAAAGGACCTCAAGGTTAGAGTCAATGACATGACCTTTAAACTCACATTTGTAGTCATGAACTATCATAAACGATGCTTATGATAGCATCTTGGGAAGACCCTTCATGAGATAAACACAACTGGCCCATGACTAGGACACAAATCATGTCTACCTTCGCAAAGGGATTCAAATTCTCAAAGTGAATTTACATACCTAGCACACATCTCCCATGGTTAGAGGTCCCTTTGCCAAAGAATCTGACCACCGGCAGGACCGACGATCTCTTTGTTTGTAATGCTTGTCATCAAACCCTTGATGACACGTGGGAGCCATTGACAGTCATTTCTATCAATGATGACAAAGTTGACCACAATTGGATGAAAATCCTTACTACACTTGATACCCTCCCAAATCGCAAACTTGGCATGCAATTTGTGCTCACCAACTAGCCTATACCTTCATGAACCCCCTACAAGGCCTTTGCCTTGCTTAGCACCATTGCTTAGCACCATAAGTGTAAGCATAGCTTCCCACCAACACGAATTGACCACCCTTTGTGTATGGTTAGATTCTCCCTTTAGTAGAAATATGCAAAAGAAGCATGCCTTGATGTTTCCCACAGCTAGCCACAATCTTTTGCCATGGGAAACATGGGTCTCCCTAGGCAAGCCCTCTCTTCACAGTGCCCATGCAAAAATTCAACTGCCTAGTGGATAACGTATACAAAATTCAACTGCCTAGTGGATAACGTATACAAAATTCAACTACCTAGTGGATAACGTATACAAAATTCAACTGCCTAGTGGATAACGTATACAAAACCTTGGGTCTTTTACACAAACTGTACATACTATCTCTAACCCATTGGCTTGTAAGTTTTATGTGGTTCCCACAAGTGAGACTAAAGAAGGAGTCATCCTTGGAGGAAGCTGGGCGAAGAACGTTACAAGTACAATCAACTCAGCTGACAACATAGCTACCCTCGTGCTTCCTACGAGCAAGGTAACGATGATCCTTTGGGATGGGGAGTGCACTAAATCCAATCCTCTGACCGCACCAACTACTTCCACAAAGGGTACTCTCTCATGCCCAACAAAAACTGGTAAGTCTTCCACCACTCTCGAACTTTCACCAAAACTAAACCCATCAAAAATATGGATTAGACTCCGACTACAATGGTGGCAAGCTCACATATACCCTATGGTCCAAACCAAACCAATCTAATATTCTTGGAGGCATGGAAAACTCTTGGAAAGCCCACACTTACACAAGAAAACACTTACATTCAATTTTCACATAAAATGCATTGAATGAGTGTTGGGTATTTCATTCCTAAAATCTCTATAGAAAATAACCAGTTAGAGTGTAGACTTCATGTCATTGATGCAGGAGCACTCCAAGGCCGGATTATAATTGGAAAAGAGTGGATTGATGCCACTCACTGCCAAATCGACTGGTGAGAAGAAACGACCCCACCATGGAAGTCAACGGCAAAAAGCCACAGTCCTATTGTGTCTCTCCAAGAGGAAATCATTCACACACCCACACCCTAGACTTCCCCTCCCCCTTACGTCCCATCCTCATCACCAGCAGTCTCCCCTTTACTACACCCCATGCCTCACCAATGCTGGTCAAAAGGGCACTATTGACACTATCCAATCTTAACAATCCAACTTCATCATCAACAATCCCCCTCACCTCTACATCCTCAACCACCTACACTACCGTGCACTATGAAGAAATCTTATGTGTCACGTGCGTTCAAGGAGTATTAAAAAAACCCCTTACACTTTAATACTTTTGTGAACAAAATGACCCCTTTTTCTTCATAAACTTACCTTTTTTTTTCTTTCAAAATTGTTATGTAACTTTTTTAAATTAATATACCCCTCTTGATGAACTCATGTACTACACTTACATATTTTAGGTGAAGCCCCCAAGCCAAGAATCTTCTTGCAACTCAAGGATTCTATAATGGCTATGCAGAACTCTAGATCCCAAAACGACCATCTCCAACACCCAAGCGCAAGAAACAAACCAAGCTACCAAAAACCAACCCTAAGCCAAAACTTCGATGGTGGCTAGTCCCCGACTGCCTACTCCATGCACAAGGCTACTATGAAGGCACCACTTACCTCTGGCTACCCAAGAACACTCCATGTGCTCATCCACCACAACAACTCCCTAAGGAGCCAAAACCAAAGGCCCAACAGCTAAAGGTTAGGCAACCCCAAGCACAGCGAAGCCAACAATGCTCAGTGCCTACTAACGTGCTCACAGTTCAAGGCTTCCATGAAGGCAACACACACCTGTGGCTTCCAAAGCCACAATCAACTACTTGTCCTCCTCACCATTGATAACCTGCTTGTAGATCAAAGCCCCATCGCTCGATAGAAAACCAAGAAGGCTCATCAACCCATGGGCCTTCATCACTCGGCCCAATGATGGGTGCCCAAACATGTCTTAGAAGCCCAAGGCTTCAATGATGGAAACTCCATCATTTGGATCCCATGACATAACCCTCAATAGTTGGTCCAAACCACACAAACCTAGCCAGTACTAACTGCCGATGCATATGGTTTGGTGACTCCATCATTTGGATCCCATGACATAACCCTCAATAGTTAGCCCAAACCACACAAACCCAGCCAGTACTACCTGTCCAATCGACCAATATGGTTTGGTGACCAACGGGCAAGTTTTCTCTTCATCAACTATATCCTACGGACTTGCCCACACACAACCCATGGGCACTTCAAAGCTCCATTTTCCTAGCCCTTTTAACCAAAGGAGACTCGTCTATGACGCTCCACCCCGCCCCCCAACTTTGTCACCGAACCAAGGAGCAGTGCTACAAAATGTTAGAGCTTATCCAAACACTCAAAGATAAACTCAAGGGTAAGCTCACAAATCTAGCCAAATGGACTAAGTAGTACAAAAACCTCTTGTGGGGTGCTAACCAATAACCATATATAAGTCCTCACCCACATGAGGACCCAAAAAAAAGAGAGTCTCTAGGTGACTAGGAATATCTAGGTGACTAGGATCATGGGCAGACCTTTTTCCCTCGCCCATGCACAGCACTTATAATACTTACTAGGCTCTATCCTATGCGCACACACTGCACAAAGCTTCATCTATAGAGCCATCCAGGTACATCTCTGGATAGAGGGACCATGGAGGGCGCAAGCCTAGTCAATGGTACGACCTATTACCTGGATCTTCTTAATCACCCCCGATTTGCCCAATAACTTTGCTTTATGCCTAATCCATCCTACCCATGCTCTCTTCTTATGCTCAATATCTTTGGATCCTCACCATCAACTCTACCACTCTTATCAACATAGGATCCTAGTTCCATGAGCTACAATGACAGAAGAAGACAGATCACTAAAAGAAAAAGAGAGAAAACCACACCCCAATCACTCAACACCCACGGGAGCCAAGATACCTACCATTACGGTGTCTTGATGAAGATGCTAGAGCTTCATGTACATCACCCTTGCAATATAGCATCTCAGAGCGCAAGTAATTTCCATGCGAGTTACCTCCTTGTCCCTCTAGAATTCCCTCCTTGCCACTTGCTTACTAACACCATTGTTTTAGTAACCCCTCCCTAATACCACCACCTACCACTAAGTATTATGTGTTAATCTAGTCATTCAAGTACTATGACTCCTCTAAAGAGGATGTCCAGCTGCAAAGGCAAAAAAAAAAACTACCAAAAACAAAATAACGGGTACTATTGGGCACATACAAGGAAGCAAATTCATAAGAGCCCATAAGACTAGTTGGATACTTAATGGCTAGTACACCACTAACTTCTTTTCATCTTACTAACTCTCCCACCCCCTATCATTTTCAAAGAGACATGAGAACCAACCAAGTGTGACACTTCCCATAATCCCTTGACAACCTCCTACTGATCAGGACATGATCAAGTTTAGGAAGGAGAGTATGTTCACCACATATTGGTTAACACATTCCTACGATAACTATGTCTATACACTTATGTAATGGGTGCCTACACTATATTGTAAATCCTGTCATTTGATGAGGGAAACACCTTGAAGATGTTCCCAAGTATACACTTATGTAATGGGTGCCTACACTATATTGTAAATCTTGTCATTTGATGAGGGAAACACCTTAAAGATGTTCCCAAGTATTAAGCACTTATGTAATGGGTGCCTACACTATATTGTAAATCCTGTCATTTGATGAGGGAAACACCTTGAAGATGTTCCCAAGTATTAAGCTTCAAAGAACAGACAAGAGGATCTCAGTCAGCTGGCCAAACCATAGAGAAAAGCCTTGTAACTATGTTTTGGTGGGTGCCTTGGGTCACTTACCGGTGGCCTAGTGGGAAAAGGCTTGGAACTATAAAAGCCAGTTTCTCTTATTTGTAACTCATTCTCCCATTTGTGCAATAGAAGTGGAGTGTTCTCTCTCAATTCCTAAGAAGACATGGCCTTAGCAGATCCAAAGTTGATGTTGTGGAGTTAGCAGGTCTAATATGGATGTGGAGTCAACAGATCTGAAGCAATAGGTTTGAAATGGCAAGGCTGATGATGTTAACATGGCATCAATAGAGCTGAAGCAACACGTTTGATGCTAATGTGGCATCAACAGTTTAGAGTCGGGCAAACGTGTAATTTAAATTTGTTGAAAGTAAACACCGGCAAAACAAGAAAAGTAAACCTAGCCAACTACTGAATTTGGGATGCGAAGCATTGACTACTACTGAAGACAGGAAATCGTAGACAAAAAAACACTTTTGAATGTAGGGAAAAGTGCTAAATGTTGAAAGCCAAGATCTACGTGTTGAAAGCATTGCTGAAGACTAAAAGCCAAACATTGAATGTAGAAATCGAAGGACTGAGCTATAAATAAAGCAATATTGACTAACGCAGTTAAGTCACTTGACAAAGCAAAATCAATTGATGCAAAAGTTAAATGCCCAAGAAGAATGTTGAGAAGCTGATAGTTCAAAGCTGACTGACACAAAAGTCCAATGTTAAAAGAAAGCTGAATGATTGAATAACACCATAAGAGTAGTATTAGCTGAAAACCTCTATTGAAAGTTGAGAGAAGAGCTAGTGCGGGGTAAGCCTTGAATGTACGACATTATTAACAACAATAATGCTAATGTATAACAGGAGGCAAAACCCTAGATCTAATTGAAAGTGCGTATAACAAGATCTTACCCAAAATGTGTAGCGGTGCTAATAAGATGAAGATCAGCAAGAGCATAGACATAATGAGAGCTCTGAAACTTACACCAGGATAGTGTTTGGTGGCAAAGAGCTATTGGCTGAGAAGCCAAATTCTAAACCCTAGGCATTGTCTTTAAGACAACATAGCTGTGATACACCAACACAGCTGTGATACACCAACACAGCTGTGATACACCAATGTTGGATGTGAAAGTAGATGCTCTACACAAACTCACAGATACAACACACACACAAGCTCAAAGAGCAACAGAGACAATAGTGATAGCTAGAATGTACTCGATTAGATAATGAGCATGTTGAGTACAACATACTAGTAGACCTTAGAGGGCGGACGTGGCTACTAACACACTAAGGGTGTGTTCATGAGGGAAAAACCCCTGCCCCACCAGCATAGGGAAAAAAGTGCTTGTGATTAGCTCTGATCACTCCTGAACTTCATGAAGGCAGAAGGCTAATATCTATCATGATTGATGAGGCTTAGTGCATGTGTTTGGGATATTCGGTGCCTGTTCTTGCTAGATGTCTCTACTAAATATAGAGCCCATTTGTATATTGTAAGGGTTGTGTGTCGTGCATGGGCATTAGGCTAAAGATGTACCAGTGTAGAAGCTCCTTCTAGTGAAAAATCCAACACACCACTTTCTTTGACTCTTATCTTTATGGTTTCTTCAACTCCTACACATGGTTTAGGATAGGAGATTGAGTGTTGATGTGTAAGGAGGTTGAACAATAAGGTGTTGTTAATTCCTACACATGGTTTGGGATAGAATATTGAGTGTTGATGAGAGGTTGACCGATAAGGTGGTTGTTCTGAACAAGGTTATGTTGTTCATGATAGTGGAATAATTTAAGACAACCTATTATGGCATGCACTTGGTATGGAGTCTAGGTACTAGTTCATACCATGTGGTGGCTCTTTATGGATTGGGTTTGGTTAACCACGAGATGTGGGTGGCTTGCCTATGGGAATGGCTGAATGGATCCAAGTGATTCTTGAGCCTCTTTTTAAAGTGTTGGTGGCTTATCGGCCCTCTTCCTTGAGCCATGGCAATGCCGATAGAAAGAAGAAATCATTAAGATCTTAGGTTGCTTGGGCATGTAATTCCTAAATGCTAGATAGTGTGTCGACCTTGGCACGATTATAGATAAGTGTGTGGCTTGGAGGTAGATATCGTCCCCCTAGTTGAATGAATATCCTCTTTTTGGGTAGGAAGCTTTTCTTTAACCTCTTGGGGCATATCCACCTCACTAAATTAGCACGGTTATAGAGGCAAGTGTTGTGCCTTGGCGGGAGATGTCGACTCCAATTGAATGAATATGTGAAGATCTGTATTTTGGTACATGGATCCAAAGACCCATATAGACCGTGATTTGGATGCCCATTTGATTGGGGTAAGATGGGGGATTTTATGGTGGACATCTTCATGACGGCCTTGTGTGCTATACACAAATAGAGTAGTAGCCCTTGTGAATGTGTGGATGCCAAAATTATGTTTTAAAATTGGAAAAATATTCTCTTGTAGAGATTATCCCCTTTCCTTATGTTTTATTAATCATCAAGTATCTTAAGTATCTCTTTTATGGTTTATAAGAAGATTCAAGGTAATCCAACTCTTTCTATTCTTCCAAAAAGAGTAGAGTAATCATTTTAAGATAGTTAATTTGTTGGGTGTTGGACTCACACACTCACACACACAAACCTGCACATTAGGGTTAGGTGCAGGATAGAGAAGCTCACACAGAAATGAGAGAGAGAGAGAGAGAGAGAGAGAGAGAGAGAGAGAGAGAGAGAGAGCGCCAAAAGTGTGGTATCCACAAAATGCAAGTCAACCCTTGCATGTGTGCCACATCCATATAATATAGAAGTATAAAATATTATATGTGTGCCACATCCATATAATATAGAAGTCAACCCTTGCATGTGTGTAGCCTCTCTCTGACATAGTGATAATGAATCTCAATGTGCTCGGTACGTGCATGAAATACTGGATTTCGTGCCACGGC
The DNA here is from genome assembly GCF_041138505.1 of Cibotium barometz. Classification (NCBI taxonomy): domain Eukaryota; kingdom Viridiplantae; phylum Streptophyta; class Polypodiopsida; order Cyatheales; family Cibotiaceae; genus Cibotium; species Cibotium barometz. The sequence continues at coordinate 7,175,852 of NC_141068.1, forward strand.
CATAGCACTCTAGCTATTAGTGAGAATGGTGGTGGGTGTCTGCTGCTGACACTCACGAAAATCAGCCAATAGTCTCCTCACCATACACAATCTATTGTAGCTGTGAAGACTGCCTTGTACTCAGCCTCACAAGTAGATGTGGCAACAGTGGGTTGCTTTTTACTCAACCAAGATATGCATGAACTGCCAAGAAAAAAGCAATTCCCACTGGTGGATTGCCTGGTATCATAATCACCAGCCCAATCTTAATCATTGTATGCATAAAGCTGCAAGTTGCCCCCCTAGGATAGAACAAATCTGAATCATTATATGCATAAAGTTGCAAGCTGCCCCCCTGGGATAGAACAAACCAAGATTCAGGGTACCCTTAAGATAATGAAAAATGCGTTTGACTGCTTGCCAATGCTTTGTGCCTAGGCTGTGCATGAATTTGCTCAATAAAGATACCCCAAATATACACAAGTAAATGAGGCATCCCACTGCCTAGCTATAAATGCCGGCCTCAAAAGGTTCTCCAATATCATGCATAGTAAGCCGTACACATGGTTCTACCGGAGTAGAAATGGACTTACATTCATCCATGTGAAACCTTTTTAGCAAACTTTTTATGTACTTAGTTTGCTGCATAACAATGCCATCATCTGTATGCATAAACTGTATGCCGAGATAGTAGTGTAAAGGCCCCAAATCTAACATATCAAATTCAGCTTTCAAATCAGCTTTGAAATCTGAAATTTGTGCTTTGCTAGTACCTGTAATGAGCATGTCATCTACATACAAGATGACTATGAGAATATCGGCATCGGTTTTCTTCACATACAATGTGCTTTCGCTGGACTATTTTCATAACCTTGGCTGGTTAGATGAGCATATATCTTATCATACCAAGCTCTTGGAGCTTGCTTTAACCCATATAATGCTTTGTGTAACCTGCATACTTTATGTTCCTCACCACCAAGAACTACAAAACCAATGGGCTGATTTACATATACTTCCTCCTGTAAATCCCCATTTAAGAATGCAGTTTTGATGTCCAATTGATGCACTATCCATCCTTTATGTGCAGCCAATGCAATCACTGATCTTATTGTGGTCATTCTCGAAGTAGGAGCAAAAGTCTCTTCATAATCTATTCCCTTTTTCTGGGAGTAGCCTTTAGCCACAAGTCTTGCTTTGTACCTGTCAATAGTACCGTCAGACTTTCTTTTGACTTTGTACACCCACTTTGTTCTAATGACATGCTTGCCTTTAGGCAATTCCACAAGATCCCATGTATTGTTCTTCATGATAGAAGAAATTTCAGCTTGCATAGCTTGCAACCAATGCTCATTTTCATGTACTTCTTCATAAGAAGAAGGCTCTTCTGAATCAAAGAGACCACCCATTGCTAATGCAGACTCCCCACAATGTATATTCTTCATGATAGAAAAAATTTCAGCTTGCATAGCTTGCAACCACAAATTTCAGCTTGCATAGCTTGAAACCACAATGCTCATTTTCATGTGCTTCTTCATAAGAAGAAGGCTCTTCTGAATCAAAGAGACCACCCATTGCTAATGCAGACTCCCCACAATGTATATTCGAAGAATGGCTGGAACTAGCCCTTGTTCTACCTATTAGTGGAGCTGCAAGTTTGCTTTCTTGCAAAGTTTTCAACAACCATCTTGGCACTGACTTGGCTATGTCTATGGTTGTTTGCGCTTCCTTGACAAGATCTTCCACTTCTTCCATAGAAGGGGGCTGAATGGCTGGCTCTTTCACATGTTCTACATGAGGATTTTGTAGTGTTGGGGCTGGCTAATCTAAATCCCCCCAATTGCAATGGGTAAAAGTCCATCAAACATGTCATGTATGCTTGTATCATTGCTTTTATACAAGCTGTACATGGGCTGTTCTGAATTTTCAGCAAATACCACATCTCTACTGACAAAAATCCTTCGTGTAGTTGGATTATAAAGACGGTATCCTTTGCTCTAATTGCTGTAGCCCACAAAAATGCATTTAATTGCTTTGTCATCTAGCTTTGTTCGGAGTTGTTCTGGCACATGTGCATATGCTAAACACCCAAATGTACGCATATAATCCATTGTTGGCTTTCGGCTATACCAAGCCTCAAATGGTGTTATGGTTTTCAAAGCTTTTGTTGGACACCTATTCAACACATGAGTTGCACACATTATAGCTTCCATCCAAAATTTGTGAGGCAATTTTTGTGCTTTGACCATGCATCTTGTCATCTCCATGAGATATCTATTTTTCCTTTCAGCTACACCATTTTGCTGCGGTGTATAAGGCACAGTACTTACATTGGTGTTTGATGCCCTTTTGAAGCATATAATCCATGAATGCATTTGACATGTATTCTCAACCTCTATCTAAGCGGAGTGTTTGGACTTTACATCCACACATATTTTCAGCCATTGCTACAAAGTGTCAAAAGCATGTAAACACATCTGCTTTTGCTTTCAAGGGGTAAGCCCAAGCAAACCTGGAGTAGTGCTGAAATACATCTTTGCATGAAGTGGTGTGGCTCAAAGCACCACTATCAAAATACCATGATGCATTCTGTGATGTAATGCAAGACATATCAGTGTCTGAAGCACTTGGTGTGCCACTAGTGCATGTGACCAAAAAAGTGTACATACTCTTCTTGGATTACATTAGCTGATTGCTGTGTTTTATCATCAGAAGAGTCTGCTACTGCATTGCCTGCTTCTTTCCTTTTCTCTTTTGCAATCCGCTTCCTACATTCACTGATGTAGTGTCTATGCTTATGGCAGTAGTGACATTTGCCCTTCTTTTTAGGCTTGTTTGCATCCCCTTTGTCAGACTTTTCACCACCAGAAGAGGGCAGCCTTGCTAGATTGTTGTCCCCCATGCTTAAAGCTCTTTGCTTTACCCTTATCCTTGGCTGTAAATGCCTTGTCTCCACCACGGTTGCTCGATAAGTTTGCTCTTGTTTGCTCTTCCTGCAAGAGTAAACCCATGAGCTCTTCAAAAGTGACGGGATCACCACCTCCTCTCATTGAGAGGAGGAGAGAGGTGTGAAAGCCCAAGTAGGAAGGTCGTAAAGAATGAAGAGTGTTGGTGCTGTCTGGGATAACCTCATCAATGTTGAGCATTTGTTCCTGCAAATCTTTCACTTTGGTGAGATGGTCACCCTCATCCATAGAAAGAAGATCCAATTGCCTCTTCAAGTAGGCAACTCTTGCCTCGTTGCGTACTTGATACATTGCTTCCATTGTGTCCCATGCAAGCTTCGATGTCTTGCAAGAACGAATGTGTGGAATAATAGTCCTTTTCACTGAAAGGGCTGGCCTGTGCATCTCTAGAGTCCCATCTCTTCTGCTCTTGTGTGGGAGCACGTTCTACATCAAGAGCTCTTTGAGCACCTCCCCTTGAGGCGTGGTTGGCTGTATACGCGTGTGTCATCACCACACACGATGCCCCAAAGCCCTTTGGCTACCAGCAAATTACGGATCATGAAACTCCAAAGGGAGTAGTTAGATCCATCCAACTTGTCCTCCAGGGTGAGCACACCAAATACATCTGTAGCATTCTGTGCCATGTCAATAAAATATACCTGCAAGCAAACCAAGCACCAATGTGCACTACCAGGCAACCAAATGTCCTATGCAAATGTATGCCTGCAAACCAAAGCAAGTGTAAACCTGCACCAAATTGTCCAATTGCACACAATGTGTATACATATGCGACAAATCACAGCTGTAATGCCCAAGTACATGCTCCAATCTAAAAATCCCCAATTTTTATGCACTCCAATCGCTTCAATGTGCATTTAATTGGCCAATTTTCACAAAAGCCCCAAATTTTTGCAACTGAAAGAGGTTCAATTTGCTGATTTTGACCTCAATTTTGAAAACCCCCAAATTGCAAGCAAAGCAACATGCCCAATTTTTTCAATTTGTCCTGAAATTGAGAAATCCCCCAAATCGCCTGAACCCTTTACCACATGCACTGTAGTGTTTGCAAAATCTGCATATTTTCACCACATGCACTGTAGTGTTTGCAAAATCTGCATATTTTCACCACATGCACTGTAGTGTCTACAAAACTGTATTTGACCTGCACTGAAATGGCTGCAAATTTTGTATTTATGTTTGAACAAAAATGTGTACAGAGAATACCTTCAGGCAAGGGTAGCACGTGTGAAGCAGGTGTGAAGCGGGGAGCAGGCATGCGAATAGAGCTGACGGGCCAGTAGTCTGGCTAAGGCATTGGAGGGTTTGTCGAGACAGGCCGACGGGGAGCTAGAGCTGGAGCGCACTGACCTAATGGGACGTGCATATCTGTGCCAGCAGAGCTGGAGTGCACTGAGCTGACAAGACACGCGTATCTGCATCAGGGACGTCGAGCTAGAGCATAGGGTTGACGGTGAGGAGCAGATGGGGTCCTCTGATGCGGCGGAGGTGGTGCAAGCACGCGTAGCTGCACCAGGACACCCGACGGCGGCAGCTGTGGGCTAGCACGGAGGGCACAGGCAGGTTCGCGGGGGCCTGGAACGGCCTAGAGTCGTTGGCCTGGCCACGTGCAGAGGTTAGAGCAGGACGGATGGCGGTCGCGAGAACGGAGCAGCAATGGCGACGGCGATATGGATGGCCAGAATGGAGCATTGACGGAGCGGGTGCGGTGCTGGGCGACGGTGGGCCTAGGGACACTATCACCACCGGCTAGGCAGGGCGGTGCTATCCCTGAGCGGCGATGGTGGGCTCCCCACTAGTGCTGCCAGTTTTCAATGGCCGGAACTGGCGGAGGAAACGGCCGGCGACGGAACTGTAGGACAGATGGTGACGGAATTCCGTAGAGCGATGAAAATCTGCAGGTTTTCTTCCAGCGGTAGATTTTCAAGGCCAGCTCCCAGCTCTGATACCAATTGTTGGGTGTTGGACTCACACACTCACACACACAAACCTGCACATTAGGGTTAGGTTCAGGATAGAGAAGCTCACACAGAAATGAGAGAGAGAGAGAGAGAGAGAGAGAGAGAGAGAGAGAGAGAGAGAGCCAAAAGTGTGGTATCCACAAAATGCAAGTCAACCCTTGCATGTGTGCCACATCCATATAATATAGAAGTACAAAATATTATATGTTAGAGTGTCCTTTCACACTTGATGTCCAAGGGGAAAAACCACATGGGAAAAAGTGCCCTTGGTTAAGTCCTGTTCACACATAGCACTACCATAAGTGAGCATATGCCTACATAATTAGGGTTAGGGTTTTGATAGAAAAATGATATTTTGTATTTACGAATTGGGATTGAGTGAGGATAAATTATTCTTATATATTGGGCATAGCACAAGCTATGGTTTCCTGATTAGTAGGGGTTTTTTGAGAGTTAGACTCATTATTTTAGCGGACACGAGTTCATGTCTTGATAGGAATGCACTTAACATGGAATGGATGTAGAATAGACATAACTATGCAAAGCAGAATAGAGACAACAACCCATGTAACATTCTTACATATATTAGTTTAGACTCTCAACAATATAATACAATAAATTGGCAAAAGCTCAGCTCATCAACTATCCCCTCAATTCCTTATCCTCTAATCCACACATATCCCCCTTTGCTGCTTACATCCATCTGAGTACTACCCATTTCTAAGAAACCATTACAAGGCTGTTACAAAGCAAGAAGGCTCAAACCATAATAGTTTGTTACACAACGAGACAGGGTGGTGGCCAAACAGGCTGGTTGGTCGTCAACACCTAGCGATCACAGTGGACATTATTGCATTAGCAGAGCAAAGCCCACAGTTATTGTTGCTCTAAAAAATTTTAGATCCTCATTGCCTCTGACTCCAAATCATGTCATCCAAATGATTATGGCTTGTTCCATCAACCTTTTCCTGGTTCTACCTCTGTTTGTGATGCACCCTAATACAAACTTGATTGGGCGGGTCTTGGGCATACCTCTGCTCATAGGTCCTCTTCCTGGTGCTCACCCAAGCGTGCCCCAACCTTGTCCTTTCATCCGCTCGTTTGAACTACACGTCTATGGGACGCACCTTCAGGTACTTTGCCTTAGCCCTTTTCATTGTATCTATGGCCATGCTTGCCCTAAAGGCATGGGGCTCTATCTATTCTGGAGTGATGGCGTCATCTTCAAAGATGGTCTGTTGTAGCTCTCTTGGCCCTCTTCTATCGCCTTGACTCCATTTGCACCCCCTTTTCTCTATATGCTAGGTTACTCTGTTTTGGTGGGGGGGCACTAGCAGTATTGCTCTCTACGTGAGATGTTGCCTCCTCACCCAAATCCACAAGTCATAATAGCCCATTGCTTCCCCGCATGGCTTTGGATCCAGGGGAGGGGATTTGGCCTTTTCCAATCGCCCCGATTACTACTTAGGAGCTACTTTGGCCCTGACCCACTACCTTAGGCACTTCCAAACTGGTTCATGAATTTTTCAATGTTATCCCAGTTGGAAGGCCTCATGGCACCCGCTTGTTGTGCCGTTTGTACCAAATTCTACATACATTAAAGGGTGGTCTCCTTTTCCAAGCACTTAGGCTTTTCTGGTCCATTTCTTCTTATAGTTTTCATTGCATGTCCTCTCTTGCCCTCTTTGATCTTTTGGCCCAGCTTTGGAAGTCTTGAAGCATCTTTTCCTTGGACGGCACTTCCTCAACATGGGCTTTCTTCATAGCCTCCATCTAATTTGCCTTTTTCTTAATGTCAACATTAGCTATCATCAAAGTGACATTCAACTCATCTTTCTGCATTTTCCTCTGGTCACCCTTATGCGTGTAGTTGCTGTTGAAATATACAAGTGAATAGGGTGTGTGCGAGAACAAGCCCTTAGCAAGAGGCTGTAAAAGAGAATCTGTAAATGTGAGAGAAGTTGTGAAAAGGTGAGAAGTATCTACTAGGAGAGAATAAAGGGTAGCATGAGGAGATTTAGGAGGTGTGGAGATATTCTGGGAAGAGGTGGAGAGAATCAAGCAAAAGAGGTGGAGTGAATCAAGGAGAAATCAGTGGGATTAGATGCTTGGATGTAAACTCTATAAATTGAGGCATTGCCTAATGAGAATTTGCTGGTTTTTTATTATCCATGCCTACATTAAGTTTTTGATTATCCATGCCTACATTAAGCTATTAGTTAATTACTCATTAATCACATCTTAATTATCATCTAATCACTTTGTTAATGATGTCGATTCTAGCATTTAATCCACCATAGCTCATCACATTGATGTAATTTTAATAACTTGAATAAAACAGAGATTAAGCATTCAATGTTTGGTCAAATCTTGTGTTTTTTAGCTTAATCCTCTACTAGATAATTGATATTGATGGCCTTGAAAGGATTTGAGCTCATTTGAACTCTAAGGCCTCAGATATGGTCTCCCCGCTTACTCTGTTTTTTGCACATAAAATAGAGGATTAATTTGCTAATCAGTGATTAATCAGTACTAATCACTATTTTTGGTGTAATTGAGGGTTCAAATTAACCATTAGGTATCTGATACAGATCCTTATAACTTCAGATTAAAATTCGGAGATGGTTTGACACTCCAACCATTCCGTACAGATTTGTTACCCTTGGTTTAATGTAGTTTTTGGTAAAATTATGCTGATAAATTTGTGGTAATCATCATCTTGCATTTAACCCACACACAAATTCAAGTTATTCACAGCTAGAGTTGCATTTAGGAATTTGTGGTAATCATCCTCTAACCCACACACAAATTCAAGTTATTCACAGCTAGAGTTACATTTGGGAATGTGCATAAGAATGAATGCTATATGCGTTATGTATTGGGCACATTACATCATTGTAAAAATGGGATCAGACACTACCCTTGTCCAGAATAAGGCAAGAGGCAAGACCTCCCGCATAGATTTGGGTTTGCATCGCATAATGACACAAGATAAGCATCAAAAGCCCAAAAGAACTATCAACAATACATTAAAACATGTTGCTCACATGGAGCAACATGGAGCAAGAACTGATGAGACGACGACGATCAAGCTCATGGCCCCAGCCATGAAAGAAGAAGAACATCTCTTTCTAAGAGGAAGATCAACACCGAGAAGAAGAGCTAGACGAAGCATTGAAGGAAGACATGGACACGTGAAGAGAAGCTACCACACGACAAAGAAGACTGAAGACAAGAGAAGATGTGAGGCTCCAAGAAGTGAGGAGCCATGTGAAAATCAGAGAGAGAGAGAGAGAGAGAGAGAGAGAGAGAGAGAGAGAAAACCCACAACCTAATGTAACCTGCCTCAATAGAGTAAAACCACCTCTGAGCTACCGATGATGTAGGCCATGTGGTAGATGTATGTGTGAGCACTTTAGTCAAGGTCACGGGCACTTGTAGTAGCCTTACACATAGAGAGAGAGTGTGTGTCAAGGACTATGAGTTTAGGAACTTGAGGCACTAGTCGCGGACTATCAAGTGTAAGAAGGAAACTTGGTATAGGGTCCTGGTGTGCTAGGATTATTCACTTGAGGGGAGGTGTGCTAGGCACTGGTCGCAGACTATCAAGTAAGAGGGAAACTTGGTATAGGGTTTAGGTGTGCTAGGCACTAGTCTCGCAGACTATCAAGCAAGAGGGAAACTTGGTATAGGGTCCAAGTGTGCTAGGAGTATTCACTTGAGGGGAGGTGTTGAGATATACAAGTGAATAGGGTGTGTGCGGGAACAAGCCCTTAGCAAGAGGCTGTAAAAGAGAATTTGTAAATGTGAGAGAAGCTATGAAAAGGTGAGAAGTATCTACTAGGAGAGAATAAAGGGTAGCATGAGGAGATTTAGGAGGTGTGGAGATATTCTGGGAAGAGGTGGAGAGAATCAAGCAAAAGAGGTGGAGTGAATCAAGGAGAAATCAGTGGGATTAGATGCTTGGATGTAAACTCTATAAGTTGAGGCATTGGCCTAATGAGAATTTACTGGTTTTTGATTACCCATGCCTACATTAAGCTATCAGTTAATTGTTCCACTAATCACATCTTAATTATCATCTAATCTCTTTGTTAATGATGTTGATTCTAGCTTTTGATCCACCATAGCTCATCACATTGCTGCAAATTTATTAGCTGCCTCCATCTCCTTTTTCAGAGCCTTGCTAGTCTTGCCATCTTATTTTTGCTATTCTTTGAATTCTTCAATAAGTGCCTCCAGCTCTTCTATCTGGACTCTAAGAGTAGCCTCATCATTCACTTTCTCTTCCAGTTTCTTTAATGCCCATGCATGCTCCTTTAATTAATTTTCAAGGATGAGATCCATTGTTGATGCTGTCCATAAAACAATCTCTTTCCCCTTCCCTTATTGTTGCGCAACCCACTTTTTTCCTTCTCCTTTTTAAAGACAACGAACCTCTTTTTCCAGGTTTCTATTTCCTGCCGCAAGTGCTCATTTTCCTTGTGCAACTCCTCTTCTCTGTTGGGGCCTCCTCTGCTACCAACCTCTTTTCTCACTCCACTAGTGTTGGTGCTTCTAAGGCCTTTGCTGGTTTTGGGCTTGATGTCAGGGCTGGATCTGGATTTCCAGACCCTCCATCCAAATTTTCCATCTCTTGATTGGTGGGGAGCTAACAGTTTTGTAGGAAGTTGCGGGAGCTTGCATTACTGCTGTTAGCTTTTCCAAATAAGCTTCCCACACCTCCTTAAGGCCATCCACTACATGACCCTCCCACTGCTCCATTCTTTATGAATCTAGCTCGTACATTTTGGGGAATTCTTCTACGTCCAGAACTGCCAATCTAGCTTTTGCCTTCATCAGCTCCATTATCTTTGTTGTCAGCCCTTTCCTGGATGTCTCTTATGATTTTGATGTGCTCCTCGTGGATTAGGGTGACTTGTCCCTTCATTCTAGATTACTTTTCTATGGCCTTATCCAACTCTTGTTGCATCTCCGTAATCTCCTAATTCTTCCTAGCCATCTTCTCCTTTATTCCCTCCATCTCCTTCTTCATTTCTTTATTGGCTTGCTGGAGCTCCTTGATCTACTTCTACGTTTCGTCCAGCCAACCTACTTTCGCCCTTCTCCTATTCACTTCCTCCTGTAGGGGTTCCTATTTTATCATCACCTTCTACAAGGCATTATCCTAAGGCTCTTTGATGACAGATTGTAGCTTCGTTATTTCCTTCAGCCCATCATTCATGCATTACTAAAAGGTAATGTAGGGCTCCTTGCACCCATTCTGTCTCAACAATAGTGTTTGGAAAACTTGCATGTGCTTGCAATGTTTGGGCAAACATGGGTGTAGAGAGTCATGGCTATGAAGGCTACCTCTCTAATTGTAGGTTGGTGGTGGAGGTAGCCTCCTACTGTGCTGTTGTTGCTCCATCCTCTGGGATAATACCGCCTTGCCTATGTTGGCCAAGTACTCCTTTAGTTGTCGGCCGATTGGTACTTCCATCGCCTTGTTAGCCCCCCCATGAGGAATCTTCCGCTTTTTGTTTCTGGCCTTTTTCTCAACTACAAATACTCTCATTTTCCCTTTTCCAAAGTGGGGCTTCAAACTTTTTAGCTTTCCTAGTGCATTTTCCTTGGGGGCCCTCCTCTTTATCCTGGTTGTGCCTTCCCTTTAAACAAAACATCCAGGTATGGCCCAATCTTTCTCTTTGTATTGGTCCTAGTGAGCTTTCCAATCTGTTCTTTTAAGTGTTGATACAGAACCTCAACCCAAGCACTAGCACACCTGGTGTGCTTTCCAATCTGTTCTTTTAGGTTGTGATACAGAACCTCAGCCCAAGCTACTCTTGTGCTAGCTTCATCGGCCTTCACCATCCTAAAGGTTTTTCTGGACATGCAATACGGTTTGTGGGTGAGATTTACCATCTCCATCACAAAGTGCATCTGCTTCTGCCTATCTTCATCTACTATGCCCGTTGTTTTGTATTCCTTGTCTCTTCCCTCCAGTGGGCCGAATTCCTTGATCAAGTCGATGTCCTCTGTTGGCTCGATCTCCACTTTTCCCTCAGGTGTTCAACTGGCAAGTTGAACACCTCAGCCACATATAGAGCACTCAATTCCCTCCTCTCATGAGAGTAGTGTGATGATGTTTGATTTTTTGGAGCTGCTCCAACTGCTCATCAGCTCTGAAATTGTGTTAGAGCTCCTCCCAAGGCAGCTCTATGAACTGCTTCAGTCACATCCTCTCCAACCATTCTACATGCTTTATTTGTCTCCTTGTACATGGTGGATGAGAGATACTTAAATTCCATCATCATGTAAGACACCAGAGAACTAGGGTTGAGAGACAGAAGGTAAGGGTGACAATAGAGCTTAGTAAAGAGAGTATTGGAAGCGCATTGTAGCAAATAGTTTTTGCACAATAGAGACATGCAAATTAGGCATTCGATAGAGAAATTCGATAGAGAAAGTGCTATGATTTCCAACCATTGTCGTGGCGCACGCCTCCCCTTGGTACGACCATAACTGCTTGATATCTCCATGATTCTCCCTAATTCTTTGTCCATGAGTGCATACTACAAGAGCTGCAAGGTCATTAATGGCCAAGTTGAGGTGGGGCGAAAGTGACATGATGCCTCTCCCTTTCTATCCATGCATCCTTTTTTGGGGCAGCAACATCGGTTTTCCTGCCACCTCCATATTGTTGCCAATTGGCTCCTCATTCTTTGTACACACTGAGATCATATTTACATAGACAATTCCTATTTTTAGATTTTGTTTTTTCCATTTTTGTTCTCTCTAGAATCTTTTCCCACTTCCGATTCCTGATCCTAATCGGACTCGAATTCTGCTTGTTGGACATTCTTTGGATCTGGACACACTTTTCCTGCTAGGATTCTTTCCTATTCTAGCATCCGTTCCACGATAAGGCTTCGGCCTATATCTGTTCACCAGTTTCTTTAGCATTTCACCATCGAGGCTTATTAGTTTGAAGGTTCATGTGCCCATTTTCCTTACAATTCTGAATGGGCCTGTCCATCTCATCTTCAGCTTTCCTGGGTGAGGTTCCATTCTTGAAGAGAATAGTAGGACTGCGTCTCTTTCTTCAAAGATCTTGAACTTTGTGTTTATGTCCACCTGGAGCTTTCTCCTCTTCTCTCTGTAAAATCTCATCCATCCACGCACTATGCAGCAGTCTCCTTTCGAAGGAGTTGCTCAATTTGTGTACTTTTGAATCTTCTAGAGAGAGTCTTTCTACCAAAACTATCCTGAGGTTTTCTGTGAGGAACTCCATGGGAACTATTGCTTCCAGTCCATACACCATGTTGAATGATGTAAGTCCCGTTGCATTCTTGTAAGCTATTCTGAATGCCTATAATGCTGAATACAACTTCGTGTCCCGATCAATCATGTTTTTATTTACCATCTTGACCATAATTCCTTTTAGGATTTTGTTGGTGGATTTTGCTTGACTATTTGCTTGCACCACGTAGTAGACTGTTGATTTCTTATGTATGATAATATTTTTTGTGTTAGCTTCTTAATCACTTCATTGAGGAAGTGGCTTCCTTGATCTGACTATCTCTATTGGGCATCCAAATCTTGTCATGATAGTTTCATACATAAACTTTGATGTACTGACAATGCCTTACAGTCTTTCAAAGCCTTAGCTTCTACCCATTTCGTGTAGTAATCTGTAGCCACCAGTATGTATCTTTTCTCTATTCTCTCTAAGCTGCTAGCTTGAATGGGCCTACAAAGTCTAGACCCCATTTCTGGAATGGCTCAAGTGGTAATATCTGGGTGTGAGGCATTCTATCTGCATCACTGGGCTGGCCTAGCCTCTGGCACATGCTCCTTTACAAACTTATGTGCATCTTTCAATGCCGTCAACCACCATAATCCTGCCTGAAATACTTTTGGTCTTGTGACCTCTTCGAAAAAGTGCCCTCGACTTATCCCTTGATGTGCTTCTCCCCCAGCACAACCTATTATTCATGCTCGAGGATACATCTTCTTACGATCTAGTTAATGCCCATCTTTTAAAGTTGACCTGCCACCACCATAAATGACTTGCTCCGGAGAGTCAACTTTTTCCTATGATCTCTGGACATATACTCTGAAAAGGATAAGTCCGAGAGGAACTACAACATCTCATCATACCAGCTGGGTCTCTCTCTGTCTATGATAAAGAGCTCAGCATCTGGGAAGTCATCTTTCACCCCATCTAGATTTTCTCCTAACTCGAGTCTGGGCAGGAAATCTACTATTGCATGCTTATTTCCTTGGGTGTTCTTGATAGTGAACTAAAACTGTTGTAATAGTAGCATCCATCTGGCTAATTTTCCTATGAGGTCTGGTTACAAGAGTGCTTTGTGATCTACATGAAATTCAAACACATTTCCTAAAATAGATAATGCCTGAATTTCTTGATCGAGTAAATCATCCCCAATAATTTCTTTATGTAGTTGAGTATTTCCTTTATGGCTTTGACAGCCTTCTGCTTGCATAGTAGACCGGTCAAAACCATCCCTCTTTTGACTCCTACATCAAAGCACTTCCAATGGGGGCAAAATTAGAAGCATCCATGAATACATGGAACACCAAATATGAATTTGGCTATTGAAGAGTTGGTGCCGCTTTACAGTATCTGCTTCAGATTCCTAAATGCCTCCCGTTTTGACAGGATCCTCACCAGACATATTCTACATCTTTCATGGTCAAGACTGTACAGGGGTATTGCCACATTTGCCGAGAACCTCATGAATCTACTATGCCATTTGATTAGTACCAAGAATCTGGCAAGTTCCTTGGCTTTCTTAGGCGGTTATAGTTTTACAATCATCTAGACCTTAGTTGCATCGACTGCCAATCCTTCTATGCAGACACTATGTGCCCCAATAGAGATCCGCTCTCATGACAGCAATGTATACTTAGCTAGATTAAGGCTCAATTTGGCTGTTCTGTACATCTCCAGACACATCATAAGGTGATTTATGTGGTCTTATTTCTTTCCAAACACACTGAAATCATCCATGAAGACACTCATGAAGGTGGTTAAATATTCATAGAATATTTCTTGAACCATCCTCTAGAATGTGGCTAGAGCATTCTTCAGCCCAAAAGTTATCACATTGGAGGCAAAAGCCCCTCATTCTATTATAAAGGCTATTTTTTCCTTATCCTCCAGAGCCATCCACACATGGTTGTACCCACTGAACCCATAAAAAAATGAGTATGTCTCATCTCCTGCCTTCCGCATCCACTAGAGAATCTATGAATGGTAGCGGCCGATATGGTGGAGGCATTCAATTTACAGTAATCTATACAAACTCTGAGCTTCCTATTCTTCTTTGGGACAATAACTATGGGTGATAACCATTCTTCTCTGTCAAGTGGATAGATGAGCCCCACTCTAACAGCTTATCTATCTACTCTAACAGCTTATCTATCTACTCTTTGACCTGCTTGGCATAATTAGGGTTCATTCTATACCTACTTAGCTTGATAAGAATTGCATCCTCCTTTAGGTTGATCTTGTGCTGGTAAAAGCTAGGATCAATTCCTTTCATGTGTCATAGTATTTCCATGCAAACACATTCTTGTAGGATTTCAACACCTCTAGGAGTCTTCCTCTGAATGTCTGATTCGGTTTTGCGGTGACTCTATTCTGGGCTCTTAATCATCTCCTAGATTTACTTCCTCAAGATCATCTTCCTGAATCCTGATATCTATCTAGCCTCCTTAGTTGGTCTTCTTCCTGCTTAAGAGCAACCATGGCCATTTTCCTGCTTAAGAGCAACCATGGCCTTTTCCTGCTTAAGAGAAACCATGGTCTTCTTCCTGAACCCTGATATCTAGCCTCCTTAGTTGGTCTTCTTCCTGCTTAAGAGCAACCATGCCCTTTTCCTGCTCGGCCTATATTTCTACTATACTATCTTGAGTATCTTCCTCATCTTCCTTTGTACTTTCTTCATTCATGAGCACTTCAAGATGAGCGACCAAGACTTCTGGACAATCCGCTCAATGTCCACCTCAAAGAGTGACAGTAGATCTCAATTTTATTTCAGGATCTGCTCTTCCTCATTATCATCTACCCCTTCCAAGTAATTTAGGCCTTCTAAATGCAACGGTTAACTGGCCAGATTTAACTTGTATTTCCCTATGACCGAGATGCATACCTTCTTTTTCCCCCTTCGGATTGTAATCTTGTTGATATCCCAATTGTGCTTAATTCTTCCCCTTCCAAGTAATTTAGGCCTTCTACATGCAACGGTTAACTGGCCAGATTTAACTTGTATTTCCCTATGACCGAGAAGCATACCTTCTTTTTCCCCCTTCGGATTGTAATCTTGTTGATATCCCAGTTGTGCTTTATTCTTCCACTTCCAAGCCACGATCTTCTGAATAACATGGGATATCTTAGTCATCTTCATGACTATGAATACGGTAATGAACATGCATCCTGCCACCTTGATTTGTTCTCCCTTGAAGATTCCAACTAGTCAGACTCTTCTCTGATCAGCCATCCGGATCTGGAACAGAGCAGGATACATATCTATGATTCATAGCTTTTTGGCCAAGTTGTATGATATTATATTTAATCTTGATCCTCCATCCAGAATGACCCTTGACTTTGTCTTTCTTCTTATCTTTATGGTCACCTTTGGAACGGATATATATGTCACAATCATGGACTGTTTCCACATTCCTACACTCTACGGGGCTAGATTTTTTGTTTCTTGCATGGGCATCTGTGCCAATCTTTCACTTAGCACTATAGCATGGAGCAGCTTTTGCCTGGGAAGTAGATTCAACATTTGATCCAATGTGATGTTTAGCTTTATCTTGTTGAGATCCGCCCATAGGTCGTATTCCTTCATGGGGTTACTGCTTTTCTCCTTGTCAAAGGGCATACTCTAGCCTCTGTACACTCTTCCTTCTTTCCTAACCTTCCCTTGTCAGTTTTCCTATCCGGACTTGCTTTGGGTTTCTCTCCATTTCCTTTTTTGGGACGCTTCCACTCTCGGTTGTAATGGGCTCCACTTGGCACTTCGACATCCTTTCTTCAATCGTTTTATCATTTCATAGTGGCTTCTTATCTATTGTAGTTTATTCCCTCTTTTTGATAGGCTTGTCTTGTCCGGATCCACATCAACATGCTCACCCAGGAGCTGGATTTCTTACACTATCCGGACCATTCCTTGTGCACTTTGCACCAGCTTGGTGATTTACTCTCGGACCCTCTATTGCCCTGTCCATTGTTATAGCTTTTGCTTCTGTTTCAACTCGGAATTCTTGCCTATCACCACCATCTTGATAAGTCCTTGTGATCTTGACACCGCCATCACTACTGGTGGCTTTTCTTGTTGTTTCCCTACCATTGGTCCACTTTTACCATATTAATCAGTGCATCAGTTCCTGCTGGGTTTGCCTCTTTACGGTCTTGCCTCCTGCAGGTCCTGCTGCTCTACTGATGGCATTGTAATATGGGGCAGTCATTTTGCCTATGCCTTGGGATAGTACAATAGTAGCATATTAGCCTGACTCCCCTCTATCCAAATCTTCCACCTCCTCTTCCACATGGCCGGTTGTTTTGAGGCCTAGAGGTGACTTGGTTAACAAAATGGGACCTGACGCTGCTACCTTTCCACCACTCTCGGATTCCTATCGAGTGTTGTAAAAACATTGTTCAATTGTATGGTTGCTCTTTCCGTACACAGCTCATGCTGGCTGTCTGCTTTTTATCTAGCACTCTTCCTTTGTGTGACACTGATTGTTACACTTCATGCACTAGATGTTTGGTCTCGGTCCAAATCCTGCGTGTCCTCCGGCAAGCTTGGATAGGGAGTTGGCTCTTGAAGAGCGGCAACTAATGCAACAGTGCCCAATGCAATAAGCCAACGCCGACACGTTGAGCTACCTGTCTGCCTAAGCTTGGGGAGTTAATCGTGACTGCAAGCAAGTTAGCTCCTAGATCCGTCATGATTCCGGATAGGAGTTCACCGTCCAGACAAGAATGTACTTTTAACATGTCATGGATACTAAATATACGGAACTATGCAGAGTACAATAAAGACAAGTTAGAGACCAACCCATGTAATATTCTTCCATATTAGCTTGAACTCTCAATAGTACAATACAATACATTGGAAAAATCTCAGCTCATCAACTCCTCGCTCAACTGTCCCCTCAGTTCCTTATCCTCTAATCCATATATATCGTAATAATCCCCCCTTTGCTGCTTACATCCATCTGGGCACTACCCATTTCCAAGAAACTGTTACAAGGTTATTACAAAACAAGAAGGCTCAAATCATAATAGTTTGTTACACAACAGGACAATCTCGGCGGTAGCCAAACGTGCTGGTTGGCCCCATCAACAGTTTGCAACTTAAGGTTTGGTAGCATATAACTTATATTTTACCTATATTTATGTAGGGAATTCCAAAAGACACTCACAATGACAAGAAAGGGGAAGGAGGCAATGGTGGAATGATAATGAGTAGATAGACTATTTTTCGTAAATGTTTTTTGTAAAAGCTTGGCTCTAATCTTTTGTAACACAACAATGTAAACGATGCTCCTAGTAATATAAATATAATCATATTTGTGTATAGAATTATGTATTGCTTTCAAACACCTTTCCTTTAGTATCTCTTAAATCTAAGTACTTATTGCGACGACAGAGTTGCTAGCCCCAGTTTATCATATTTTGCCATATATATATATATATATATATATATATATATAAAGTCAGCATAAGCATTGGAAAAATTGTCAGCATCAATTTTAACTAGTGTTGGTAAAAGCATCGATACGTATCTCGGTATATTCATATTTTGATGCTTATATCAAAGTTTTTTTTATAGTTATACTGACGCACGTACCGATACGCCGCTTTTCTCGATGCCTATACCAACAATCCTATACCGACGCGCTTGTATCGTAAAAACGATGATGTGGGAGGATAAAGGCAATAAAATCCTAAGTCTAAGACATCGATATAGCCATCCATGTAGTGTGTAGACTCGGCCTATAAAGATGAAGTAAGAATGCTTGTGTAATATCTTCACCTCCCATGACCATCCAAGCTTATCTTGGGCCCCATAATGTTAGGACAGGGTGTCCAAGAATCAGGTATACCTACTCCACTACAACATTATGTGGACCATTATGCAATACCATTATGGGAGAATGGTTCAATACATCTTGTAGCCTATTTGGCATTGTGCCAAATCTAATCTAAGCTATCTCTAAAAACCATTTTGCCTCCTAGGCCACCATCCAACCATGGCTACTCCTCATAATGGGGGCCATTACATACAATCATCAACTAGTTTTAACATCTAACAAAGGCTGGTAAGCAAAATGACATTGAAAAACCATAAATAAAGGAGACAAAGTACTTTATGAAGTAAGGTAAACACGCATAATCTTTTCCTCACACAAGAGGAGCTAAAGAAATCCAATAGGGATAAGAACAAAGACTTAAGAAAAATAAAATTTTATGTTTTTTCATATAATTATTGTCTTTCAATGAAGATTATTCATGGCCAAACAAATCTATATGCAGTATGGGTGGGGCCGAGTGTAAGCCTTGGGTGACTTTAACAATATATATACCATTGCATCCATGTCATCTTAGCACAAATAGGATCATGAACATGGTGCAATATAAAAATGCACTATAAGAACCCATTGTCTCGTCAAACAAGAAAGAAACTAGCCACGATGTGAAAGTGATTGGTGAATTGCACGCATAATTTTTTGCATTCCTTGTTTAGATCATCATTTTATATATCTAGTTATTTATGAACCTATCTACCTACCTACCTATACATACATACATATATATATATATATATATATATATATATATATATATATATATATATATATATATATATATATATATAATCTCTATGTAGTATGGGTGGGGTTGAATGAGTGTAAGCCTTGGGTGACTTTGACGATATATAATCTCTATGTAGTATGGGTGGGGCTGAGTGTAAGCCTTGGGTGACTTTGACGATATATATACCATTGCATCCATGGCATCTTAGCACAACTAGGAGCAATGAACATGGTGCACTATTAAAAATGCACTACAAGAACCCATTGTTATTAAAACAAAAAAGAAACTAGCTACTATGTGAAGTGATTGGTGAATTGCACGCATAATTTTTGCATTCCTTGTTTAGATCATCATTTTATATATCTAGTTACTTTTATACCTCTCTCTCTCTCTCTCTCTCTCTCTCTCTCTCTCTCTCTCTCTATATATATATATATATATATATATATATATATATATATATATATATCTTCTTATCTATTAATCGGTCTACTTTAAATCTAATATCAATCTAACTACTTTTTTATCTAACTACCCACCTATCTACTTATGTGTTTATTATATATGTAGTATTTAAATGTATAATCTATCTATCTATTCTATACACATTTATAATTAATAAATAGATATATCTATTTATCCATCTATCTATATACACATCTATCTAGCTATCTATTAATATGTATAATCTATAGATCTCTTGCAAACAAAATATCAAAAAACAAGTAAAACAATAAAGAGTACTTGACTCTATCATTCTCACCGCTTAGCTTGTTGAGTTTATGTGATGAATGATGCATGTTGACTCTTGAATATACTTAGCAGTGACTTATGAGAGGGAGATAGCTAGTGGTGGAGGATTAAGGGTTCCTCACCCTAAACTCTCGGGTGTGTGACCATTAACAATGAGTGCCATGTTGTCCTCCACTGCTGCATGCAAAGCTCCATGACAACATAAAATAGGAAGATAGCTTGAGAAATAAAAAATGATTTAATAGAATATCTCTTTTAGGATTGAGATTACATGTCACTCACAATGTCACTAGGCAATGTTCTCTTAAAAGAGAATGTGGTAGCAATGTTGTCTATTTGTAGCCTCTTATATAATCAATTTCTATACACAAAATAACATAATGTACTCTAAAATAAGCTATTTTTCTTATTTTTAAATTTTATTTATAAAATTATATACTTTTCAAATTTATTATATAATATCTTTTATATCCATTTATCTTAATCTAGCATAATTATTAAGGTCCTATGTAAAAAAAGGAGGTGTCACACAAATGGTTGACACCATCCATACATAACATGCCACTGGTGTTGGTGTAACCCTGACTAGCCACACATAATAATTATCATATTTATGCGACCAACCTTGTTTTGAGCTATTCCTATATTTTCTCCTAAAAAAAGCGTGTGGAGACAAAGGTAATGAAAGATGCGAATGATAAGAATGTCAGGTCCATGGTGTGATTGTGACTAGCCACATATATGATATTTGTCATCCTTTTTGTTGGGATAAAAAATAATTATATATAAACTTAAAATAAAGGTCGAGGTATTCTAAAATATAGCAGAGTGAAGAAAAACCCTATACTGCCCTATAGACCTCCACATCACTTTTCACTTCATTTAAAATTTTACAAAGAAAATCCCATCTCTACTCCTCCATCAAGAAACTAGAATGCTCCCAAGATATTTGATAGCCTAGCAAGATACATGCCTCCATCATTGCTTCAATAGTGTAGCCTCTAGGAGATTGTTTCTCCCACATACCCCCCTTCTTAGACCATATCTTCACTGTGGGTCTGGTTTCCACTAGGTTTTTTATAAAAGCAACAAAGTGTAATCAGCTTGTTTTTCTTTAAGGTAGCATCTATGAGTTCTAGGGCCAAATCTGGGGAGTGTCTTTTTCCCCTCCCAATACCTCACCTGCAGCATACAAGTCAACACTTAGGAGCTCACTCCCAGTATGATTGAAACTTCATCCAAACCAAGGCAGAAGTCAGATAATGTTCCTTTGTAGATTCAGTAACAACAAATCCAACTCAATACATCTCAGCTTATTTATATTGGATACAAACCAGCACATGTGCAAACATTTATGCATTAAATCTGACTCTTGCGTACCAGTACTTGAGAACTTCATAAAGACAATGGCATTCGTGGTAGTGAACTAAATTTCCCACATAACACATGCTCTAATGATGTTAAATAACTACCCAACATGTTCATCTCACTGACTACCCGTTTACTCAAAACCCAATACCCTAGGATGTTCGAATGCCCAAACTCTTCTCAGTTCATTTAGAGATCTTTAACCAAGTCCCTCTGATTGCAGGGCAATCCCAAAAGGCATGTTTACCATCCTCAACAGAGGATCTACACTTGGGGTAGACACCACTATAAATACTTTTCTTCTGAAGTTTAGAGCCAATTGGAAGGACCCACATACCCACCTTCCACATAAACACTTAGAACTTCTTAGGAACTTGGCTCTCCCAGAGAAGTTTCCACCTCTTCATCCAAGAATCAGGGCTCCAGCTGACTTTCCAATTTTTATTGCAATAATCCACATTGGCATCCCCACATCTCATCAAGGAATACAGCTCTCTGGTTTTGCCATCCTTTAGCTTGACACCATTAAGCCAAGACCAATCTTTGATCCAAACTGAATCATCAGTTTGCAGTAGAGCACAACTCCCTTTGGATTATATCAAGTACCTGAATTAACAGGTCTCTCTCCCTACTAGATAGCTGAAATTCCCAAGTTATGTGTGATTCCCCATCTTTCCACCCTACCACATCCCAATCCCAACAATCATTCCAGTGTCTAAGGCCTTTATTATTAAGCCTCTTAAGTGAGGAGATGTTAGGTAAGGCCAAAGGGGGTTTAAATTTATGTGTCCACCAAATTTATGTGTCCACCAAATTCCCAAGTTGAGCATAGAATTGCCTGTCATCTTGCATCCCCCATCCCAAGTCATGAGGCCCAAGCACTCTTTTCATCTCTTGCATAGCATTTTGCAAACTGCTGAATTAGTAACCTTGAGGGGAAAAATAAAAGAGTTTATCCTTCCAACCCAGATCCACCCATTTACCTTTAGCCAAAACCTCAGAGGACTCAACTAATTCCCTCATCATTAATGCCCAAGGAGTAGCCTGAAGAGCAGACATTTAGGAAGCATCAAGGTAGTCCTTGTAATATAGTGGTGAGTAGGCATATGAAGAATACTAATACCACCTTTTTCTTTTGGAGCTGACAGTTTGTCCCAAGCTAACCAAGCTGAGGCTCTTTTGGTTACTTTACCATTCCTCCATAAGAAGTCTCTAACAGGCCCTATAATTTTCTTCCAGTGACTCTTGCCAAAATCCAGCACCGAGCATAAGAACATAATGTAAACATTCAGTACTGAGTTACAGATATCAACCCTGTTATGAAAAGGGAACTCTAATGCCCTCCCATTTCCTTAACTTTTCCAAGAATCTATTTATTTCCCAATCCATCACCTACTTATTAGTTACCCCCGCCGCTCCAAAGGGGATTCCCAATAGCCTGACAATTTAGCCCCTTTGCAACCCCACCTTTGCATATCAAAATCATAATCTTCAGTCAAATTGATGATTCTGCATTTCTAAATATTGCATTTAGAGCTAGAGGCAATAGCAAATTCTTGGACCATGTCCAGAGTCATTCTAACATTGTTGTTCTCAGCTCTTAGAAGAACTAGAGAGTCATCAGCAAAACATTGTATAACTAATTGATCATTATATCTAAGTTTTAACCCAGTAATATCCCCATCTTTACAAGCCTTCTCTAAGGATACCACCAAAGGACGATAAGAAATAGCAAACTAAAGGGGGGCCAAAGGACATCCTTATCTCTGTAAGATTCCTCTCCCCCAGCTTTTGAGGTATACAGGAGTAAGAACCTCCCTTTCTAATCTTATAATTATTTCCCTCTCTGAAATAGAAGAAAGATTCTGTTTTACCCTGTTTTGACCTAGAGATAGAAAATGTCTAGAGGGAGGTAGTCTAAAATTGAGATATTTTGGATATAAAAATCCTCCTTGTGTCTAAAATGGGTTCCCCTGAAACAGAAATTCAAAAAGAACTTTCCAATGTGCAATTGGAATTAATTGAAAATAGGTATAAAGGACCTTAGCCTAAGGGTCTAGATTTTCAGAAATTTTTGGATTATGGTCCAATTAAGGTTCCTATGGGCCAATAGGATCAATCCATGTGTGGGGAGGAGATAAATCCAATTTGTAAAAGAAAGATACCCAAAAATGAGTAAATGCCCACATAAGATGAAGAGTTGACTATGTACAAGGTTTATTAGTAAAAAACTATGAGTATTACTAAAAAAATGAGATATTTTGTGTATAATGATTCATTTTTGACACATGTGTAAGGAAAAGGGGTCCCTTCAAGGAGGCGCCTAATTCACATGTGTGGTGGAGTTTTAAACTCATAAATATTGTGATATTTTTATCTCTCCTCTCTCTTGGATCAAACCAAATCAAAAGGGAACCAAACTAGGTCCAAACCTTGTCTAAATTCAACCAATCTGAACCTAGAAAATTCTAGAAATTAGTTGGACTTGGTTAGAGGCCTCCCTCACCTATAAATAGATCCTTAGCCTTTGTAAAAAAAATATGAGAAATATACATGAATCTGATGTGATGAGATGGAAAATGATGTGATTAGATGAGAATGGGTATATATATGAATTGAATGTGATGAGATGGAAAATGATATGATTGGATGAGAATGGGTACACATATGAATTGAATGTGGAATAAGTAATGTGGAAAGACGAGAGTTCATTATAGAAACTGTAATTGTGACCTGTTTGTAAATGACTGTTTTATGTCAAGAATGCTGGGGAAACATTTTGACCGTCTTGTGAATAAGGTCGTAGAGACTGATAAAGTTGCAACAGTTGACGGAGAGTCAACGGAGGACGTCTCGCGTAGCAAGGTCGGCCGAGGTCTTGACCAACCTCGGTTCGATTTAAATGGTGAGCTTTTGGTACGGTGGATGAGGGACCAAGGAAGCGGCCTATGAGTGAAGCGCTAAGAAGGATCCTAGAGGGTGCTGACCATACGGTGCTCGGGCTTTGGGTCGCCGAAGATACCCACACGTGCATCGTGGAAGATATTGGAACAAGGAGTAAGAGTTGTTTTCTGAGACCGGGCATGGATCTGGTTGATTGACCTTGCTGGTCCTCAACGGATGAGTCCATGGCTCTTTTATATGGATCTGTTGGTTGATCTTGCTGATCTTCCATCTTGAATTTTTTTATAAGTGAATATGTTGCTGGGTACTATGAGCTAGGAACTATCGAAAAGGCCCCTGAGTGGACAGGTGGTGAGCGTTGTGGTTGCCAATGATGCCATAGATACTCCGATGGAGGAATGATTGGAAATTAAGATTCAACCGGATATTTTGGAGGATTGTGATCAGTGATACTATGGCTTCATTAAATGATTGTTTTAAAGATAGCTAAATCTATGAAGAAAGCAATTTCATATTGGGTGTGTAAGTGGTGTGACTAGCTTTAAGTTTGCATGAACATCCGGCTAGGGGGCCTGGGAACTCTTTTCCCTGGTATACCCGGGACAAAACCTAACCAAATTCTTAATTGGATCCCATCACTACAGTGGTTGGGTGGTTGGCTAACCCATGGGACTGCTGGATGGGGTTAGGCTGGACTGATGGAACTGAAAAATGAGACTCAATTCTGTTGTAGTACGCTAGATGAAGTAAATCTCGGATAGTAATTGTTTTATGGAAAGAAAAGGAATCAACGACTGTGCCTCTCGATGGAGAAAAAAGCGTTGATCTCTATGATCCAAGTGCAAGTTCTTCTTTGATCCGACCAAGTGATTTTAGGTTCGGTCGGAACTGTTTGGTCTCAGTAATGACCTTGACTACATTAGAGTAAACTTATCTTGGAGGAATCGCGCGTGCTTTCTGGGCAAGGGAAGTTTTTCCGAGTTCAGTTTTTGGAAGAACCGAGGGATTAGTCTCCTGTCCGGATATCAGTGGGGGCGAGGCCCCGAGTGAGAGGACCTGCACCATGTAAGGAGTGCTTCTTCTGCTACTAGCACCCCTGAATCCGCCGTTGCGCGAAGGGGGCAGGGATCTTTCAGTCTCACTGATCTATTAATCTAAAACCCACCTACAACTCTTCCATTCAACAACACATTGGAGTATCCACCCCAAGAGAGGGTATAGATGCAAGTTTCTATTTTGGTTCCAAAGCCAAGCTTTTCCATAACTCTTGCCGCAAAAGACTAATGGATCCTATCATAGGCTTTTTCTATGTCAAGTTGAAGCATGATACATTTTTGTTGGGTTTTGATAGCCACATCTCTTCCTAACAATGCAACAAAGATGTTATCATATATTGACCTCCCCTTGATAAAACGATGTTGCTTTTTAGACACAACTTCTTGCAACATTGGAGTAATTCTATGAGCAATCACTTTGGCCACAATTTTGTAAATCACAGTTAACAAGGTGATGGGTCTCCAATGACCAAATCTATTATTATAGGTAGTTTGCTTTGGAATAAGTTTCACTAGCCCTTCTTTGAAGTCCTTATCCATATTTCCTATACTGAAAGCTTTTCTACAAGCTTCACCCATAATATCCTTCAAAGAAGGCCAAAAGGCTATGAAGAATTTTGTGGACAGTCCATCCCAACCTGGAGCTTTGTCCCTCCCCAACTTTAGCAAGGCACACCAACATTCCTTAGCATCTACATCCCTTTCTAGCCATCTTGCTTTGTCAGGACACACATTTTGACTAACTAGTCCCAATAACCTATCTTCAGCTTGAAACCTCCTCAAGGAGCAGTCTTCCTTCAGGCTAAGAGTAGACTCCAGAAATTTAACCCATTTCCTAGCTAGGGTATTCATATCATTTAAGGGAAGATTATCTTCATCCAAAATGCTCCCCACAACCTCTCTATAACTCCTTCCTTTTGAGAGCTTGAATAGACTGCTATCTTTTGTTATTAAAAAGTTTCCAATTAGACCATTGATCCTCCTTTCTGGCACATTTATCATCCTCCTCCTTGAGGCCAGCTTGACACTTGAAATACAAGATGGTTTCCTCACAGCATTCAATCCACTTGTTTGCCTCTCTTAATGTGAAGTTTCTCTAGAACTGAGCTGCCCATTTCCTTCTTTCACACCTCTTCTCCTTAGCTCTCAATTTACCCACAGCTCTAATAATCCCTTGCATCTCATTGGCAAACTGCCTCCAAGCACCTTCTACCTCCCCTCTCCTTTTTAGTTTAGTAATTGCTTCTTCTGTATATTCCATAAAGAGAGGATCCTTGAGGAGTAGATTATTAATTCTCAGTTTCCTTGTGGGGTAGTGAGAAAGATCAAAGTCAACCACATCATTTATCTTCCAGCACCACTTCAGAGGCATGTGATCATAGAGAACAACAAAAACTCTCAGAGTGTGGGGTACCTAAGAAGCTTGTTAAACCCTATCAATTCTAGAGGAGGAAGATAAATACTGATGGTGGCTGAAATAGGTATGCCGGGGTTATCTCTCCAATCCCCTAAATGCCAACTATCCTTAAGGCCGGGGGTTATCTCTCCAATCCCCTAAATGCCAACTATCCTTAAGGCCGAATCCTCTTCTTAACTCCTCCCATTTACCCTTCTCCTTCCCTAAGAGGACAATACTGCCACCACATCTATCCACACCCTTTTCCACCATATTGAAATCACCTAGGACAATGCAAGGAACTTGGATATTTAAATTGGCAATCCAATTCCACATATCACTCCTAATCTTGTGATTATGAGCCCATACACATTGATAATCCATATTCTTTCCTCGTTTACCAAAATCTCAACTACCAAATCCTACCATTAGGATGGTTGTCAATAACACTAGGATTAAGATCACCCCTAACTAAGGTCATTACCCCACGATAGCCCAAATTAACACCCCCATACAAAACCATCCATTCTCTAAATCTATCCTTTCTAGGGATTTTTCCAAATAGATTATGTTCCTGAATGGCAAAAACCGAGAAGCCCCATGACTTCACTAGCCCCCAAAATGAAGCGTTCCCTTTGACATTCCACGTACAACCAAAGAACTCTAAATAGTTATTCATGAAAGGGAAGTTTCTGAAACCATCTCAACCTCCTCCTCACTCCTCATAATATTCTGCTCATTTTGGATTCGAATCTTTGTTTAGACGAAGGACGGCTATCATTATTAAGTGGACTGAAAGGATTAGAATAATAGGTGGGACTCAAACTCCCATGAGAATCCAATGTTCTATCCTCTGCCCCCGGGTTAGGTTGGGCCTTCCTAGCTTCTTTCCTAACTTGTCTAACACTAGACTTCCATTTAACCCTAACCCATTCACCCTTCGAAGCACCTTCACCAATCTCATTCACCACCTCGTTTCCTTTCTCCTCGTTCTTCTGACTTTCAGCGGAAGCTTCAGCTCTATCCACTCCACTCAAGCCACCTTCCTTTGCCTTCTCTCCTTTTGCCTCAATCTGATCCGGGTAATTTTTTGCAATATGGCCAAACCCTCCGCACTTAAAACATGCACTTGGGAATGCACCAAACATCAGACCTAATTCCATGATACTCAATTGCCTTAGATCCACATCTATTGACTTCGGGGTTTTAATGGCGATATTCCAGGTGATGCAAACACTGTTACCTTGCCTACCACCTACTACCTCATCATTAGGGGTATACAACACCAGCCCAAGAGTTTGAACAATATCACGCAAGGTTGGCCTGAGCCAAGGGGGAAGACCGACCACCTCAACCCAAACCGGACATGCACTCTACATGCTCTTGTTAACATCAAATAATGAATCAAAAGGAAAAACATGCACTAGACGTTGACCAAAAAAACAACGGACCTGTAGCAAATAACTCAGAAATAGATTGACCCTTAACAAAGAGGACATTGAGGAAACTGTTTCCCAAATAGAAGACCTTGGAGACTACGCCATCATGCAGGATACTTTCTTGAAGCCACCTCCCTAGCTCCACTTTAGATGGGGGTTTACCAAGGCAAAAGATAAAAATGCTGCACATTGAGAACAACCCGACCTGGCTCCTTTCTAATTCTGGATTAAGCTTCAAACATACCTTGGTTTTCGCTTAAGAGCATAGCCTATCATTCAACCAGTCGAGCACATTTCTAACCTCCGCTTCTTCTCTATGTCACTTCATCTCCTCCTTAGAATAAGGATCCCAATCCCCCCATCTAGTCGAGCCCTCCTTATCACCCTGGTGCCACAAATTGGCTGGATCAGCCATGCAACCGTCTCATTGACCACCTGTCGACGTACGGGTTGCATGCGCCAATGCGTGCAGAGAAGTTAATCACCACGAATCCGCTCGCCCACTCACTAACCACGTGCCACCTCACTCGCTCTCAGACCTTACGATATTTGTCATCTTTAAACAACCTTGTTTCGAGCTCCTTGATTTCCCTCGAAAACAAGCATGGAGTCAAAGGCAATGAAAAATCCAAATGGTAAGATGTCAACTCTTGATACAAAACACGCCATGGTGTGACCATGTCTAGCCACACATGGTAATTGGTTTTGTTGTATGCCCGTCCCGGCCTCGCTTAGGTATCCTTCGTTGGGTACATCGGGCGGGGGATTCCGCCCGCGGCGCCTAGTGATTAGCTAAGGTTTGAACTTTATAATAAATTGAAATCTGAGTTGTGCTGCAATACTCTACCTTGTTCTTCTGCATACGTTTACAGACCTCGTCTCCCGCAGCAAAGCTTCGCAACGAAACTACCTGGGCTAGCCTATAGGAGCCCCTATTTCCGTCGTGAACAGACCCAATTTGAGCTCAAAGCGTTTTTCACCTTTTTTTTTTTCGAGCTGAGCTCTCTAGCTATGGCGAACGCATGCATTCACTCTTATTTCTCTCCACCTATAACTTCGCCATTCTCAGGGAAAGCTTACCGTGCGGATCAAGCTACCCCCTTTGCCTCTCTGCGCTCAGCTTCTCTCCACAGCATCATTCAAACCTGCAGCCGTACTGCCCAACCCCAGCTTTACTCATCATCATCTATACCCATCCACTGCAGTGTCCACAAAAGGCCCCAGTATATACCCAACAGAATAGATGACCCCTATTACGTCCGCATCTTTGACACTACCCTCAGAGACGGTGAGCAGTCCCCTGGTGCAACCCTTACCAGCAAAGAGAAGCTTGACATAGCCCGGCAGCTTGCCAAGCTTGGTGTTGACATCATCGAGGCGGGGTTCCCCATCGCCTCCCCTGATGACCTTGAGGCTGTCAAGCTCATTGCAAAAGAGGTTGGCAACAACGTCAAAGATGATGGCTATGTCCCTGTCATATGTGGGCTTGCTAGGTGCAACAAGGTAGACATTGATGCCGCTTGGGAGGGCGTCAGACAGGCCCTTAGACCCCGTATACATACATTCATTGCCACCAGTGAGATCCACATGCAGTACAAGCTCCGCAAGTCGCCTGATGAGGTGGTGCGAATCGCGAGAGATATGGTGTCGTATGCGCGGAGTCTTGGTTGTGAGGACATTGAGTTCAGTCCAGAGGATGCTGGAAGGTATGTGATACTTTTAGTCATAGCAGAATATTGCACTATTGAAAAACACTTTAATTGGCATTCCTATGTACGTGTCCTCAGCCATGCATATACACATACACATTTTGCATACATGTCATCAAAATTACCCATGCAGCCCATAGATGTGTACCTGTATGTTTGCATGCATGCAAACATACATGTACACATACATGCTCCTTGCAATACAGTACTAATGCCGAAAGTACCCCACGTTCCTTTACGTATATGGGACTGAACCGGAGCATACATATTGGCAACCCAGCATTCCAAGAGTTAAGGCACATAGCACTAAAATGAAAACATATGTTTTACCTTTAGGAGCAGAATTCAGCAGGTCAAAGCCTGTGTGTTGCTTCCAACAACCAAATCTTTCTCAAAAGGTGAGGGGGGCTGCCTTCCTAGTAGTGTTAATCCTTTCGACTGTGTGGTATTTGGCGGATGTATTTGCTAGCTTCTGCATCCCAGGCATGAACTCTTCTGGAAGCTAACGTGCAGGCTGCAGCCTCTGCACAAGAACATAAGTTTTACTTTTCTTACCAAATGTCCTTCCTTAATCCCCGTTCTGTCTCTTTCCTTTCCTTTTGTAATCTTCC
Source organism: Cibotium barometz (assembly GCF_041138505.1). NCBI lineage: Eukaryota > Viridiplantae > Streptophyta > Polypodiopsida > Cyatheales > Cibotiaceae > Cibotium > Cibotium barometz. The sequence continues at coordinate 7,205,827 of NC_141068.1, forward strand.
AGGTCTCTAACACTAAAGGTTTTAAACTTTTTGGTCATAAAAACCTATTTTAATGGTTTCCTAAGATTTTTTCATTCTTTTGTACAATTTAAAAGAATGTGAATGACATATTGTTTAACCTTATGATGCATTAATGTTGGTTTGTGGTAGATCTGATCCAAAGTTTCTGTACCGGATACTCGAAGAAGTGATTCGGGCAGGTGCGACCACTTTGAATATTCCGGACACTGTTGGTTACACTCTTCCAGGAGAATTTGGCCAATTAATAGCGAAGATAAAAGCCAATACGCCAGGTGCTGAGAATGTTGTCATTTCAACTCATTGCCAAAATGACCTTGGGCTTGCCACTGCAAATACATTGGCGGTGAGTCATACCTTTCAAGCCTTCTTCATCCTTCTTCTTTTGCTTACACGTATTGAACTCTGTGCTTTTTCATCCAAACCTTGAGGGTTGCAGGGTGCGGTTGGTGGTGCAAGGCAGTTGGAAGTCACATTAAACGGTATTGGAGAGCGTGCAGGAAATGCATCACTTGAAGAGGTAGTAAAACGGTGCTAATGTGTATAGAATCATGAGTTTCTCTTGGGGGTTCTAAGCTTCTACTTTTTTTTTTTCATTAGAGGTTCTTGGCAGGCGACGTCAATGGTTTAGGTGTGCAGAATTTAAGAGTGATCATTACTAGATTTTGCACCTTTCAAAAATGACGTTCTTAGTGTCCATGTTTTTTGAACCTGATGCATTTTTGGGTGTTTGCTATTAGCTTGTTATTCCCCTAGTATTTGTATGGATGGCTAACTTTATCTTATGTTATCTTATTTTATCAAATACATGCATGAGAGAGAGAGAGAGAGAGAGAGAGAGAGAGAGAGAGAGAGAGATTAAATGACTTCAAAAGACCCAGTGGGTCTATGAGACCAAAAAAGATACAATAGAGTCCATGTAATCTGATCATGGTACAAATGAAAACAAAGACTAGAGCTATGAGCTGGGAATGTTAAATCTGAGCCATATGATACAAAGTGGAACCATCATCATCATACAACCTATCGAGCTAACCCCCCCATAGGGGGAGGGGGCCATCAAGAATATCGAGCATGGGGTTAGCTTGTAGAAGGCTCTGTAGATCCGCCAGGCATGGGAAGGTGGCTCTGTGCCTCTCCAAGATCTCCTCAAGTTGGGGCTGATGTCTGTGTTGCTGGCGAGGTCTAGGGAGTTTGGGATGTTGGGCTCGCTGTAGTGTCGTGGCTTGGTCTATAGTCACGACTCACACTAGAGTGGGGTTCGGTGGGCAGTGAGAATATGTGGCTCGATGAGGTTGTGGGTATGTCATCCGTGGCTGATGGGGCATCGTTTCGTGGTCGGAAGAACTAAGTGGTGGTCACTTGGGGCCGAGGTGGATGTCTCTCATGGGGTCTCGACTCCTAATTAGTGAGTCTCGGTGACGATGAAGCTCTAGTAGGAAGAGGCCTAGGCACCGTTGATCAGGGTAATCCATGATCGTGGATAAGGGTCCAAACAGTGGAATCTCCCTCGAATCTCATAATATACGGTGCACGTGCATATGAAGTTCTCCTCTTACTCAACTTGCCCGCCGCTGGCACATAGTGCATATCCTCTCCGCACGAGGTATCTCCATGGCTCTCCCTGTCTCTATCCTTAGGCGGTGCGATGACACCCGCAACTGGCCCATTGCAATCCACATGGCATGTGACATATATATGTCAATATATCTGGCCCTCAGTATGAAACCATCCTCTGTAAGCCTCATGAAAGTATCCATGTAGTATTGGCGTTTGTGTGAGAGTGGCTCATGTGTTGTGATCTAGGTATCTTCTATGTCTAGTACCAATAAATCACATCTGATCACCGAGTTTCTGTCATCCTAAGAGAGCCTAATGAATGGGGAGTCCGGGTCATATACTGGAGTGGGGGGATGCGATCCATCTTGAGTCTGTGCCTCGTGAACCAAGTGCATACTCAGCTATACCATGACTCGTGTCCATCTGTTTGCTAGCTGTTGGGAGGATTGTAGGGTGAGCCTTGGGAGTCTATAGGGGGCCATGGCATTGATCCTGTGAATGTAAGTGATTGTCTGGAAGAGTGCCTCTACTATCATGGGTGCTGCAACAAACTCTGCGAGGATAATATCATGTGGGATCAATGGTTTGCTTTGTGTATCATACATGGTAGCAACATCACGACCTAAGGCCTCTTTATCTTCGGCCATTTGGCTATTGTAAGATCAGGTGCCCAAAAGGGTGCTCGACACATCAATGCTAGAGTTACTAAGGTGCCAAATTGCCACATCTTGGTCCTCGGCTCTGGAAAATTGGCCTAGAAGCACTGTCTCTCCATGAGAGCAAGAGAAGCATACCCTTGCATCAGTTTGCAGGTCTTGTAAAAGTGACTCCCAAGTACACATATGAGTGTGCAATCTCCACTGGGCTGCCCATGTAGGTGAAACTCAGTCGAGATGTGAGAGAAGAGGATGTGTTGAAGACCATAACCTTGGTTTTTCCAAGGTTTATTGTGAGATCCCACTGTGCACAAAAATCTTGTAATGTGTCAAGATGCCTCTGGGGAATTTGCATATGCATAGTGTCATCAGTATAAAGTAGTATGGAAACAAGGATGCATGCTAGTGATATGCCTCCTCCCCCTCTATCAATGAAGGCTGAAATCTTGTCGATATAGAGGCCAAAGAGAGTGGGAGACAGTGGGCATCCTTGCTTCACTCCAATGGTACTGGAGATCTCATGTGATAATCCTCCTGGGCATCTCCCCCGCCCTATGACCGACTCATATAATGCCATGAATCATGATTCCTCAAATCATGTTTGATGGTACCCTTTGCAGTAGTTTGGCTCGAGGCACCGTATCAAATGCTTTGCTGAAATCCACAAAGCAGTAGTAAACCCGTCGGTGTTGTGCTCTAGCCTCTTCTATGATGGCTTGGAGGGTGAAGATGTGATCCAAAGTGTGAGGGCAAAAGGACCGAAGGACCAGATATACGAGAGATCAAAGTAAAACCACAGCATGAAATATGTGAGTGAATATATATAAAAGGGTGAGTGCAGATATGTACAAGAGCCCTCATATGAGAGGTGACTTTGAGCAGAAAGAAGACCAGTGTTGAAGCAGAGAAGACGTCGGAGCTGAAGCACGGTCGATGGCGAAGGCTCGCGTCGATGTGAGGCAAAGCACTCCGAGGTGATAGTTGCAGCAGAAAAAGGTAACGTCGATGACGATGATGGTGGTGCAGTCTCTGATGACGGGTGCTGCGTACCTGAAGCAGAGAGGGCTGCCGTCCCGAGTGGTGCAAGCTTTGGTGACACGGGTGCTGCTGTCCTGAAGTAGCAGAGAGGGCTGCTGTCCCAAGGGCTGTGCCAAAACGCACAAGATATGCTGAAGGTAAGCACGGATGTGAACCCTGATGTATTCGCTGAAGAAGGCTGAGATAAACACTGATATAAGCCCTGACGTAAGCGTGATGTAAGCATAGATGTGGGCTGATGTGTAGCACTGATGTATGCTGCAGCAAAACGCAGATGATTGCTGAAGCAAAGCGCTGATGTAAGCTGATGTATAAACGCTGATGTATGCTCTGATGTACGTGCTGACATATGCCGAAGTAAAACGCAGATGTGGAGCAGAAGACGACCTGATGTAAGCGCCAAGAAACAGCCAGATGTAAGGCTGATGTGAGCCCTTCAGAAGGCGGGGCCTGGACCAGCAGAGGAAAATGCAGAGATGAGCCCCTGCTGTAGGTGGGCAGATGATACCTGATATGGCGATGAATTACATGAATGATGAGGTATAGGCAATGCTATATATAGTGAAGGGGGGGGGGGGTGTTGGTCGGTCACCTTAAAGGTGTAGGCAGCAGCCAAGACAAAAAACCCCAAAAATATAAAATATGAAATATCCAGAAAGTCCCTTTTTAGGGCTGGAAAAAGTGTTGTTTCTTCACGCCCCCTCTCAGGCCAAAAAGGGGACCATGAGAGAAGATGAAAGAAGATGAAGAATGCCAGGGTCCCACACAAACACAATGGCAGAAGGAATGTATCCCCCTCTCGAATCAAAATCTGATAAAGTCAGAGAGGGCGATTGTGATGGCAAAGGTGGTGTGGATGAGGTGATGTGCATGGGTTGATTGTCTCCTAAAGTATGATCTTGAACAGGATTCTCCCACTGAGTAAGAAATCCCATTCCCTATGTGGTCCAGATCAGAGTTTGGAGAAGCATCTTCTAGTGAGAAGAATCGGTCCTCTGGGAGTGCGGGTAGACGATCCATGTTGTGTGCTCTCAAGGTCTTCAATCCCCTTGCTCACGATAGCTCTGATACCATGTGAGGGCAAAAGGACGGAAGGACCAGATATACGAGAGATCAGAGTAAAACCACACAGCATGAAATATGTGAGTGAATATACATAAAAGGATGAGTGCAGATATGTACAAGAGCCCTCATATTGGAGGTGACTCTGAGCAAAAAGAAGACCAGTAGTGAAACAGAGAAGACGTCGGAGCTGAAGCACGGTCGATGACGAAGGCTCGCGTCGATGCGAGGCAAAGCACTCCAAGGTGATAGTGGCAGCGGAAAAAGGTAACGTCGATGACGATGATGGTGGTGCACTCTCTGATGACATAGGTGGTGAGTGCCTGAAGCAGAGGGGGCTGCCGTCCTGAGTGGTGTAAGCTCCGATGACACGGGTGCTGTGTCCTTGTAGCACAGAGGGCTGCCGTCCCAAAGTGTAGTAAAGAGGGCTGCCGTCCCGAAGTAGCAGAGAGGGCTGCTGTCTCGATGTAGCAGAGAGGGTTGCTGTCCCAAGGGTGTTAGCACATTCATCCCCAGTTTTTGCCCATTTCTGGTGTCCTTTTGGTCCCTTTTGCATGGCCCTTGATTGTGGGCTGGCCACCCGTATTTTATATATTTTTTTGAGATTTTTCCGAGTTGGCCAGTTCAATCCTCCAGTCGGCCAGATCCAGTAGCTCCAATCGGCCAGCACTCCCCACCTATAAATAGGTGGGCTGGCCTCTTAGTCTAGTATCTTGCCTAGTTTATCTTTTGCTCCCTCACTTATGAGACTGCTTGTGTCTCTTGCTTGGGACTATATTGCTTCAGTATATTCAGCATAGTTGCTCCATATCTCTCTCTCTCTCTTGCACTCTCTATTCAGCACACTCTAGTGCTCTTTTTCTTCCGCTCTATGCACTCTTTCATGATATCATCACTCCTAGTTTAGCGATTCCATCTACTGCCCCAGATTTAGCTCTATTTACAGGCCCTTAACCTCTGTTTTTCTCAGATTTGCAGCCTTCTTCTTGCTGTGTTTTCTGGACAGCTTCTGCTGGTTGATTCTCCTTTAGTTTGGCTTCATCGCTTGTAGCCAGAAGGTAACTTTTTCATTAGCGTTTCATTCCTACTTGGAGTTTGGATCTAGGCGGCTTGTTTTTTGAGGACAACAGTCCCTCTTTGGCTGCGTTTTCCTCTCCGGTGGACATTCCCTTGTGTAGAGGGGGATTGTGGTGGTTCGGGCTTTGGTGGCACCCTTGGTACTTGTGGAGGACACTTCTTTTGAGATTGTGCATATTTCTGAGATTGAGCCCAAGCTTTTGTGATGGCTGCTCCGACTGCTCTTCATATGTTCTCTGAGTCTGCAAAGTTGGATGGTTCCAACTTTACTTTGTGGAAGGTCAAGGTGAAATCGGCTTTGCGTGGCGTGGATCTTTGGGATCGGCTTGTTACACCGGCCAATGCCACCGCTTCCGGTGGTGTGACTCAGGCACAGATTGATATTTGGCAGGCGAATGATCCTCGTGTTTTCTCCTTTCTGATGTTGAACTATCAAGATTCTGTTCTCTCTCATGTGCGTACAGTAGATGCTGCACATGAAGTTTGGAAGGCTTTTGCATATCTCTACAAGATTAAGTCTCGGGGACGGATTTTGGTGTTGGAAAAGTAGTTTATGAACTTATCAGTTTTCGCCTTTCCATCTTTATCTGCTTTTATCTCGAAGATGAAAGATCTCCAGGATGAGCTTGCTATTTGTGGCAAGGATATCTCTGCAGAGGACATGGCTATTCGGTTTCTCTCCAAGCTTCTAGAGAGGTATGATGCATATATTCAGTCTCTTGTTTCTTCTCCTCGTCTTGTTCTAGTTACTTGGGAGGAAGTTCTCCCCTCCGTTATGCAGATTGAGTCTCGCTTTGAGGAGCGGACTGGCACCTCTGGTGGCCTTGATGGAGCTTTGGCAGTGCGAGATAAAGGGAAGAATCAACAAAAGAAAGGGAAAGGGGGTTCTAACAAGAACCCCAAGGATAAAGACAAAAGCACATCTTCTAAAAACAAAGACATTGAGTGTCATCATTGTGGCAAGGGTCATAAATCGCCCCAATGTCACAAGAAGAAGCGGGATGAAGTAGCAAAGAACTTTTCCTCTACAGCGGTGTCTCAGACCAAGAAGGATGATGACATTCTTCTATTAGCAAGTACTCGTCGTATACTTGCTCTTGTGACTTCTCAGTCGCGGTTGTGGATTATGGATAGCGGTGCTACTGCTCACATGACACCCCATCGAGATTGGTTCGAGGACGTCAGTGCCAGGTCAGGCAAGATCACTTTGGGTGATTGCACCATCCCCATCTTCCGCTCTTTTGAGGACAAGAGGTACTTCTATGATGTTCTGTATATTCCTGTAATTTTCTGTTGGTGCAGGTATTCTGCGTATCTCTCATGCCACTCATGTCCTCTAGTGTGCTCGTGAGGGAGAAGCTATGGGTGAAAATGCATTGATGTGTGTTGAGGGGCCAGCCATGCCTCATGCTTACAGGGCACATGTATCTATATCTAATGCTTCATCTTTTGTTTCTACAATGATGCTAGTCACAAGGGCTGTCCCGATGGACATACATGCGGGAAAACATATTGAGATTCAAGTTAATGCATCCAAGTCTCGTGACTTCAAAGCCGGAGATAAATCTGTGAAGTTTGATGTATATCATGGGGAATATGATGCATCAAAGATACTTTCTTTTATTGCTAAATTTGATATTGCTTTTAGTGATGGTATCTCACTCAAAAATCCATGATTCGGCATGTAAGTATGTTTATGAAAGGTACTGTTGCTCATTGGTGGCTTACGGAGAAGCTTTCATCGAATCCTGTTAGATCATGGCAAGAGTTCAAGGAGAGGTTCTATGCCCAGTTCTTGTCTCCTAATGCATTGAATGAGATAACAATGAAGTGGGATTGGGTGAAACAGAATGAGGGGGAAATGGTGAATGCATATGTATAAAAGTGTTGGAGAGTATTTTTGGAGGTTTCCATTTGTGTATGTCATAGAGGCGGAAAGGAAGAGAAGGTTTCAATTGGGATTGTAAGCCGTGTACAGAGTGGGACTACAAATGTATCTTGGTCACACCGTACACCAACTAATCGTAGCTGCCACTGTAACCTACAGGAGGCCTATAAATCGGAAGATAAAATACACATTTTTAGATCACTTAACTAATACAAACAATGGACAATACTTGCAACATTAAAACTGGAAATGACAAAGAACACTTGATACCATCACTAGGGCCGGAAAGCCCTCCTCCCTCCCCCCCTCCCCCTCATACAATTTGTATTTCTTGGAGTATTTATATGTACAAGTGTTCACGGGGCCCAAGGCTAGATTTCTCCATAACATGGAGTGAATACAACTGAAAAACAATAAGATTTTTGTCGATGAAGAATTGGTTGTCGGAGAGATCAAATCACAGGCAGTCTCCCGGGTGAACACCCGCCCGTCACTGGTCTTTCGAGACCGTGCACCAATAGGCACGTCCGTACTAACGCCTGTTAGGGTGAAGCACCGCGGAGAGAGTGATACCTGGTGCTTCAAAGTAAGCTTTGCTCCCAGTTTTCCTCATACCCCATTGACCTTCATTGGCTCCTCTAAATGTGAGGACGCAGTTAGGGTACTCACGGGATAGTTCAACATCCCGGTGGCCTTCCATGGTGAAGGCAATTGGTGGTGTTGCTTGCCTACAAAAAGACTTGGAAAGACAACATTTAAATGTAATATTATCTGTTTTTGAAATACAAAAACTACTTGATAAAGATTCAAATTGGGTTGTAAGGTGAGGGGACTATTTCTCCCTTTAATGTAATCCTGGTCGGTGCAAACAGCATGTACAGGTATGGCAGCCAGTAGGTACAGATGTGGCAGCCAGCAGGTACAGTAGTCGGGTACAAGGCAGCAACCACAGGTACAATAGGCAGGTATAGATGCAGTCGGCAGGTGCTGTAACAGTAGCCAGGCGGGTGCAAGGGCAGCACATAGGCGGGTACCAAGGGTGGCAGCCAGCCGGGTACAGAGCGGCAGCAGCCAGTCCAGTTGGAGGCGGGTAAAGGACTCGCAGTCGCCTTCTTTTCCATCCACCACCCCCCCACTTACCATCCACGTGTGAGGAGGATTTCTTCCCATGCAATCCTTAATCTTAAATATGATTAGGCCTTAATCAAAGGTTAACTCTTGGGCACCCACACTAAAAGGTGTCCAACTCTGTCTTCTGACGAGTTTTGGTGCATGTGAACAGGTGGTAAGTATATTGCACATGTTAGTTTAATACTTTAATCTCTAACCTTTTGATTTATAAGGTTGTATGTTCACATACACTTAAAAGTGGGCACCCACTTAGGCCAAGGTGGGGAGCCACACTTGACTTGTGTGTGTGTGGGGGTGGGTGCATGGTCACCTACCCACACCCCCATGGAACTGGCCGCCCACATGCAAACGTGGGTAGCCAGCCAAATCACAATAGTGCAACTCCCTCTCCAAACCTTACAAAAAGGAAGCCACCACATCCATCGTGGAGAATCAGCAATCGTTTTCCACCATCTTCGTAAAAGAGATCAGCCGGCGTCCATCCTCTGCGCGTTTTCACCAGCAGGCTGCCCTTTTTCATCTCCAACAGGTGGTTCCCTCCCCTGCACGGCGGCTGCTCTACTTCGCGTACAGGCGACTATACTTGCAGCAGGCGGCTGCACCTGTTTCCCGCGTGATCCTCTGCAGGCGGCGAAAACAGGCTGCAACCAGGTGTCTCCTCCCCTGCACAGCGGCTGCACTTCCTTACATATAGGTGGCTGCGCCTGTTTTCCTGCAGACTGCTCTGCCTACTCAGCAGGCGGCTGCCACCACCTGAAGGCTACGTTTCTGCTCTTCTACAGTCGGCTGCTCCTCTACGCCATCTTCTCTTCAAGCTACAGCCAGGCGGCTGTGTACTGCAACCAGGCGACTACAGCAACACAGAGGAGCAGAGGCGGCTGCTCCTCCTGCCCTGCAAGCGGCTGTTTCACCTTTGTCCATACAGGCTGCACCTGTTTACTACAGGCACCTACACCACCTGCTCTCCTGCAGGCGATGGCTGTACCCTGTACAAAAACAGCTCTTGTTTCTTCTTCCTCAGGCGACTGAACTTTCCATGCGTAGTTGCTGTACCTCCTGTTGATAGTTGTGCTTCTGTAGCCAGTAGGCCATACCTTTCTTCAGGCAGCTACTCCTCTCGACATGTTGCTGCATCATGGTGTTTCTCTCAAGTAACTACGTACTGACACCATGAATTTTGGTCTTTCAACTACCATCTTCAAGTAAGTGAATTTTCAGATTTAAGTAAAGTATTTTGTGATAAATCTGTTAAGGGACTCTCTCCACGGCAACACCCGTTCGGTGCCAGGTAGTTCAAGCTCTTGGAGAACCACGGTCCAAAGGTGCTGAGATCGGGAGAGCCAGGCGTTAGTACGAGAGTGCCTGTTTGTGCGTGGTCTTGGAACACCAGTGGGGCGCTCTCTGCGGAGCCCAGTGAAAGCACAGGACTATAGAGACTAGACCACGCTAGTGGTCGTTCTACTTCGAACATCTACTTCGAGCCTTTTGTTTGGTACTGTATTCATTTGTACATGGACATCATCTGGTTCTTGGAACCCATGGAGCATTGTATTTGTTAAATACTCCCAATAAATATATCATATATTGAGGGGGGAGGTCGGCCTGTTCCGGCTCTAGTGCTGGTGTCCATTTATCTCATTTCATTTCATTTCAATTTCAAGTTATTATTAAGTTGTCCATTTCAAATTGTGGTATTAAGTTGTGCTATTACGCGTGTGGGTGTCCAATGGAGTCTATTCCCACTTCACGGGATCAGTTTCATACGGTGTGCCTCGTGCTGCCTACTCCAGCTTTATATGATCTTCTTTTAGTTCCTGTGCATCCTGTATTTGTGAACTTTAGTTCTGTTTCATTGTTTGGCACTTTGTCAACTAAACTGTCGGAGAAGCATACGAGGATGGCCAATTTTCTCACTATGTTTCATTTTCAGATCTTGCACATCCCAGGAAAGAAGAATGTAGTGGCAGATGCATTGTCACGAAAGCTGTATGTAGCAGCTATCTCGGTCGCCTCTCATAGGGGCTTGTCTGCCATGTGTGATTTGTATTATATGGATGTTGATTTTGCCACTATTTGGGTTGATTTGATGGTTGGTCATGCACATGTTTCATGAGTCATGTGTGATCAAAGAGGGTTATCTTATGAAAGATAATTGCCTATGTGTGGTGTTTGAGATGAGGCAAAAGGTTTTGGATGGGAACCATGCTCCTCCATATACTGGTCATAGAGGCATAATGTCTAATAAGCACATGATTGAACGGTATTTCTTTTAGCCAGGTATGCGGAAGGACATAGAGGCACATGTATGTGCATGTATCATCTATCAAAAGGTGAAATTTGATAGGCAAAAGGCACTAGGTTTGCTTCAGCCATTACCTATTCTCACGCAGTCATGGGAAAGTATTATAATGGATTTCATTATGGATTTGCCACGAGCCCTTGCCACGAGCCCAATAGGGTAATGATGCTATTTGGACAATTGTGGACCAGTTTAGCAAGCAAGCTCACTTGTTGCCGGTCAAGAAGACCATCAACAAAGCTGAGCATACGGTTAAAATATATCTTGCACAAGTGTTCAAGCATCATTGAATGCCGAAGTCCATTGTGGAGGATAGAGATCCCAGGACTACAAGTCTCTTTTGGCGGGCCTTATTTGATAATATGGGCACCAAATTGGACTTCTCATCAGCTTATCACCCTCAAACGGATGGGAAAGTGAGGTTGCAAATTCAGCCGTGTTGGATCTCTTGAAATGTTATGTGGTGGATCAGAAGTCTTCTTGGGAGAAGTACTTATTGCTTGTGGAATTTGCATACAACAACATGGTGCATGCATCTACGAGAAAGGCTCTGTTTGAGATTGTTTATGGTAAGGTGGTTTTGCCACCTATCCTTCGCACAAAGGATGAGATATTTGCAGCTGATGAGTATGTAAGAGACTTGGATAGTATCTTTGCTCAGGTGCGGACAACCATTGCAAGGTCAGAAGACAAACATTAAAAGGCTACCAACAAGCACAGAAGGCAATTCGATGTTAAAGAGAATGATTGGCTATTGCTTAAATTTGAGAAAGCAAGACTTACGAAGGGGCCTAGCAAAGAGGGTGCATATCCTAAGCTTGCCACGAGGTACTATGGGCCTTTTTGAGTGATCGAGAAGATCAATGAAATGACTTTCAGGTTGGCATTGCCTGAGCACGGGACCAACGAGGTCTCTTGGAGATTGGATTGCATACAGGTAGTTACTCCTGGAGGAGTAGGAGCGAGGCGTACATTTCATACTTACCTTTTTTTCCGTTTAAAAATATGGGTTTTTTCTTGAACTTACAAGGTCAACAAGGAGAAAGACGATGAGAAGTTGATTGCCTTCCAAGAAACTCAAGAGATTGTGGAAGATATGGGTATAGAGAATAACCGTGTAGAATGCTTTGTTCGTGAAGGGTAGGATGGTAATGAGCATGATTGTGAGACAAATGAGGATGAGGAGAATGCTTCAATGTGCTCTGGCTTCGATGCAGAGGAGGGAAACGAGGATGACGAATGACTCATGAGTCCTTACTCCTATGATTTATCTCAACCCTCTAGACTCTAGTTTTAAGTGCTCTCGATGTGCTCTGGCTCCGATGTAGAGGAGGGAAATGAGGATGACGAATGACTCATGAGTCTTTACTCCTATGATTTATCTCAACCCTCTAGACTCTCTAGTTTTAAGTGCTCTCTCTTATGATTTATCTTGATTCTGATCCCAAGTTCCAACTTCAAAGCGTTAGGACTTTCAACTTTGCGTTTGCACTTCTATCATATGCATTATGAATGTCTCTTTTTAATCATCTATGAAAGTCTCAATATTGCAATTTGTGATATGTGACTCTTTGGTCTCTACAGTGTACATAGTTTGAATTTTTGAAGCATAGGTCTTTAACATTTGTTAGTGTCATGACTCGCTTTTAATATTCAGGTGACTCATTGTTGTACGAACTTTTTAATTTGCTGTACTAATTCTTTCTATTTGCTACTTCCCTTAGTGCTAGGCTTCATTATGGCTGAGTTTGCCCTACATCTCCAGAGGTTTGACAGAAACTCAGTATGAAGGCCTTTGTGTGAATATATGCTCTTATGTGTGTGTGTGTGTGTGTGTGTGTGTGGAGTGCGTGTGTTAGAGCATATCTTGGTACATAGTAACGAGTTCTACACCCACTATTGGGCATTGATGATGTTAGTGGGGATGTCGTAGTATCTAGTCCATACTATACACAATGGAGTGTTAGAAGTCATCTCCTGTCTGTATATTTACACCAGGGCCTCTGTTGTGGGTGTGCCCGCCCGATTTAGGTGTTTTCTCATTTTTTCCCACTCCATATTTTTTCCTATTTTTTTTCTATTTTTTTCTGCTGTGGGAGGCTGTCTTGTGCATGTCGGCTACCTCTGTATGCTGGTTGACTACAGGACTGTGTGATCTGACACTGGCCGATTACTCCCTGCATCTCTCTGCTGCTGGCTGACTTCACACGTGTGATGGCCGACTGGAGATGTAGCAAGTCGGGTGTCCATCAGGTGTTGTCGGCTGCCCTTTATGCTGGCCGACTGGTTCATAGGGGCCATATAAAATGGCCCCTTGGCCCCACACAACTTGTATTGGGTATTCAGTTTTCGGGATTTTCTTGTGTATATATAGGAGAGTTACACGCCTCTCTCTCTCCTCCTCTATTGCGGTATTTTTCTGCAATGCACTTGCTCTTGTGTTCTCATATTTTGTCTTCATCTCCGGTGCATATTTTGACATGGTATTAGAGCTTGAGGCTCTTGAACTGTGCGAGCAAGAGGGGGGCTGTTTTGTTGCTGATTGGTGGACTGTTTTGGACCGTTTGGAAAGAGGAGAAGCAAGAGGAAGGCGGGCTGATTTGCTGGACAGCCACTTGTAGGTTTAAGTTCTTCTTTTTTCCCACCCACCCATCCTTTTCAGTTACACCCCAGCAATGGTAGATTTACTTGAGATGGCTGAGAGGCACGTGAAGATCCCGACACTCTCCACGTTCCCAGTGGACCGTCAGTTGGAACAACTATGGCATATGGAAGGTAATGATGGAATCTATTCTGGAGTCTTACGACTTTGCTGATTTTATTGTTGTTGGGGTTCCATAGCCGGAGTTAGAGGAAGGGGAGTTACCCTCGATTCGGAAGGAACGCGAGGCATAGGCACAGTTGTGGGATTGTGTCAATGCTTGGGTCCGTTCTTTCATCTTCCTCAACTGCACACCGCAAGTAATCAATCATATCAAGCATATGACGCTGGCCAGAGGTATATGGCAGTATTTGGCTTCTCTCTATAATAGGGTATTGCCCATGAAGAGGATTTCCTTGGAAGTATAGATGCGGGTTATGAACCTGCAAAGTCATCGACGATGCAGGAGCACATTAAAAAGCTGCAGGCTCTTCAGCAGGAAGTTCTTCAAGCTGGGAAGGAGATATCATTGGAGGATATGGCCATCATGTTGCTGTTGCATTTGCTCTCTCAGTACTTAGCTTTCTACTCTTCTTTGATTATCAGTGGTGGCAGGCTCAGCACCATCACATGGGAGGAGCTTGTGCCCATGGTCTTGGACCAGGAGGAAAGATTCATGAACCCTCCACAGGGCGGAGGTTCGGAGGCCTTAATTGGCCAACGGTTGAAAGGCTGTAACAACAAGGGCAAGGGGAAGGCTTCATCGGAGAAGTCTTCTGAGAAGATGTTCGACTCAAACCGCGAGAAACTCAAGGCAGAGAGGATCTGTAATGATTGTGGCGAGAAAGGCCACTATTGGAGGCAGTATCCCAAGCGGAGCACCGAGAAGGGTGCAGAATCCTCAACAGCAACCGTGAAGACTCCAGCTTTTGTGCACTTGGAGGTGATGGACACCGATGTTTCATTTTCTTCAGGCATGGAGGAGGTTGGAGGACTCTCTGCTACGGATACTCGAGAGTGGATTCTAGACAGTGGTGCTTCCAAGCACATGACTCCTTCTCGTTCGGCTTTACAAGATCTCTGCAGGTATTCTGGTCACATTCTTATTGGGGATACATCCACTATCCTAGTTCACAGTGAGGGCACGTTGGAGATAGTTCTCGATGGCAAAGGGGGGAAGAATTCCTCCGAGGTGTTGTATGTTCCATCACTTGGTTTTCATCTGTTGTCAGTGCATCAGGTTTGCAAGACTGGCATACGGGTGGAGTTTGATGAGCATTTTGTTGCTCTCCGGGACAAGGCAAACAGGCAAGGCGAAGTGGAGAATGGATTTTACAAACTTTCAGCACTCTCTTTCCCATGTCCTCAGTTTTGTGATGAGTGGTAGTCTCGTAATGGCCACTTAAGTGTGGATACGCTGCAGGTGCAGGCTTTCTCGGACCAAATGGTGGATGGCTTGCCAGTTGATGGTAGCAATTGGCAGGAACTTTCCAGTACAGATGTTGGTAGTTCTTGTGTTTGTCAGTGAGAGGAAACTTTATAGGTAACCTATGCTTTGATGTCTCCTAGCATTCGGGATAAAGAAATTCCTGTAGTTGAGAAAGCTCTTTCCATCGGGACCTATCGGAAGGCTAGGCAAGTGACAGCTGATTACTTGCAGAAGGAGGTGGATGTTGCACATTCTCCAGGCTTTGTGGTTCCGGATTCAGAGGGGGTGGTTTACAGGTTTTCGAAGGCCTTCAGTGGTCTTCAGCAGGTTGGCAGGACTTGGCATCCCATCGTAACAATTGTTGATCCTTGTGAGCAGTATGTTGCCTCTTTGATTCGGAAGCATAATGGTTCATTGATCTGGTTGTTGGATACCAGATTGGACAGGAGCTTTCTGATGAGGCTGTTGAGCTCATGTTTGCAGAGGACTCTTTGGGAGACAGGATTGCGTATCTTGTGGTTTCTGCAGCATGCAAAGGATTTTGGACTCTTTTCCACAGGAGGGGGATTGATGGATGGAGTCAGACTCCACGATCGGAGTGACTCAGATTGGGGAGGAGAGCTAGACACGAGGACCTTGACATTGAATGGGAGAGTTCATTAGGGTTAGAGTTCATGTGGGAGACATACACACAGAGAGAAGAAGGGAGAGAGAGAGAGAGTTGTGGGGATAAGTCAACTCACCAAGTGTTGAGTGTGTGACTTCCCTATCACACATGTATATTGCACTAGTACACATAGTGCACTTAGTACATTAAAAGTACTAAGTGTACTATGTACTATAACTTATGGGCTTGTACACACTATAAGGGTGGGCATAGTGCCTTTAGCCCAACAACCTCCCACTTAAAGGCAAAGTGTCCTTAAATGAAGGAAAAGAAAAAATCAGCATGTACATGATAATATACAAGGCCATATCAAGGCTGAAACTGGCCTCATCCAATGCCCATCAAGTGTCTGCAATGAGCAAACCGCTCCGGAGGCAAACTCTTTTTCAACAGATCAGCCGGGTTGTCTGTTTGCATGAAAGACAGGGTTCTTTGCCAACTGGATGGCACTCTGACTGTCACAATGCAACAATTGAATATCCCCTGTATAACCCAAATCAACCACTAACCGAGATAGCCATAATGCCTCCTTGCAAGCCTCTGTGGCTGCAATATACTCGGCCTCTGTAGTAGATAAGGCAGTGCACTTCTGCATCCTGGATATCCATGACACAGCACCTCCTGTGAATGTAAACACATAACTGGTAGTAGACTTCCGGTTATCTGGATGACCAGCATAATCCGAATCCGTGTAACCATGCACTAATGCATCCTGTTTGCCAAAACAAATGCACATATCCTGTGTGCCCTTCAGGTATCTCATGACACCTTTCACTGCTTCCCAATGCTTCTTGCTAGGGTTGGCCATGTATCTAGAAACCACTCCCACTGCAAATGCAATGTCCGGCCTAGTAGCAACCATGGCATACATGAGACTGCCACAAGCTGAAGCATACGGAATCTTGGCCATATCAGCCCTGCCACTATCTAACTGTGGGCTGTCCATAGCACTGAGTTTCACATATGGAGGATACGGAATCTTGGCCATATCAGCCCTGCCACTATGTGACTGTGGGCTGTCCATAGCACTGAGTTTCACATATGGAGGCAAAGGAGTACTAGTCTTCTTCCCCCCGTCCATATTGAACCTCTGCAAAACTTTGCCAATGTATTCCTTCTGAGACAAATACAACACATGTTGATTTCTGTCCCGAAGTATCCGCATACCCAAAATGTGATTTGCATCACCCAAATCCTTCATATCAAAGGTTTGATGCAGCCTCTTCTTCAAGGCATCCATCTCTTTACGAGATTTCCCGGCAATCAACATATCATCAACATACAAGATGAGGATCAATAGACTGCCATCCAAAGCTTTCTTGGTGTACAAGCAGTGATCTATGTCACTTCTCCTGAAATGCTGTGATTTCATGAATGTATCAAATTTATGATACCATTCCCTTGGTGCCTGTTTGAGCCCATAAAGACTCTTTTTCAGCTTGCTCTCCTTTCCATTCATTGCATAACCCTCTGGCTGTTGCATATATATCTCCTCATGGAGATCACCGTGAAGAAAAGCAGTCTTCACATCCATCTGAATCAAGTCCAGATCATCATGCGCAACCAAAGCTAACACAGCTCTAAGTGTGGTCATTTTGACCACTGGAGAGAAGATCTCAAAGTCCACACCATATTCCTGCTTGAAGCCCTTAGCCACTAACCTGGCTTTGTATCTTGGCTTTGCATCTGCTGGTGCAACTTTGAGCCTGTAAACCCATTTGCATGGCAAAACCTTCTTGCCTGCAGGCAAATGCACCAACTTCCATGTTCCATTTTTGTGGAGAGAGTCCATCTCTGACTTCATGGCACGCTCCCAAAGAGCCTTGTCTACCCTCTGTAAAGCCTCCTTATAACATGAGGGCTCCCCACAGTCAGTAAGCATCAAGTAGTCAACCCCTGGAACAAACCTGTCAGGGGCTCTGGAGGGTCTTGTGGACCTCCGTACCCAATGACCATCATTTGCAGGTTGCTGTCCAGCCTGCATATCACCCATTGGTGGCTCCTGTTCCATGCCATAAGGCTGAAATATCATGCCCGGTATTTCCTCTAACTGTGGCATATCCATAGGGATATTTTTTGCCATCTCTGGCTGTCCATTTGGACCATTTTCAGCACCATTTAAGGGCTGGTTTTGCTGCTGTAATGGCTGATTTACAGCCCTTGGTTGTTGTCCATGATGTCCATCATCATCAAAGATGACTCTGCTAGGCTCCTGTTGCCTTGCAGGCTCCTTATACATGCATGTTTCATCAAAAATGACATCATTGCTGCGTATAATCTTTCTATTCACGGGATCCTAAAGTCTATACCCCATTTCACCTTTGTCACCATATCCTAGGAATATGCATTTGTGAGACTTAGGATCAAGTTTGGTGCGCATTTCCCTGCGTATGTGCACGTACGCAACGCAACCAAACACTCTCAAGTGCTTGTATGACGGAGGCTTCCCAGTCCATACTTCCTCTGGCACTTTCCCACCAAGCCTCGTGTTAGGTGACCTGTTTATAAGGTGAACGGCTGTCATATAGCTTCAGTCCAAAAACCATGAGGTAATGCAGCATGTGACAACATAGAACGGACCTTCTCCTGAATGGTCCTGTTCATCCTCTCTGCTGTCCCGTTTTGTGGAGGATCATAAGGAGTAGAGAGCTCCCTCTTGATGCCTTTAGCATCACAAAAGTCCTGAAACTGTTTGGACATATACTCTCCACCATTGTCGGAACGCAAAGCCTTCAGTGTTTTGCCAGTTTGATTCTCAACAAGAGCAACAAACTTCTCAAACACTGAGAATGTATCACTCTTCAAACGAAGAGGATAGACCCACACCTTGCGTGTGGCATCATCAATAAAAGACAAAATATTTTGCCCCTCCCAAAGAAAGCTGAGGCATCTCACATACATCTGTATGCACAAGCTCTAACTGTGCATCTTTCTGTCCAAGAGCTTTCTTGTGGGGGCACTGGAGTTGCCTACCATATATACAATGCTCACAAAACTGAAAACTTGAAAACTTTAGAGAAGGCAAGTAACCCAAATGAGACAATTGCTCCATTCCTTTGACACTCATGTGTCCCAACCGGCTATGCCACATAGAGATTTCCGGCAGCTCGGTTGCATTTACATTAGCATGGTGACAAACACTTGCATGCATAAAGTAAAGAGTGTCCACCTTAGAGCCTCTGGCAACAACCAGTGAGCCCTTACTAATTTTCCACTTTCCACGACCAAATGTGGTAACATAATCAGCATCATCAAGCTGTCCAGTAGAAAGCAGGTTCTTCTTGATCTCAGGCACATGCCTGACATCATGGAGCATAAGCTGTGAGCCATCTGAAAACACAAGCCTCACATCACCTCTGCCAAGAATCTTGCATGCATGGTTATCACCCAAATAAACTACTCCTTCATTGCCAGCAGTATACCTGACAAACAAGTCTCTGCAACCTGTGACATGAAAGGAGGCACCTGAATCAATGATCCATGAGTGCATACCATGACCATCTCCTGTAAGAAGTGAACGGGCATCAAGTGAAGACGTGAATAGGACCTCATCCTCACTGTCACCTGCATGTGACACATTGATTTCTTCAATCTTGACTCCACTTTTGCCCTTTGGCTTTACATCTTTGGCTTCATCTTTGTCTTTGTCTTTGCCTTTTCCCTTTTCCTTTTGATCATTTTTCCATTTGTAGCATTGCTTTTTAATGTGTCCCTTCTTGCCACAATAATGGCATTCCAAGTCCTTTTTGGAGCGAGACTTGCTCCTTCCCCGTTCTTGGCTTTTACCCCTTTGCTGGGATCTCCCACGTGCATTCATTGCATTGGACTTTCCAATAGAGTTGTTTTTCCTGTTCATCTCTTCTTGAAGAAGAGCATCCTCAACATCTGCATATGACAGCATAGCATTCGAATTGATGGTGGCTGTCCTGAATGAGTCACAACTCTCTGGCAAAGTGCATAAGAGAAAAGTGGCTTTGAACTCATCGTCCATTGCCAACTTTTGATTTATAACTTGGCTGACAATACCATTAAACTCATTTAGATGGGCTGTCATAGACGCCCCTTCCTTCATCTGAAGACCTATGAGTTTCTTCAACCAATACACTTTGCTTGAGGCACTTTGCTGGGCATACAAGTCCTGCAATCTCTGCCACATTCCCCAAGCTGTCTTCTCTTCACGAATGCTGAAAAGTAAAGAGTCTGACACAGACAACATGATAGTAGATCTTGCCAGCTCATCCATATCTTCCCACTCTTCAGCAGTAAGAGAAGCGGGCTTTACATCCCTTTATTTGATAGGCTTGTGCTGCTACTTCTGGAGCAACACATTATAGCACTGGGTTTGCTAAATATCATAGTTATGTGAGCCTTCAAGCATCTTGATGTGAAGCAATGAAGAGCTCTCACCTGTGGTTGCCATAGCAATATGCAACCTGTCAATGCCTGACTCCCTGCAAAATGTGCAAACACTGCACCAAAAGCACACAAAGTGCTCACAGTTATTCTCCCAAGCTTTATCTCCCACTGCGGAAGCAAGAATGCAACTTTTCTCCCACTGTATGTGATAAAATCACCAAAATCTGGTTGCTGCAGATTTAGGACAGCACCTTAAATGTGCTCTGTTGCCCTTCCAAAGTACTGTACAACAGTACCAAGTGCTCACCAATGATGTACCAAACCTGTACCGGCAAGTACAGCAGCTGTAAATGAACCTTTTCCTCACTCAAATCAATTTGCAGCCATGCCAAAACTTGTACAAAGCTGTACCAAATCTGTACCAGCAGGTACAGTAGCAATAAATGCTCTCCTGGCTGTCCCGATGAGTGAAAATCAGACTTTTACAGTCCCGAACACTGCATACAACAGTCCCGAACAGAAATTAGGCAAAAGTCCCTTGACTGCAAGCTGATTTGTGAGGATTCAAGGCATAAAAGTCTTGCTTGCTGCTTTGCCAAGCTCAACAAGCATACGATCTTGAAAAGCCCCTTGATTTAAGATCAATTGCTGATCATACATGGTACATTGACGCACATGAAGGCATCCAGAGTCTTCGCGATGCTTCCCCCTGGTCACATATACATCCAATACATGAAAGCCCCTTGATTGACAGGCACATTGAGTGCTTGACAGGCATCAACCCGTTGCCCAAAGCATCAAATGCGAGTGCCTGCATGCAAATCAACCCAATCGGCACAAAAGCCCCTTGATTTGCATTGCAATTTGCTGCAATTTTGCCCGAATGTGCGATTTCTCACATCATACAGCATGTATGAATGCTTAATTGCACAAATACATCAAAAGCCCCAAATTTTGACATCCAATTTCTTGCAAATTGATCCTGATTGTGACCAATGTCACCCAATTTTGCCAATTTTGCTCAAAAATTGAGCAATTCGGCACCTGACCTGCTCAATTGATGATTGTACCTTTGTAGTCAGGCGCACACCTCCTTCTCGCGCAGGCCTCCTCTACGCCCAATGCGTTGCAGCCTTACGCCTTGTGGACCAGCGAAGCCCAGGCTGCCTAGCGGCGCAGGTAGCCAACAGCCAGGCAGAGGCGGCGAAGTGATACCAGTTGTGCGCGCTGGCCTCCTTGCTACCCCAGCTTCTGCAGGTTACTACAATGCTTACGCTCCTTATCGCTACCAGCCATCCTATGCTGTCGACCGACGGAGCTCTTACGCCTTGCCTGCACCAGAACCGCACGCTAGGGTTCCGGTAGACCCTTATGCTGGCTATGGCGCTCCTATCGCACGTCGCGTGTTTGTTGCCGCCGACTCAACCTCCTGTCCTTGGCTTACGTGTCCGCCTGGCTGCTGCGACTGGTTCAGCGCCTGATTATGAACACCCGCCACCTTCTCTTTCCGCTCACCTAACGCTGCTCAGCGCACAGCTCGCAGCCAGACAAGCGCCCAGCTCAACAGCATTTCAGGCTGTGGAGCAGGGTGCAAAAGTACATCAGGTACGGCCAGACCAGATCAGGGTACGACCAGCATGGAAATCAGCAGGCGACTACCTTCAGAATTCAGCAGATTAATGTCTGTGTGAAGAGCAGGGTGCAGCCATCAAGGAGAAGAGGGAGGGGAGGGAATGACCATAGCTCTGATACCAGTTGAATGGGAGAGTTCATTAGGGTTAGAGTTCATGTGGGAGACATACACACAGAGAGAAGAAGGGAGAGAGAGAGAGAGAGAGTTGTGGGGATAAGTCAACTCACCAAGTGTTGAGTGTGTGACTCCCCTATCACACATGTATATTGCACTAGTACACATAGTGCACTTAGTACATTAAAAGTACTAAGTGTACTATGTACTATAACTTATGGGCTTGTACACACTATAAGGGTGGGCATAGTGCCTTTACCCCAACAGACATCAGGCTACAGTTTTTCCCTTGGCTCAGGAGCAGTTTTATGGAGCAGTAAGAGGCACCATCTATTGCCTTGTTGACGACAGAGGCAGAGTACCGGGTTGCTTGTGGTGCTGCTTGCGAGGTTGCAGAGGTTACTTGGCAGGATTGGGTTTCCACTGGAGGGACCCATGGTCATCCAGAGGCATTTTGTTCGTGAAAAGATCGTTGCTGATGACATCTTGCTAGAGTTCTGTTCGACGGAGGATAGTGCGGTGGACCTCTTCACGAAGTCTCTATCTCAGGCTTTGCTCCGGCGGCACTCCAGCTCCTTGGGGTTGGTTCCACATCCAGGAGTTGAGAGGGGGTGTTAGCAGTCATCTCATGTCTGTATATTTACACCAGGGCCTCTGTTGTGGGTGTGCCTGCCCGATTTAGGTGTTTTCTCATTTTTCCCCACTCTCCATATTTTTCCCTATTTTTTTCCTGCTATGGGAGGTTGTCTTGTGCATGTCGGCTACCTCTGTATGCTGTCCGATTGCAGGACTGTGTGCTCTGACACTGGTTGACTGCTCCCTGCATCTCTCTGCTGCTGGCCGACTTCACACGTGTGATGGCCGACTGTATTGAACTGGCCGACTGGAGATGTAGGAAGTCGGGTGTCCTTCAGGTGCTGTCGGCTGTCCTTTATGTTGGCCGACTGGTTCATAGGGGCCATATAAAATGCCCCCTTGCCCCCACACAGCTTGTATTGGGTATTCAGTTTTCGGGATTTTCTTGTGTATATATAGCGGAGTTACAAGCCTCTCTCTCTCCTTCTCTATTGCTGTATTTTTTTGCAGTGCACTTGCTCGTGTTCTCAGATTTTGTCTTCATCTCCATTGCATATTCTAACATGGAGTTGATAGTTATATAGTCTTGTGGGTTGACTATCATGAGTATATAACATGCACGTTCCTAAAAAGTGAATTTGGGCATGTTCCTGGATTCATCTAGGTGTGTGTGTGTGTGTGTGTGTGTGTGTGTATATATATATATATATATAGGGTCGCGTATGAAACCTCACCAAGGATTGATTCATACTTTTTGTGATGTATCATACTCAGTGACGAATGGCTTTATGTGCTGCATGTTTGCAACTATGATCTCAAGTGTAAACTCATGGCTCCTAGGACCTGGGAGAACTTCAAGATTGTGTTCTTGGTGGCTTTTGTTAGAGAGCCAGATGAGATTGTGGATTTTTGTCAAGGGAAAATACGGTTGGTGGGGAGGTCTTTTGAGGCTTTCATTTAGGAGTTTCGAGAGCTTAAAGCTAAGTTCTCGGATCTCTGAGACCGTTTTGTCCGCTTGTTTTTTCTCCAGGCTAAACCTCATGATTGTCAAAATGAAGTAAGGTGGAATGTAATTAAGTCCTTTGAGGACGTGTTGCACTTCGTGC
The DNA here is from genome assembly GCF_041138505.1 of Cibotium barometz. Taxonomy (NCBI): domain Eukaryota; kingdom Viridiplantae; phylum Streptophyta; class Polypodiopsida; order Cyatheales; family Cibotiaceae; genus Cibotium; species Cibotium barometz. The sequence continues at coordinate 7,229,078 of NC_141068.1, forward strand.
GTATCTATGATGATAGAGTGGCAACTACGAAAGACACTTCAGGTCTTTCTGATAAGAAGAGTGTAATGAAGAAGAGAAGGAAAGAAAAAGAAACCGCCAAGGAGCAGCAATAGCGACACTAGCCCCTTTAAGACCTAGGGGACAATTTTCTAGACATGTCTCATCTTTTGAGCAATTGAGATCGAATTCTCTTGGTAAGAGGCCTCACAAGATTCAACTGCAGACAAAGCCACTATGCTTTTAACTGTCCATTCAACAAGAAGTCTTCGGGTGGTGGTGGAGGTGGTGGCAAAGCAATGCAAGCACTAGTGCGTGCTCTCTTAGTGCAGATTGGTTCTGTTCCAAGTAATCCACATCATTTTATTGATGTCTATTCTTTCAATAAAATTGTGAGAATTGTCGTTATAACATGGGAGTGTTTGTTTCACACAACCTTATACGGATGACAGGTGAAGTTATGGAATCTTGTGTACATGTTTTATTTGATGTGATAGTACTCACAACTTTATTGATGCTTCTCGTCTAGAGATCACGTATCCCAGAGGCGTCGAGTGACCACTGTTATGTGGATAGTACTCACAACTTTATTGATGCTTCTCGTCTAGAGATCACGTATCCCAGAGGCGTCGAGTGACCACTGTTATGTGGTCAATCGGGTTCAAGGTGTGTCTCAGTGAGTGTTGGTAGGGGAAGCTTCCTTTGGTCACATTGAAGATCAAGACTATGGACCAAACCTTTCTTTTCTTGTTATGTGTCTTGACAGTATTGGGCAAAGAGTAGTTGCTTTCGGCCGATTGCCATGTCACCATTGTCATGTCATCATTGTCATGTGGCAGAGCCACGTGTCACTAGCACTTTCCGACCTTGTCTGTTGGCGGCTATCTGATGTCTCGCTGTGCCCTGCATACGCATAGGTGTGTCATGCAGCTAGTGGGGTTAGCCCACTAGTGGGCAGTGCGAGTGAGAGTCGTGATGGTTGGGGGTGCACGGTATGTGACACGCATGCTTTGTGGGCACATGCTTGCTAGGGTTGTGCCGGTGTCTAGCTCGGTTGGTGGCTTACCATTGTGTGTGGTTTGGAGCCTATGGTTGGCTGGGGAGTACTAGCCGAAACCCTATTCGTTTCCCTTGTCTGTTCGCGATTACAATGGTTCGTATGAAGTGTTGTAGAGCTATGGATGAGCTTCTTGGGCATTACTCAGTGAGTGTTGGTCGTAGGCGAGCTTACTTTGGGTGTGTTTCAGCAACACTCCACTCCTTGAGATTCTCAATTAAAGAGTGTCAGGAGAGCATTGTCCCACCTCTAGTTGGGTCCGACAGGACTACTTGCTAGCTCTTTTTCTCTTCGTGTTCGTGGTAAAGGGCATGAGCAACAACTACTTGATCTCCCAAGATACAGGTTTGGAGGGTCTTCATTCACCCATCCACATGATGGAGGAGCTCATGGACTCGTTTTGGGGATGATACTACAGCTTGCCTATTTGGGGCGGAGGGGAACTGTCAATGTTCTGGTAACATGCTAAGCATCACAGCGGCAGTGCCATGTCCAAGCGCACCTAGGACATTAGGATGACAAGGCAATGCATTGGCCCCTTGGCTCTGTTGGTTTACACATGCTTAGGCTGCCCAAATCTGCCCCTAAATGGCAGGATTATGTCTACATGTCCCTAAATAGTAGGATATGTCTACTTGTCACCAAACTAATTGGTGCACGTGACAATTTTGTTTCATTAATTGAAAAGTTTTGCCCTACTTGCGAGGAAAAATCACCCTTTCCCACCTTGGCTTCTAGGGATCTCTCTTCTTGTTTGGCCTCTTCTTCAGTGCCACATTCCAGACTCAATCTCGCATGAGAAGAAGTCGGAACTTTGTTTGCCATGCAGGAAAATAATTTCTCAAAGGCAATAGATCTTTTGTTGAGATCCATGCAAGAGGTTGATTTTGCAGAAAGTCTGACCCTAGTCTGATACCTAATGTTAGTTTAGGGTTTGCACAGGTGCACCTAACTAAGGTGGATAGACGATATCCATGGTGTGTGTGTAAAGAGGGAGAGTGATGTGACAAAGCTGAAGGGACAAAGTGTTGTGTCACCAGCCTTGACCTTTCCCAGTATGAAAGGGGTCTGGTGGACTCCAAGATGTCTAAATATTTGGAAAGTACAAGCTTTGGGAATGGGGGATTATCCTAGAATACAAAGGACCACACTCCTAAAATTTAGGAGAGTTGGCTATTTTTGGCCCGACTCCGATGGAAATTCTGTTCGCGTCGTTACATCTGGAATTGAGCATATAAGAAGAGTTGGCAAAGTGCCTATGGCAGAATGTCTACTAGTTGGGATATTTTTAGAGGTAAAGATTATGGGAGAACTCATCTCTTAGATTGGGACATGTGGCAAGAAAGTGGATCAAAGTGAGACAAGTGGCCTCACACTTGTCACTCCAGCTATTGTGTGGCTTTCCACTTGTCATTGTAGCCTTCTCTTGCCATTTTAGGTCATGGGAGGCCCAAATCTATAAATTAGAGCCCTCTTTCTTCATTAAAAAAGGCCTCTCTTGTTGCACACTAGCCTCTACCACCATTACCGGCTAACCTAATGATGGCTACTCTCTTTCTCTCTCTCTCTCAGGCTGCCCATGAAGAATACCGGCTATTGGGGACTGTTTTGGAGGCTTCCATCGCGAAGAAATACTAAAGGCAAGGGTATTTAATCATTTATTATGATTTCTAGCCATTGTACTTGTTGTACCAGTCCTTGTACCTGCTGTACCAGCCATTGTACTGGCTGTATCAGTTCTTGTACTTGTTGTATCTGCTCTATCAACCATTGTACCGATTGTACCAGCTTTTGTACTTGCTGTACCAGCCGCTGTACTGGCTTGTACATCAAGTACAATTTATTATGATTTCTAGTCATTGTACAAGTCCTTGTACCTACTGTACCAGCCATTGTATTGGTTGCATCAGTCCTTGTACTTGTTGTACTTGCTATACCAGCTTTTGTACTTGCTGTATCAGCCATTGTACTTGCTATACCAATCATTGTACCTGTTATACTAGCTTTTGTACTTGTTGTACCAGCAATTGTACCTGTTGTACCAATCATTGTACTTGTTGTACCAGCCATTATACCTACTATACTAGCCATTGTACTTGCTGTACCAGCTGAATGGAGAGTTGTACTTGCTATACCAACTCTATTGCATGAAGACCCGTGGTTTTTTGGGGAAGAATCAGTACCCACACGGAGGTATATGGATTATATTGTTGGTTCAGCATTTCTACAGCCTGTGTTCCGGCTCGGTTGCCTCGTGTTGGGCTGTGTTATGGCATTTGTATATGGATAATCCGGCATCTCCGGTGGGGAGAGTAAGGCCCTCAAAGCTTGTACATGATATTATTCTCCTTGGGTAATAAAATACTCCAAGGGGGGGGGAAGGGGGGGGGGTCGGCTCATTCCGGCCTCTATGCGGTGTCACACGTGCAAGCTCCACTTTTAGCATTTGTGGATGTTTTGTCCAGCTTTTATGTTTCATGCAAAGTGATGATGGATATATGTTAAGGCTGTGGCCATGTTTAAATGTTTTAATGTGCATTGATAGTATCAACAAGTGTGTCAAAGGCCCTAGTCCCCCGGGCACCCGCCGCGAGTCACATGTTGCATGACTCAATGATGTATTCAATATTGATATGATAGATGTGTATTTTGCTCACCAAGTACAATGCTTTTGTAGGCTAGAGAGTAGCCTTATCTTTTGACACATAACTGGACAGATGTCACATATTGGACACTCGCACACGCACACTAATGACACATGGCTCACTTATCCTATGACTCTAGGAAGTGTTCACATGTTCACAACAAGTACACACATGTAGAGGGTGTTCACACCTAAGAGGGCATTCCCACTTACTAGACTCCAAACATCCAACATAATCATCCCTAATCTTCATCCCATGATTCTAGGCACCTCTCCTAGACTTTGGGCTCACATTATGGTGATTGGAATCCTCCGAACCCCACTTGAGCTGGGCACCTTGCTCGCAGGTTCTAGGGCTTTTGACTTCTCACATTGCTCAATTACAACATCCAGATTCACTTTTAGGTTTTTGCTTTACATCAGTATGCCTGATATTTCCAACAAAGTAGTAGGCTTCTCATAGAGATCTTTCCACCAAGCAAATTTTGTTATGCAACATGATTTGTATCTGACTAATGTGCTTCTCATCAGTATATTTATACAGATCAAAGAAGCTTGGTTGTGACCTTCTCCTTGCATTTTCCTCCTTGCTTCCCTTGGCTGCCTTGAAGTCCACACTTGCAAATTTTGTTATGCAACATGATTTGTATCTGACTAATATGCTTCTCATCAGTATATTTATACAGATCAAAGAAGCTTGGTTGTGACCTGCTCCTTGTATTTTCCTCCTTGCTTCCCTTGGCTACCTTGAGGTCCACACTTGCAGAACGTCTTGGAGGGAACCCTTTTCTTTTTGCCTCAACCTCCGTTGTGTATGTGCATTGCAGGCTGATCAGCAGTTCCCTTACGTCGGATTCTTCACGACTTGCATAAATATTATTCTATTAAAGGTTTGCCTGACTAAGGTTCCAAAAACCACCTCATTGAAGTGGTTCATACCTGTTTACGCATGGGTGCCAGGCTCTCCTGTGGGTGGCCCAAATTGCAGCCCATGACTTGCCCAAAGTGTGTGCAACAGTGTGTGCGCTTCTAATCGTCAGCCTCCACGCCCTCAAACCTATGTGCCCTTCTCCACGCCATGCTCCAAGCAAGCATGTGCACATTTTCGGCTGCCTGCCTGGGTAGAATCATGTCCACATCACACCTTGAAAGAGTGTGCATGTGACACCCAAACTGTGTGCACAACGTGCAATGGAGAGACGGAATAACTCTCTCACTTGTAGCAAGAGTAGTATGATCCACACTTAGCTCAATCCAATGGGATTTGCATCCCTTTCGGAGCTAGGGATTCAACCCGTACCGGTGCACAAAAGCTTATCCATTTAATGGAGAGAATGTGAAGAAAACTACTACTATTGACATAGACTCATCACACACTCAAGCTCAATCTTGCTATTGCTCAACTCCACATTCCATTCATCCATACATCCAAACAAGAAGAAAGCCTAGCTATTGCTTACACAAGATCTAGCATTCTTCATTCTCAAATAATCATTTCCCTAGCATGCACACAACTCTTGAAGCTATCAATAAGAAACATGCATACTAGAGATTTGACAAAAGAAGAGAGACACATATCAACTCATTGCATTGAATTAACAAAAGAATAGAACTTACAACAATGTAGATGGGGAGTGAGAAGAGCTTGCACCTCTATGGAAGAAGAGGGAGAGCTAGTCTCAAGAGAGCTCAAACATGAGTTTGCCCAATGTGTCCATGCTCTCAAATGAGCCACCTTTTATACAAAAATTCTAGAACTCTCAAAAGTTTCCATGTGGGATTATTGTGAAGCCCTCTCCCACATTCATCTACAAAGTGGAACTCTTTACAAGAGCCCTAAATATCTTTTTTGTTGCATCCTTGTATTAATCTTCAACACTCCCCCCTTCCTATTTTGCGCACGTCCTCGAGCGCGGTAGTAGCAAGAGCTGCAACAAAAAACAATTGATACATTGAAGTCTTTTATTGAAAAAGAAAAAGAAAAGAAAAGAAAAGAAAAAATCAGCAATGATGATTTCACACGTGAGCATACAAGTGCAAGGCTGATTAAAGTTTTAATGAGTACTAAAATAGGTGAGTAAAGACTGGTCAAAGTGAGACTTAAGTAGTAGATAGTGCTACGTAAAGGTAAGTGTGCTTTGTATACCACAGGTTATGACCGTAGTCTCAATGTCCTACCAGTATGTAAGTTACTCCTAAATGGCATACCTACTCCTAAATATGAGCAAAGGTGATTGGAACTCTCGTTTTTTTTTTCTTTTTTCTTTTTTTGATATGTGTGTAGAAGGTGATAAAGATTAAGGTTCTATCCCAAAGAGACCCAAGCAATGGCCAAGAGACCTCCGCCAAGAGAATCTAAAGACCGCTAAGTATCTCAAGGGCGACAAACCCTTTTTCTTTCTGTTATGACCTAAGGAGTACCCCTTGAAAATGAAAGCATCGATCTTGAGGGTCCATAGTGTACCCCCGAGTCCTACCAACATCTATCAAGGCGATAGATTCCTCAAAGTTCTTCTTCTGAAGTTTTTAGACATCAGTGTTCACCCCATGGAAACCAAGGCATCGGCCCCAAGGTGCTAAGACAACCTCAGGTCCTACCAAGCATTTCACATGGCGGTAGACACTTCCTGTCTCAATTTATTTTGGATATATATTTTTTAGGGCACATTTTATTACTCCTAGCACCTAGCTCATATCTAAGAGGTAGCTACCACTAAGGATAACTAATATACCTTGAAAACATAAGTACTTGGCATACTCCATTGGTATATATCCTACACTGTCTTTAAATAGAAATATCTTTTACTAAGTCTTCTAAGACTCTAGAACTCACTCACCATATTTTAACAACTAATCAAAATCTCAAACCAGCCAATATTGTGTGAACATGCAAACCATATATTCGAAAGATAAGAGCACATAAAGAAATAAAGATTAAGATTTGAATACACCTGTTGTAGTGCCCTGTTGATGTTGTTCGTTTGCATTGATGCATTGCTGATTTTGTGCAGATTACTCCTCCTTGATCTTTGTAAGCGTAGCATGTCTCCCCCCTTCCTAATTTGTGTGCAAGGTAGGTGGACTAGTGGGGCGTGTTTGATGCTCTTGTTTTAGCGAGGATCTCTGTAAAATTTTTATTAACAAACACGAAAAGAAAATAAAAAAAATAAAATTTGCCATTGGTGCCAAACACCGAATATAGCCGAGGGGAAAAACCCAATGGGAGAAAAGTGCCCTGGCTTGTCGATCTTATTGTGGAGTCGATGTGCTTACCCTTGCGCTGGTGGTGGATCCGTGTCCTCGTCTGCTGGAAAGATGGTATCAATTTCCTCAGGATGTAGAGACAACCCCTCACAAAAACCTGCCGCTGGAGAAGGTGGTAGAGGAAGGAGTGCTTCCTCACTAAAGTATGGCATTGGTTCTATGGGAAGGTTAATCAGACAGTTTCGATTTTGGAACTGTGCAATGTAGGTACTCATATTGATCCAATATTGACATGTGGGGGCTTGGGGAAGGAGGGCTTGCAAGATCGGTGGTTGCAAGTCATTTAGGCTTGTATCCCTCCATTGTTGTGCTTGAACCTCCTCAGGTAATCGTCGTTGATTTGGTCCCCTCTCTGGTATTCTCACATTAAGAAGATTATGGCGTTGGGGTGTAACTCCCACAATTTGCTTCATTAAGCCCGTGCCATATCGTCTAAAGTAAGAGCGGCATATCCAATAAATATGTGAAGCTTCTTCTAATACAAGCCGTGCACACTCCTGACAATGTGGAAATGGGTGATGCTGTTGATAGAATAATGTGACAAAGTGATGCCCACAGCAATTTTCACCTAAGGGAGCATAGAAGTACCTAGAATGTGTTTGAAATGGAGGAGCACTATAACCCCCGCAATGATCTGGTCGAGTACTATCAGGGTCAATGCATGGAGGACATGTATCTTGCCAAATATCCATCAGGAGTTATCTGGACGTAGAACAATGAAATTTAGAACACTCATATCCATCATGACAATTCCAATCAAAAACAAGATTATTTCAAAGAAAACACATCTTCTAAAGGCATAAGGAACTACATTATTCAAACATTGATTTACCAAAGAGCTTTAATTGTAGTGTTAATGCCTTATCATTAGTTTTTGGTATATCCTTTTTAAGAGGTGGACACTTTAACAATTGTCTTGGAATTTGAGCAAGATAAGAGGATTTAGGCATGGAAGTACCAGAATCTATGCTCAAATAAGACTCATTTGGACTTGTCGTAGGTACACAAGTTGTTGGTTGAATTGTGAAACAAGGAGAAATAGGGACAGCAGGTGTTTCAATACATGTTTTAGGAAGATCAACACAAGTTGTTTTGTAGGTGCTATCACAGCCACCTTTCCTTTCTTGAAGAGTTTGCGTTGATTTCTTTTGCACCCACTGATATGGGCAATCAGGGGTGACTTTTGGAATCTTTCTGAAACACTCTTTTACCCCTGTCAAAGCATGGCATTTTGGAAGCCAAATTGCTGTTGCACCCTCATAATAGCCTTGTGCTTTGAGCACATTTTTTGGGACCCATCGAGTAACAATCCGAGGTTTAGGCTTGGAAATGATGTGCTTCTTAAGAGGCTTAGCAACTGGACTAGATGGTACAATTTTGTACGCATCTTTGGGTAGCCACATTGATAATTCCTTTTTGCCTGGCCTTCTTTGAGCAGCAACTAGATTAGTTGGAACATGCCAGCCATGGCCCTCACTTGAGTACTCATCAATTATCCACATCATTTTTTTTGGAGCTTCAAGAGCAGATGTTGATTGTGGGTCGGGTAAGGTAGAAACATTACCCCTTTGACACGATAAAGCTCGTTGAGTTGCAGATCCCAAGATGCAATCAGAATCAATTTGCAACTTGTATTGTCTATTCTTCCAATCTAATGAGCAATTGGTAGCACTTAACCACGATCTACCGAGAACAACCTCTACTACTGCCTTGGACTTACGTGCCACATAAAAGGGCACTGACATCTGGTGATCCTGAATGGTCATCATAATGACACATTTTCCCTCTATAGGGTTATCTTCTCCGGAGAAGCTTCGTAGGTCCACTGGAATTTGCACAAGTGGTGGTTGACCCAAGGCTATCCAGGTATCAAACGAGAGAACATTATAATCTGCACCAGAGTCAATTAAGGCAGAGACAAAGTAGGTAGTCTCATGGAGATGAAGTCCCACTTGAATATTGAATGGTTCGACATATGGCTCATCAGTAGCCAACTGTATGGCTAACAGAAGCTTTGCGACGCTCCTTGGCTTTTGCAACTCTAGCTTTAGCCTCCTCTTGAGCCTGACGTTTAAGTAGGTCAAGTGCTTTTTTCCGTGTTTGTGCAGCATGCATCTGTTGAAGCATGGCTTCAGTTAATGGTTCATTGTATTTCTTGAGACGACTTCCATTAATGAAGTTAGGCATTTGCTCACCTTCTAGTGTCTCTAAACGCACTGCACCACTTGGGGTAAGCTCATTAATCACAAACGGTCCTAAGCCACGTTTTTTGAGCTTTCTCTTATGCTTCTTAAGTGTGTATAAGAGCACCAAGTCTCCTTTTTTGAATCGGCCAGTTGTTACGTTTCTATCATACCATTGCTTTTGTCTCCTCTTCTCAGCATACATCCCCATTACCGCCAATAAGCGGGTCTCATCAAGCTTTTCCAATTCGTCAACGCGTTGTGAAAGCTCATGACCAGTCCAATCCAATTGTTTAGCTACTCGTAGAGTAGGTACAAGAAATTCAATGGGAAGAATTGCATCTAGCCCAAAAGCAAGTTCAAATGGGGTTGTGCCCACAGATGTTTTATAGGCTGTCCTATATGCCCAGAGAACTGAGTGCAACTTCTGCTCCCAATCAGTCCTATGTCCCTCAACAATCTTTGTGAGTGCTGTGCAGAGAATCTTATTAGTACTCTCGGCTTGTCCATTGGTCTGGGGATGATAGAGTGCAGAACGCTTGTGAATTACCATAAATTCTTGAAGCAAAAATTCTATGACTTCATTTACAAAGTGTACACCTTGATCACTAACAATCTCAATAGGTAAGCCATAGCGTGTAAATACGTACTCATACAAGAACTTAGCTGTGGTTCTGGCATCATTTTTGACTGTTGCCTTTGCCTCTACCCATTTAGTCAAATAGTCGGTTGCGACTATAATATATTCTGCATGCGTGTTACGAGCTGGAGGTTTAATGGGACCGACAAAATCAATACCCCATTTTGCAAAAGCACGTGTGCTTAACATAGGCCGCAATGGCATATTGTCCTTTGTGATGGGAGGTTTGGTCCTTTGACAATCGTCACAACGTTTCACATATTCTTCGGCATCCATTTGTAAGGTTGGCCACCAAAGCCCAGACCACCTAATCAACTTAGCTGTGGTATTACCAGAAAAGTGTCCACCCCCAACACCTGCATGTGCATGAGTTAAGATTTTCAGATAGTCAGCTTCACATACACACATGCGTAAGTTGCCATCCTTGCCCCTCTTGTAGAGTGGGCCCTCTATCAGCATATAGTTTGCCGCTTCAATTTTAATAGCCTGCTTTCGATGTTTAGGAATTGTTTGATCCAAATGACCATGCTGAAGGTAGTCCACAATATACTTACTCCAACTTGGTGTAGTTGAAATTTGGAATAATGTGACATTATGAATTGGCTTCTGAATTTTACATGAAGCACAGTTACGAACAAATGTTTCAGCATCTGTATGCATGGTAGGCCACCATTGCCCATCTTGAGATATACGTCGCACACAAGTGGTAGCTGATGCATGGATTCCATCTATACCCGCATGTGCCCATTCCAAGATCTCCTCATATTGGTCGGGGTTAGGTATAAGCCTCAACACTCCATCATTACCCTGACGATATAATCTCCCTGAGATTAGCTTGAATGGTCGCCATAGGTCCACATTAGGACCCGCTAGTTGTATTTGCCCACTTGTCAAAATTTCTAAAATGGATTCAGACCATCTAGGAGCTGTCTCTACAAGGAAAAGTGTTGAATCTAACATATCATCATCCACACCCACAGGAGCTTCGCCAGAGGTGATTCGAGACAAATGATCTGCCCTTAGATGAGTTGTTCCTTTTCGAACTGCAACTTCAAAATCAAACTCAAGAAGGATAATAAACCACCTCACTATCCTTCCAGTTGCACAAGGTTTATTCACCAAATATAGCAATGCTTGATGGTCCACAAAAAATATGAATTTGTTTGCCAAAAGGTAATGGCAAAACTTTTTCACTGCATATATCATGGACAATCCTTCTCTTTCTGTTGTGGTGTAATTCCTCTCAGCATTGTTCAACTGTCGACTAGCATATGAGATTGGGAAATCCTTATTGTGTTCACCTGATTGAGCCAAAATACATCCAATTGCAAAGTTGGAAGCATCAATATGGACATGAAAGATTTGGTTCCAATCTGGTGCCCGTAAAATGGGTGCAGTCACTAATGCTTGCTTCAACTTTTCAAAGGATTCCTCACACTCATCAGTCCAATTAAACTTTACAAGAAGAGCATATAACGGTCTGGCTAGGACAGCATACATGTAGATGAATCTACGGTAATAGCCACAATGTCCCATGAATGTTTGTACCCCTTTAGGGTTGATAGGCCGAGGTAATGAGACAATGACATCAATTTTATCCATATCTGTTGAAATCCCATTGCGAGAAACAATATGGCCCAAAATTTTCCCTTGTCTTACCATGAATTTGCACTTGTCAGGATTCAAGCATATACGATAAAGTTGACACTTTTGAAATACAAGTCTCAGGTGTTCTATATGATCATCACGCTCTTGTGAGTGAACACATAAATCATCCATGAAAATCTCAAGAAATTGCCTAAGGTACTCCTTGAATACATGACTCATTAACCGCTGAAAGGTTGCTGGCGCATTTGTTAGACCAAATGGCATAACACGATAGGCAAAGATGCCATCTTCAGTAGCAAAGGCTGTCTTGTGTTGATCCTTTGGATCAATTGACACTTGGTTGTACCCGGAGAATCCATCCAAGAAACTATATGCCTTTTTCCCTGCAACTCGTTCCAGAACATGATCCGTGATTGGAAGTGGGTAATGATCACGCACAGTAGCTGCATTTACCTTCTTGAGGTTGACACTTACTCGAAGTTTTCCATTTTTCTTGGGCACCACTACAATAGGGGAGACCCATTCAGTGTGTTCAATCTCATAGATAAATTCTGCCTCTAAGAGCTTGTCTATTTCTTCCTTTATCTTCCGTGCAAAGTTTTCATTGTAAGTATAAGGACGTTGCTTGGAGGGTTTTGCATCCTCTCGCAATGGAATTGTATGCTGACATATGCTTGGATCAACTCCTTTGAGGTCTTTATAACTCCAAGCAAAAACATCACGAAACTCCTTTATTGTTTGTATTAATAACTTCTCCTCATCTAAGGACAAGTCTGTGGCAATCCACACATAGCGAGGCTCTTCTCCTGGCTTAGCAATATCAATCTTTTTTGCATCCTCTGGACCATCGTATGAAATCCCTGGCACGCTTGGTTTTTGACGTATGGGCTGTTGAAGAACAATCTTCAGATCTTGAAGAGTGTACTGTGTGAAATTGGGAGGAACATTTAGACCTTGCTCTTGTCCACTTGAGTCTTCACTCATTGAAGACCATGCGGTTTTGAGCTCTCCTTTGCTATCTTGCATCAGATTTTTTTGTTCAACCGTTGTCTTTGCACTTCCCACACTCTTTTTTGAATCAGTTTTAGACTTGAATTTTGATTTTTGTTTCTTCGTCTTTTTACGATTTTTGCTAACAGTTGTTAGCTTTTCCCCTGCTTGGAATCCATCTGATCGTTTGACTTGGTCTTTGATACTGTCTTGTGCTTGGACATAGTATAGATATCCGTTCTTTCCTGAGAAGTGAGGTGGTGGTCGAGAGTTTTCACTCTTAGACTCCTCCTTCTCTTTCTGCAGTCTCTCACGTTGTTCACGCTCATCTTGTCTACGGGTTCTTTTATGGCTCTTACAGCATTTACGTTTAGGTCGGCTTCTAGGGATCTCTACCTGAACCTCCCTTCCTCTCAAGAGTAGGCGTGCCTTTCCTAACTCTTCCTCAGGGATTGTCACCTCATTATTAAAATCAGAGTCCCAGCCATCTTCCTTATCAGCATCATTAGCAGATTCGAGTGTCAAAACCATTCGTAGAGGAATAATATCATATCCATCTGAGTCACAAAATTGAATTGGCTTTGGTAAAGCACATGTCGATAATGTTGCAAGGACATGACTCCATTCTAATGGATCAATTAAATGCTCAGGGAAGGGTTGTGGAATGTATGCCTCGTCTGATACACTTCGATTACCCTTAAGTCTCTCAGTGTTGAAATCCCTACATGAGGCTCCACACATCCATAGATCTTCTCGCCCATCAGATAATGTAACTCTTGAGCCCTCGGATGAAGCAAAATCAAACTCATCTATTGGAGATCTTGTTACATCACGATATGAGTGATTCCTTAGGTTGACCCTTGTGATGACAGAATCATGTCGGAGGTACAAATAATTGTATCCCCAATCTTGAATCATTTGAAATTGTCGCATGAATGGTCTACCCAATATCACTTCATAGTTTGGATGCTTTCCAAAATCCACTACTGCAAAGGTATGCTCATATTCAATCCCACATGTGGTGACCAATATGTTCTCAAGCAGCCCAAGGGGATGTTCTAAGCTTCCATCTGCTAGCTGCAAGCGCATCCTGGTACTCCTAATAGCTGGTTTGCTCCATTTTTCCCAAATGGACCTTGTCACAATGCCCACTCCTGCGCCACTATCAAGTATTGCAGTTGAAGATACTTTTCGCACTTCTAATGGGAGGGTAGCATTTCCCTGATCGTCTTCACAAAATTTTCCTACTTTGTTGATAGGAACTGGCATTACATGCTTTGTCACAGGGTGTATAGTACACTCATGGTGACCCTTTTGTAGCCATACCTGCTCTGACAAACATGTTGCAATATCATTCCACAACTCTGGTTTAAGCTTTATCAACTCAAGCAAAGGTAAGGTACAAGCCACTGGTGCTGACAAAATAGCTTGTACCATACTCATATCCTTCTCCTTAGTCAACCTTTTATGCATGGAGGGTATCCTCAAGGTTTGAGAACAGTTCTCATATTCTCCCAGATATGATGGTAAGGTTTTCATTGTATGCTTACTTCTAGGAGAAACAATTGTTTGAACTTCCTCCTGGATGCTTGGGTGTCTAAATTTGTTTTCCGTGCCTCTGGTAAAATCCACCTCAGAGAATGGAGGCGAATTAACAGAAGACATGTTCTCATTAATTTTCTCAGTTACTGCGGCCCACATTTCATTTGCCATGTCCTCATTAGCATCAATAACTTCATCATTGTATGGGAAGACAAGGCTAGGTGGTGGCAGAATTTCATCTTTCAATTGGGTGTCAATTGATGCAGACCTTACGCTAGGAGCTTGTGAAATGAGCTCACTTTTCATTTCCCGACTTGACGACACTTCTGGTATAGTTTCTAATGTTCGCTTAAGAGAGGTTGGGCCCCGAGGAATAGGTGGTGGTGGTCCCTCAAGTATTGACTGAGCTTCCCTAATGAGTTGCTGGTGTACAGCTAAATTGATCTTCTCCTCACGAGGGTTTGGGTATTCTTGAAGCTTTTTGGGTAGCTCAGATAAAGCTGCAATGCGACTTCTATGAGCATCAATGATGGCCTCTAGAGTCTCATTCACTTTATCCACAAAAACAGAACCCCCAGAACTAACCTCAGTCGTACTAGCCTCATCTTGTTTAACACTAGGCCCAGGTTGAGGTTGATGTTCCTCATGCACTTCTTGGGATGTAAAAGTTTTATCCTTTATGTTTTGTTTAGAGGCTTCTTGAGAACTAGTGGATGCACTTTTAGTTTGTTTGCTTCGGTTCTTCTTCCTCCGAGTGGTTTTTTTTCTACTGGACTGTAGGGTCTTGTCCACTAGATTTGTTTTTGCATCCCTAGTTCGAGGTGTCTCATCAGTTTGCATTTCTGCATTTCGTGTTTGTGATCTAGTCATGACTCTAAGTGGCACGACATCCTCATTCTCAGATGAAGGTGGGGATGGAACTGTACCTACAAGGTTGAGTGAAACCTTTGGTTGAGAGGTGCCTTCCTCATGTGGTTTCAGCAGACAGTCCTTTGGGAAGTGTTCTACACAACACCCTAGACAATATCTTTCAATTGGTGGAAACTGTTGTACTGTTGTATTGGATCGAGATGCTTGCCTAGAGCGATGTGGACAATCACGAGCCCAATGGGGTTCCCCACACTCATAACAGGGGCCCATTGGTTTGGCCTCTACTTTCCTTGGCTGCCATTGACCTGAGGGGCATGGAGTCCTAGGTTGGTAGCCGCCTAGCAACATTAAAGAGTTTTGTTCCCCTGGTTGAATCTCCAGTGCTTGGCTTGGGTATGCGGGACTTTCAAAGATATTTTCTTTGGATGAATATGATACATATTCTTCTTCCACATAGCCTGGGTTTACCAATTCTCTACACATATTTGAATTGTCATAGTCGACAACCCTCACAGGAGCAGTCCTTGGAGCAGGAGGTTGAGCACCAAGAACAGGTCGTGCTTGTTCTTGTGTCATCGGTGGCTTACGTTCAAAACTAGTATACTGTTGATACATTTGTGGAGCCACTCCACCCCTCGGCTGCTCACGTTCCTGTCTCATTCTCGCAATACGAGTACATTCCTGTGTGGTATGAGTAAAGTTCCATGCACAGGCTTGGCACCACTTTTTTGTGGGTTGGTTTGTGACTAGAGGAGAAAAGGTATTACAGTCCTCTGTTTTATGGTCACCGCCACATGCTCCACAAAGATGAGGGCCTGTAGGAAGTACACTCCTCATTCTCTGCTGCTGTTGTTGTGGCTGCATGGGTGGACGATAGGTCTGTCCCAATCTCCTTAGTACTAGGTTAGCTATCTGGTCTGGATTTACTAGTGCGCTAGACCCTGAACTTTGGTCATCACCCCACTGATTTCTAGGTTTCACCTCTGGGCCAGAACCATCTTGGAACTTGAAGTTATCGGTGAAATCCATAGCATCATGGCAACACTCATTGAAACTTGTATGCTTCTTCGCATAGAGATGTGTATGCAGTGTCGAATTTTTGAGGCCTTTTAAGAAGAGAGAAATTAATCGACTTTGGGCGGGCTTCTCATCCTCTGGGCAACGATTAATGTACTGCTTCATTCTATTTACACAGTCTCGAACACTCTCATTCTCGCCTTGCTTGAAAGAGTAGATGTGTGCTACCGTGTCATGTTGAATTCCCATCAAGGAAAAAGCAGCAATGAATCTCTCTTCCAAAACTCGTAAAGAAGTTTTGTCTGAAGCCTCTAATGCCTGAAACCAAGCAAGGGCTTTTCCTTCAAGAGTGAGTCCAAACCCTTCTATTTGAGTATGCTTATCAGCAACTTGCTCAGCTCGAACTGCTTGCCTAAAAGCTGCTACATGATCGTATGGATCTCCCGACCCTTCATACTTCTTTACCAGTTTCTGAAGAGTTGATGGTCTTACTTGTCTTGAATACTCGTCATATGGCCTACGACCTCTCGCTCTTAGTGGGAATTGTTCCTCTCTTTGGAAAGATGGTCCACATGTTTCCAAAATTGGTGTGGGTACCCTATTACCAGCCTCACCAAACCCTCCCAAAGATCTTGTCGCCCTCATTTTAGGAGGTACATTTATAGGAAGCCGAGTTGGCTCCTCTCTCCTCCTATTGTTATAATGAGAAAGATGTTGTTGTGGTGTGACCGGTGGTCGCACATTTGGTGTAGGACAATATCTTGGTGCTAGAGTTGGGCTACTAGCAGTGGTCTACTTAGATGTTGAAGGTCCCTCTCTAGTGAACTCTCGTAGGGGAGGAGCAACAGTTTCTCCAAGAAAGGCTGTCTCTTCTGGTTTGGCTGTATTTGTTGAGAACACTTCCATGAATAATGGTTGTCCTTTCCACGTGAGTTCCCGAATCTCTTTCCAATCTAAGGTTCGGTATTCATTGGCCCATTTATCAATTATTCTGTTCATGTGTCCTGTACGCTTCTCAACTACCACCACATGAGCTAGAGGAAGATCTAGCTGTGGCAATTTAGTCGTGGCATAATATCCCTCTAACGAGTCCTTATAGACCTCTTGAAGTGGGTCATCCTGTAAGACCTTTGTCACAGGAATTTGTCGTACAAACTCCCATTGGCATTCAGCCCCCTGATCCAATTTGCTCTTGCCTTTCCTATCCCTTTCTAAATTTAGATCTACAAGGAGTAAATCATCTATGGATGGCTTTGAGGACTGGGCATTGGATGGTCCAGGCATGTCCGGCTCAATGAGCCAGTCATTTCTAAACTCCCTTGCTCTGGAAAGTTCTGATAAGTCTAAGAACTCGGTTTTAGAGAGCTCCCCTAATTTGTCTACCTTTTTTGGATGGTAGGTGACTTCGTAGCGAACACCATCTCCACCCATGTACATGTTACCCTGGTCATTGACTAGAGGTGCTCTATCAAGTTCTGAGAATATGTCGGCTATCTTAACAAGATACCGTTGTTGTGGGTCCCTAAAGATCTCAGCTCCTTGAGCATTTGTGTAGACATATTGGAGTCTCACATTGAGTGTTAATCCCATAGTGTCGGCTTCAAATGGATTAAAGGATCTTGAGGGTGTCCTATTTGGGGCTACGGGATGACTATTTGTCGGCACTAGATTGTCCATGGACAATGAACTAGTTGTTCTAGAGGAAAGGGTATCGGATTGGGATTCAGAAAGGGTTTCAGCAATATCTGCCAAATTTCCTACCGATTGGGTCCCACTTTCTTGCGTAGGTACTCTAGAAGGTGCCCTAGGCCCTATGGCAGAATCTACAAGACGTCCCGACCGCAAGTGCATAAGGTCAAATTTTTTTTTAGTTTTTTTATGTGTTTTTGTTTTGTTTTGGTTTTGGTTTTTGTGTTTTGTTTTGTTTTTTTTTTTTAAAAATAGAAATATATATATATATATATGTATATATATATATATATTTTTCACCCTACCTAACCACTAAAAGCAACTAAAAAGAATATGTGTAGTGTAATATCTATCCTATTTTTTATTATTTGTTTTTTAAATGTTTTTTTTAAAATGATGTTATGATTTTATGATTTTTACTTTTTTTTTATAATATACACAAAATTATGAATCACACTAAAAAAAATACTAATTATGCACAAAGTTACAAGAATTAAAAAATGCAGGTTACACTAATTATGTTAAAAAAAAAAATTAAAAATTACAAAATATGCAAAAGAATAGACTCCTAAAAAAAAAACACTTAATTTATGATTTTTTTAAAATTTTCTTTTGTTTTCTTTTGTTTTTTTTTGGTTGTTTTTTTTTAAACTAATAAATTTCGTGCCAAATATAAAAAATATGAATTTACTAATTATGCATCATTTACAAAACTTCTAAAAAAATAAAAAAAATAAAAAAATGCAAGCTACTTTAATTATGCAAGACTTTACAGAAATTGAAAAAATGAACAATGGATTCAAAAAATACAAAAAATAAAAATTGTTTTTTTTTCTTAAAAAAAAAAAAAGAAAATTAAAAATTACAAAATATGCAAAAGAATAGACTCCAAAAAAAAAAACACTTAATTTATGATTTTTTTTAAATTTTCTTTTGTTTTCTTTTGTTTTTTTTTCTTCTTTTTTCTTTCTTTTTTTTTAAATCTTTTTTTCTTCTTTTTTTCTTCTTTTTTTTAAATATTTAATTGTTTGTTTTTCTTTTTTTTCTTTTTTTCTTTCTCTATTTTTTTTAAAAAAATATTCTTTTTTTATTTTTTTATATTTATTATTATTATTTTTTTATTTAAAAAATAAAAAAAACATGAAAAATTAAAAAAAAATAAAAAAATAAAAATAAAAATTTGCACCTACCTTATCTTTTGCTCGCCGCTCGCCGGACTTCACGCTGGCGCACGTGGACGTCTTCAACGCGCCAGCTGCTCTTCTTCACCCCACCGCCTTCTACAGAGTTGATGCCTTTAATGCTTCACCACTTCACCGTCATCTTCAGTTCGCAGCGTGCTTCCTCCTTACCGCAGCCACCGCACCCATTGCTTCCTCGCCGACGAGTCACCTTCTTCACTCGCGTGCTGGTGCCTTTACAAGCACTGTGCCTCCCCACGCCAACAGCCGCCCTCTACTCCTTCGCGTCCACACAGTCACCTTCCAGCCGCCGTCTGCAGCTGAGGCCTCTTCACCACCTTCTTCTTTCTCCTTCGGCCACTTCACACAGTCACCTTCGATGCCCTTTTTCTGCCGGTGCTTCAGCCGCCTTCGGCTGCTGTCCACGCTCTGAGGCGGCTTCTTGCCTCAACGCACTCTCTTCTCCTCTACGTCACACAGCCGCCTCTCTTGCAGACGCCGCCCTCTACAGTGCTCGATACAGCCGAACCCCTCAGCTGCCGCGTCAGACGTAAAAAGGAAATTATATATATATATATATATATATATTCCTTAAAAAAAAAAAACCGCCTCTGCTCTGGCTGCGCCTGCTGCTTCAGCGCTTCTTCCCGCCTACGCCATCGCCGCTGGCCGCCTACACCAACGTTTAAAAAAAAAACGATTTTGTTTTTTTTTAAATTTGCACCAAAAAAAAAACGTCTGCTGCACGCCGCTTTTCAGCGCCCTGTGCGCTAACGTTTGATGCAGCCCTTATAAATCTATATATATATATATATATATATATTTATATAGATTTATAATTTCAAGCAAATCACCAATGAACCAATCTTTTTTTCCTTTCAATAGATGAAACTAGAATGGCTTTTTTCTTAAGGCTACCCTTAGTTGCCCGTTTCTTTCAAGCAAATCGGTTAGTCATGCTCCAATAGATAAATATTCTTTATTTTTTCCTCGAGCACGGACAGCTCATATTGAGCTTATTGGCCGCCTTACATGTGCATGTATATATATATTTACCTTTGCTGCGCTTGATGCGTTGGCTCCCCAAATAACAACACAACAAAACAATAAAAGAAAGGCCGCCTCCAACACTTCCTATCTATCCCATGCCAACTTGCAAAAAATACAAAAATAGAATGTGCGTAAATTCTGATTAATGGCGGGATTACTCAACCGCAATGGGGTTTAAATTTTTTTCTTACTCATAAAAAAAAAATGAAAACACACAAGGCGCCCTTGAGATCACACACTTAATGCCCTAAACCTCAAAATAAAAAGAAATAGTAGTAGTAATGCAAGCTTCTCAACTGGTTTTGAGTCTTCTCCCCGGCAGCGGCGCCAATGGAGAGACGGAATAACTCTCTCACTTGTAGCAAGAGTAGTATGATCCACACTTAGCTCAATCCAATGGGATTTGCATCCCTTTCGGAGCTAGGGATTCAACCCGTACCGGTGCACAAAAGCTTATCCATTTAATGGAGAGAATGTGAAGAAAACTACTACTATTGACATAGACTCATCACACACTCAAGCTCAATCTTGCTATTGCTCAACTCCACATTCCATTCATCCATACATCCAAACAAGAAGAAAGCCTAGCTATTGCTTACACAAGATCTAGCATTCTTCATTCTCAAATAATCATTTCCCTAGCATGCACACAACTCTTGAAGCTATCAATAAGAAACATGCATACTAGAGATTTGACAAAAGAAGAGAGACACATATCAACTCATTGCATTGAATTAACAAAAGAATAGAACTTACAACAATGTAGATGGGGAGTGAGAAGAGCTTGCACCTCTATGGAAGAAGAGGGAGAGCTAGTCTCAAGAGAGCTCAAACATGAGTTTGCCCAATGTGTCCATGCTCTCAAATGAGCCACCTTTTATACAAAAATTCTAGAACTCTCAAAAGTTTCCATGTGGGATTATTGTGAAGCCCTCTCCCACATTCATCTACAAAGTGGAACTCTTTACAAGAGCCCTAAATATCTTTTTTGTTGCATCCTTGTATTAATCTTCAACAGTGCACATTCCTGATCATCAACCTACAGGCACTCAAACTCGTGCACCCTTCCCCTTGCTATGCTCGAGGCAAGGGTGTGCGCATCTCGGGGTTGCTGGCCTTGTGTCCTTGTTGGGTTCTTCCTGCCGATACACATCCTTGGACTCTTCACGGTTAGTGGCCGAAATGGGAAAGCATGTCCACGTGTTATTATGGGGCATGCACATGACATTTGAAGGTTCCATAATGCTGTCCGTACTGTTTTGAAGGTGTGAGGGGCTGGCCTATCGCTACACAAGCATGGAAAAGAGGTAGATTTAGCATGTATCCATTTGTGCTTAAATTTTGAAGACTTCAATGTGATGAAACAGCTTTTAGGATAACTATGTGAGAGTGTATTTACCTCCAGTGGTGGGTAAGTCTGTGATTACATGATCATTTGTGTGGCAAACCATCTAGTACACCGATACACTACTCTTTGAATGTTTTCATCTCTCAATTGTAATTGATGAGCTGGTCGAGGTAGCTCTTGGTCATTCCAAGCGTGTACAAGAGACTCTTTTGGTAGTAAAATACCCAAAGAGAGAAGGAAGGGGGGGGGGTGGGGGGTTGATCCATCCTTGACCCCTAGTGTAGTGTTTATGGTCTTGTGATTGTGTAGTTTAATCTTTCTTAAGTGTGTTTAATCAACTTAAAATCAACTTAATGGTTAAGCCTCTTGAGATTCATGCTCCCCATTACACGTATAGGTGCAGAGAACCTCTTTCTTGTTCAAATTTGTTGTGGTTTTTCTACATTTCTTACGATTCATGTAGTTTGACTCTGTAGTCAACCAGTGTTTCCATGTTGAATACTTGCATGGGTACAAAGGAGGAGGAGCAGTTATATTATGCAGGTAGAGGTTTTTGCATTGCAATCATGGAAGAGCAAGAGCTTACTACGCACATATGTTCAAGAAATGCCCTCATTTGGGAGTAATTTTCTTATGCATGCTTGCCATGGGTTGCTTCATGTGGTTTGCATTCTTTAATCTAATATTGTTTCGAGTTCATGTGGTGTCATTATGCCTCAAACTCAGTGCTAACAGGTAAAATTCTTTGATTGGTGGAACCTAACATCGCGATTGTTTCCATGCAGGTTGTGATGGCTATTAAATGTCGAGGCCAAGAACAGATGGGTGGTCTTCATACGGGTATCCAAACAAAGCATATTGCAGCTACAAGCAAGATGGTATGTGCTTACTCTGACCACTAGTAGTTTGTGATGTTCTCAAGAGGCAATTGCTTTAACATTTCTCAAAAATAGTTCTATGTGAATGCCAGTTTATATTGTTAAATAAAGATGCAGATTTTCCTTGGCTGAACTTTTTGATGAGTCGAGATTTTGCTATGCCAGGTTGCGGACTACACTGGCATGCTGGTGCAGCCTCACAAAGCAATTGTTGGAGCCAATGCATTTGCACATGAAAGTGGAATACATCAGGTAATGCACGTCTGCATCCACATGCGCATGCGCGCGCGCATACACACATGTACATGTGCACATAATTTTCACAGCAAAAGATGCCTTGAGTGTTGTAAACTTGTAATTGATAAGGTAAGATCTTGAAGAGAGAGAAAGAAAGAAATATATATTAACGTCTTCAAAAGACCCAAAGGGTCTATGGGACCAAAAGGGTAGTACATGGAAGAAAAACTGAAAAAGAAACTACCTACCTATGCTGAAACTGTAACGCGCGGAAGCTCTGGGTAGTCTTCTTTCAGCCCTAAACACTCTTGAAAACCTTCTGATGCAAAACGCACCATCTGATGCAAAAACGCAGGTAGAGAGAGAGTAGAGAGAGAGAGTGAGAAGTGCTGGAATTTCAGTATATACTATGGTACAAAAAGGTACATATCTTTGCAGCCCTTGGCTGCCTTCTTGAAAAGGTGATAACACACCAAAATACTGCCCTAGACTAGGACCCTACTGACTCAAACCCCTAGTGGGTTGAATGGTTAAGACATTGAGCAAGGGTGCCTTTATATAGGCCTTGGGATCCTTTAGAAACTGGCCGACTGCTGGTCGGCCAGCAGCCTTGCCATAAAATACCAAAACGCATGCTTCTTTAGATGCTCTTCACTTTATGATGCGCTTCAGCCCCTGACCCCTTCTGGAATCAGCCGACTCCTCCTACAGCCAGCCGACTGCACTTATCTGGATCAAGTTTTGCTCCAAGTCCTGCTCCATGTCCATCTTCTACTGGTTCATGTTCTTTATCTGCTTGCCCCGTCGGGATTTAGTCTTGAGAAGGTCCATGGCATTGCTGATGCACATGACATCCCCCTCTGCTAAACTTGATGACGGGAATCCAACCTGTTCTTGGATGACTGTCATCATCCCAATCCTGTCCTGAAGTCCCTCTGTCATCATCCATCCTTGGCAAACCTTTTTTCTCTGAAAATCCGGTCTGTTCTCCAAACCACTCCGTCTCTGATGAAGATCTATGCATCTGGTCTTCCTCTAGTCCACAATCCATTCCTGCCCTGACTCTGAACACCGTCTTGGTCTTCGTTCCTGGAACTGAGTCTGGCACTCTCACATCACCCTTGGAGGATCAACCTCCCTTGGGACCGTTCCCTTAGAACCTATCTGGCTCACGGAACTGCCATCCCCATCTGGCACTGTGGAACACCACCAACAAACCTCCTGGGAGTTCTTCCCGATCTGTGTTCCCGCCTTGGGCTTCGAATCCGTGTACTTTCCTATACCTTGGACCTGTACACCATCATCTGGGACTGAATCAGTGTTTAGCTTTGCTGAGCCTGATGCTCTGATACCAATGTAACGCGCGGAAGCTCTGGGTAGTCTTCTTTCAGCCCACTCTTGAAAACCTTCTGATGCAAAACGCACCATCTGATGCAAAAACGCAGGTAGAGAGAGAGTAGAGAGAGAGAGTGAGAAGTGCTGGAATTTCAGTATATACTATGGTACAAAAAGGTACATATCTTTGCAGCCCTTGGCTGCCTTCTTGAAAAGGTGATAACACACCAAAATACTGCCCTAGACTAGGACCCTACTGACTCAAACCCCTAGTGGGTTGAATGGTTAAGACATTGAGCAAGGGTGCCTTTATATAGGCCTTGGGATCCTTTAGAAACTGGCCGACTGCTGGTCGGCCAGCAGCCTTGCCATAAAATACCAAAACGCATGCTTCTTTAGATGCTCTTCACTTTATGATGCGCTTCAGCCCCTGACCCCTTCTGGAATCAGCCGACTCCTCCTACAGCCAGCCGACTGCACTTATCTGGATCAAGTTTTGCTCCAAGTCCTGCTCCATGTCCATCTTCTACTGGTTCATGTTCTTTATCTGCTTGGATTTAGTCTTGAGAAGGTCCATGGCATTGCTGATGCACATGACAGAAACATGTGTCAATGAGGGGTGAGTATAAGTAGCCCTGTGGCTGATACAAGGTGCCTATGTGTCTATTGGGGAAAGTAGTACAAGACTTAACACGATGATACCATTGTCCTCGAGAACCACACGCAGGGCGGCGGTGAAGTCTCCCCAGAGAGAGAGAGAGAGAGAGAGAGAGAGCCCCGGACTTGAATATTAATATTGGCTACAATAAAGGTGTAAACAATAGGCTGGTATGCTTGTGGTTGCTCGACTTAGTTTTGACAATTCTTTGCTGCAGGATGGAATGCTGAAATTCAAAGGCACTTATGAAATCCTCTCACCCGAAGATATCGGGCTTGCGCGGGTGGATGATTCAGGGATTGTATTAGGAAAGCATAGGTGAACTTCATTTCCCACCTTTTACACTTAGATCTTGCATTAAGAAGTGCGCTTTTTATATATCCTTAAATGTTATTGATAATTTGCTTGTAATGTTTGTCTAGTGGCCGACATGCATTGAAGTCTCGCTTACAGCAGGTTTGCATCATGCTTTTTTCATATCTTTGACAATCTTTATATTGTTTTTGGCAGCCAAAATTTATGAGAGAAAGGTTGCAGATGCATGACTTATCAATGTTAAAAACATTTATAATAGTATTTAGTAATGTTTCAGGATGCATGACTTATCAATGTTAAAAACATTTATATTAGTATTTAGTAATGTTTCAGGATGCACTTGGGATGTTGGATCTGGGACCATTTTTTAGCAGCTGTTACAAGCAGACATGTGGAAGGATTAATGATGATTAGGCATACATTAATTTCAGACCTCAAAGAGAATTGGAAAGAGGAGAGAAGAGGGAACATTAGCAACACCTGATTGGGTTCCAATTACCCCCACTGAAGTTCCCTATCACAAGTCGTGTATATGTATTGCTGAATTATTCTATCTACAAGATAGATGTTACCATGCTAAAGTGCACTAATTCGTTCTAGACGTGCATTTAGTGATCTGATGGAAGATCCTCCCAGAAGATCACCTAAATCACAAGCTCAGTACAAGGTTTGTACAAACCAAATAGGAAGGGTGCAGGGAAGCTCACCACCCAACCATGGCACGCGTCCATAGACCTCCCTTGAGCCAGATCCATGCCAAAGTAGCCTTGGCATCCTGTACAATCAGAGCCTGCGCTAAAGCTCACCCCACAGATCCATGCCAAATTAGCCCTAGCGTCCCATACCACTAGAGCTTTCCCGTACATGCCCTTGGCAAGACTATCTATGATCGGCCATGCCCACGGCAGGAGTATGACTTCTCTTGGTCCAAGCACAGACCAAATGTCAATAATAATGATAATAACCCATACCTCACGTATATAGTGACTATTGTTGTTATAAATAACCATGCAATCGTAAGTTGCTAGTATTCATGGATTTATTAATTATGAGCCTTAGCGACCGTCCCAAGGATTAGTATTAGGTATGTAACATAGCTCCCATCGTGTAGACATTTACTCCTAAATGAAGTTAGGGAGCATATGTTTCACTAGCAATTGTCTCCCAAGTTGAGTCCTCTTTTGTCCTAACTTGCGACTTAATCTTGCATTCAGGGATCAACTCATTCCTAAGCTGCCTCTCCTTGAAGTAAATCACCCGCTCGGGTTCATGTGGAACAAAAGACAAGTCCTCTAATCTCAACAAGGAGGAGTAACTAAAATGGTAGCATTAAGGTTCGTCATGCTTGTATGTTTCTTAAAGGATCTGTTGCACATTGGTGGATTATTGAGAAGGTCTCCTCTTATCCTGTCAGCTCTTGGGAAGAGTTTCAAGAGAGCTTCTATGCACAAAATTTATCCCTAAATGCTGTGAAGAAGATCATTTGCAAGTGGGACAAAATAGATCAAAAGGACAACGATTCGGTGCATGCGTACGTTACAAGATTTTGGAAGGCCTACTTGAAGGTCTCACCATTTATGCACATTAGTGAGCCCAAAAAGAAAAGAAAATTCGAATCTGGATTGTTACCCATCTATCAATTGGGTGTAGATATGCAAAAAAGCTAAACTTTACAAGAGCTTAGTGCTTCAACCCTTGCCACCAAGCAATTTGAGCAAAAATTACAGCATTCCAGCAAGGATGCACATGCTAAAAAAGTTTCAAATCACGAGTATCTCAAGCAAGATGGCTATGGAGTTGTGAGCAAATGTGATAATGCAAAAGGCTAAGCTAAGGTGGATGAAGCCTAAGTGCACTCATAATGATGAAAGATTAACACTAATAAAGCTTAGACTTAAGTTCAGTTAGGTTACAAGATTGAGACTTGTACTTATAGAAAGACTTGATAGCTTGCTTGAAAATGACTCCTTTTATATAAGGTGAGGACAACTTAGCTTTGCTAGCTCATGTGGGATATTTCATACTTGCTCATGTGGATGTTTGCTAGATTGACACTCACTCCTTACCTTGTATTCTATGGCACCATATTTCTCAACACCCCCCTTTGGTGCCATATTCTTAGGCTACTGCAAGGTAGTTGGATGTGAGGTTTTACAACTCTAATAGTCTCCCTTGGGTGCTTGATATGCTACTCTTAAGTGGTAAGGCTTGATTACAACTTGTGATCATCCCTCCCCTTAGTGCCAACATAGCTACTTAAGATGGTAAGGTGTGGTGGAAACAACAGAAACGAAATGAGATGGGTGTCTACTCATATGGTGAGTCCTTTTTACAACATGTAGGTTGAAAGATAGGCTTGGGTAGGGAGGTGTGTTGATGTAGCTCTCAGAAAAGTCTGTCGTTGGGAGTCCCCTCGATGTCGAGTCGGTGAAGTGAACGGGAACTGTTTGGAGAATCTAGTGGAGAGGGACTCTGTGAAGGAGACCGTCGGGTGACGCGAATAGCATCTCGTGTTTTACTACGTGTAGGTGTAGAATGATGATTGTTGGACTTCGAGTGAAGATCATCTAGTACATCCTTGTGTACATCCAAAGGAGTGAAAATCCTCCTCTTGAAAGTTTTTCCACTTCATCCTTGGAATTGTCTTAACACTTGCTCCAAGGCAGGGACCCTTGTAGATTCCAGATTCGGAATACTAGGTGCTCAAAGTGCCGATTCTATCCTATCGAGACGGGAAAATATGGCCTCCATTTAAGCGGCCTATGTATCCATGGATGCCTAAGAGTCCTAAACTATTGCTCTGTATTATGTACAAGAAAGAAGTAATACAATTGAAATTCAAGTACAAGATGTGGCTGAGAATGAAGACGTCAAATCACAGCCTTGTGACCTATTGTACACTCCTAACTAGCATTTCCCCAACAAAGAAACACTATGTGAAGTCCAACAATGAGCAAAGCGCATGAATATTATCCTCTATTCTTGCTCCTTGGCCACCTTGCCTTGAACCATACGGGCTTTTGGATGGTCCACCTCTAATGGGGTAAGGTCCTCTCCATTGTATATTTGTGTGCGGCGTAATGCCATGGGGTTCTTCAAGAAGTCAAGGAGTGTTTGGCTGTCCTTGAACTTCAAGAGGAGCACTGGCTCCCTCGTCATGTCCTTTCGAGCCCTCCATGCATTCTTTTCCCCATTTTCTTGAATAAGTGGAACCATCATTTTTGTGGAAAACACCCTCTGGGAGACTTGTAGCCTGTACATGAAGAGCTCTAGATCATAGTTGCCAGGCATTTATGAAAACTTTACAAGAGCTTAGTGCTTCAACCCTTGCCACCAAGCAATTTGAGCAAAAATTACAGCATTCCAGCAAGGATGCACATGCTAAAAAAGTTTCAAATCACGAGTATCTCAAGCAAGATGGCTATGGAGTTGTGAGCAAATGTGATAATGCGAAAGGCTAAGCTAAGGTGGATGAAGCCTAAGTGCACTCATAATGATGAAAGATTAACACTAATAAAGCTTAGACTTAAGTTCAGTTAGGTTACAAGATTGAGACTTGTACTTATAGAAAGACTTGAGAGCTTGCTTGAAAATGACTCCTTTTATATAAGGTGAGGACAACTTAGCTTTGCTAGCTCATGTGGGATATTTCATACTTGCTCATGTGGATGTTTGCTAGATTGACACTCACTCCTTACCTTGTATTCCATGGCACCATATTTCTCAACACCCCCCTTTGGTGCCATATTCTTAGGCTACTGCAAGGTAGTTGGATGTGAGGTTTTACAACTCTAATAGTCTCCCTTGGGTGCTTGATATGCTACTCTTAAGTGGTAAGGCTTGATTACAACTTGTCATCATCCCCCCCCTTAGTGCCAACAGAGCTACTTAAGATGGTAAGGTGTGGTGGAAACAACAGAAACGAAATGAGATGGGTGTCTACTCATATGGTGAGTCCTTTTTACAACATGTAGGTTGAAAGATAGGCTTGGGTAGGGAGGTGTGTTGATGTAGCTCTCAGAAGAGTCTGTCGAGAATCCAGTGGAGAGGGACTTTGTGAAGGAGACCGTCGGGTGATGCGAATAGCATCTCGTGTTTACTACGTGTAGGTGTAGAATGATGATTGTTGGACTTCGAGCGAAGATCATCTAGTACATCCTTGTGTGCATCCAAAGGAGTGAAAATCCTCCTCTTGAAAGTTTTTCCACTTCATCCTTGGAATTGTCTAACACTTGCTCCAAGGCATGGACCCTTGTAGATTCCAGATTCGGAATACTAGGTGCTCAGACGGGAAAATATGGCCTCCATTTTAGCGGCCTATGTATCCATGGATGCCTAAGAGTCCTAAACTATTGCTCTGTATTATGTACAAGAAAGAAGTAATACAATTGAAATTCAAGTACAAGATGTGGCTGAGAATGAAGACGTCAAATCACAGCCTTGTGACCTATTGTACACTCCTAACTAGCATTTCCCCAACAAAGAAACACTATGTGAAGTCCAACAGCGAGGAAAGCGCATGAATATTACCCTCTGTTCTTGCTCCTTGGCCACCTTGCCTTGAACCATACGGGCTTTCGGATGGTCCACCTCTAATGGGGTAAGGTCCTCTCCATTGTATATTTGTGTGCGGCGTAATGCCATGGGGTTCTTCAAGAAGTCAAGGAGTGTTTGGCTGTCCTTGAACTTCAAGAGGAGCACTGGCTCCCTCGTCATGTCCTTTCGAGCCCTCCATGCATTCTTTTCCCCATTTTCTTGAATAAGTGGAACCATCATTTTTGTGGAAAGCACCCTCTGGGAGACTTGTAGCCTGTACATGAAGAGCTCTAGATCATAGTTGCCAGGCATTTATGAAACATGCCTCATAAACTTTTTGAAATATTACAAAACTCTATGGAACATTTTGTACAGAGGTTTTTGATCCCAGAATTCATAGATTTGACCTTGAAACTGTATGCAGACCTTGTAAAATGATAGTGTACCCAAAATGCATTATTTAATACTTAAAGACGTGTTAAAACCTCAAGTTTGAAAGACGGCATGCTGCTGACAGGCTGTAGCTACTAGTCTTGCAGCGCCAAGGCTGAAGATCGTCCATGTGCTTTGAGGTCGGCATTGTCCCCTTTGAGAGAAGCAACTTCGCCTCCAAATTTCTCCTCTTGTTGTTTCAATCAGTAGTTATCTTGTGTGTTTGTGTGTGTGTGTGAGAGAGAGAGAGAGAGAGATAGAGAGAGTAGACCATTTACAAAAGACCCCAAGGGTCTGTGAGACCAAAAGTGATACAATGGTACCATGGAGATACTGAGCCATGAAAAATTAAAAGAAAAAGTAAAAAGAAAATGTACATGTAATCAGCTGTAGAGTGAGAGATGCCGTGATCAGCTAATGACGATACTCTATTCGGCTAGAACTGATCTTATGGCAAAGGGAATGTCAGGCCTCTGTGATAAGAGAGAGAGAGAGAGAGAGAGAGAGAGAGAGAGAGAGAGAGAGAGAGGAATTTCAAACCTCATTCTTCATTGAACAGCTTGGCTATGATTTAGAGGGGAATGACTTGGATGACATCTTCCATCGCTTTAAGGCTGTTGCTGAGAAAAAGAAGGTAAGGCAAGACTAAGGTTTAATTCTTCTCTTACTCTTAATATGCACCCATTTAGGAGTGGACACTGCACATGCTTGCTTTGGGAGTTTTTTTAAAGGTTTGATCTCCTTGGTTGATTTGTCAGAAATTGTTGGATGAAGACCTAGAAGCATTGTTACTGGATAAGGTTTTCCAACCAAGTTTAGTGTGGGCACTCCAAGATCTTCAGGTGATTGTTATCAATTTTAAGGTCTTAAGTTTCTTTTTAGTATTGCTGTGGCAATATTTGAAGATGAAAAAGATGTGTGGGCATCTCGGTATGCAGGTTGTTTGTGGAACGTTGGGCTTGGCAACTGCGACAGTGAAATTGATGGATGCAGATGGGGTTGAGTATGTTGCTTGCTCTGTTGGAACAGGGCCAGTAGATGCTGCCCTGAAGGCAGTTGACAGTATAGTGAAGGTCTGTATCAATATTCTCTCTGCTCTGTCATGCTCCATGTTTTTGGCACGATTATGAAGAGCGATTGGGGACTGTAGAAGTAAGTGAGTTTGCATACAACTTAGTGTTGAACCAACAGTGCGTGGGTCTAGATCTAGTCTAGCGCTAGAGGTGGATAGTGAACTGCTGAACCCGTGGTGATTACCGCATGAAACATACTGTATGGGATGCATCCTGTAGTCATGCGAGGGCAAGGTGGTCTAAGGTCTGGAGGGTCTGGCAATCCCTTGGTGGTTACCGTTTGTGGTATGCGATGCATCTGGTAGTTGTCTGAGGACAAGGTGGTCTATGGTCTGGGGCCTCAATCTCAATACTCAGGTATGTTTCACCCTCTCTCTCCCACGGTTGGGGATGGTATTTCCTTTCTAAAAGGCCTTAACAGTATGATGAACCAATGTGATTTTGGCTTAATAAAAAACAGAGAAATTACCTAATAAAAACTCCTGTGTGTTCTCATGAGAAAGGTAAGGAGGACATGTTTCTCTTTTAAGTTCACTGCAGAGCCTTTACAGTAGTTGCGCTTTGGTGTGTTAAGACTTGCAGTGGTGGTGCAGATTCATGTAACTCTTCTGGAGTACTCCCTTAATGCCGTGACAGAAGGGATCGATGCAATTGCTACCACTAGAGTTGTTATTCGTAGTGAGAACGCCCACACAACAATGCATGCACAAACGGGTGAACCCATGCTACGCACATTCAGGTAGTGAAGCTTCTTGAGTATTTTCTGAGTTATTTGTTTTCCTGGTGCCAAAGATTAACACAAAGGGGACCAGTGTTATCCTGCTAATGTGTTAAGGCTTGCTTTGAGCACTCAGGTTTTTATATGTGCTATCTTTTATGCTGATGTTAGTGTTCTATGTAATTTTACCATGTGTGTCATATGCAGTGGGACGGGAGCTGCAATGGATGTTGTGGTCTCTAGTGTGAGGGCGTATGTAAGTGCTCTAAACAAGATGCTGGGCTTCAAGGATGTGCAAAAACAACAGAAAAGTACAGTCAGCGTGAAAGAACCCAAACTTTCTGTATAGTAGGTGGGCATTAGTTGATATGATTCAGTTAATACAGTATCTGTTGGAATAGATGTATAACGATTTCCAGTGGCGACGAGTTTTGACCAAGTAGAGATGTGTTGAGGATGTATATAGTTGCAGCTTGAATAGAAGCTGGCAAATTTTGGTGACATTTGAGGTGGCAATGTTATAGAGAGAACTGTGCTTTCAAGGTTGCAGATCCTTTCGTGAAATTGATGCTTCTGTTGATTGTGTTTGGAGTGTGCTATTTTCAAATGCATGCCATTAATCCCATGTGGACTTGTAAAGAGCTGTCCTTTCATATGGCTCGAATCAAAACAAATGTTGCCGGTATCTTTTCATGTGGGCAGCATGTAGCCGATCCTGTGTTGGTGAGACTGTCAAACATTTGAAGGGTATTTTGGTCACTTTTACTTAAATGCCTCGTTTCATATGAGCCTGCAAAAAGCACTCGTTTCATATTTTATCTTTTGTTAGATGGTGTTGGAATATATAAAGCGACCTTGTGCTTAATGTCAAATAGAGAGTCTAAGGACTTCATGTACACACTTGCATAAGACGAGTATAGAGGTTAGACTATTTTTAAGTTTGGCAGCTTAGTGTCAAAAATAGTTATTTTAAAGTTATTTTTAACGATAAGCAATACACAGTCATTTCCTTGTAATGAAGTACTTGTGAGCTCTCTTCTTCCCCCTTCTTGCTTGTATAAATGCTATAGTCTTTACTTCCTTGATGGATGCATGAAAAATAGGATTGTTTAAGGGTTTTGTTCCTTGCAATAACTGTACTTTCCGCCTCTTGTGAGAGAGAATCATTGCAAATGACTCTCTATTTGCCTCTATTTAGGTGAAGAGGGTTTTTCTTTAACCCTATCGGTAAGGAGCATTTTGGTGTGACAACAGAGTGAGGATGCAATGGACGAGCTAGCATAGCTATACTGAGAACTTGGAAAAGTGGCTCTAAGACAAGGTCCAATTACATGTCGTAAGATAGGTTTTACGCTCAACTTGAAAAATTTTCATTGTTGATACCAATCTACTAGTTCTAATCATCAATCCTAAATTCCAAAGTTTTGTTCACCGATCCCTAGTGTATCAATTTCGATTGTCGATCCCAAAATCAACAATTTTGATCGTTGATGTGAAATTTTTGGTAGTTCCGACTATCCCAAATTCCACATTTCAAATTGGTGTTCTTGAATTTTACAGCTCCAATCAATGATTCAACTTTTAGATTGATCCAATTCCCATCATCGATCTTGAATTTGGTAGTATTGATTGCCGATCCCAAGTTTACTAGCAGATTGTTTAGCAAGGTTGTTTTAGCTATGTCTTCAACATGCAACATAGGTGGGCACTACCACAAGATAGAAAAATCAAAAGTTCGAATGTCCAAAGAGTAGTTTTTCTTACATTCCATACTAGATAATCACCAACGCGATGAGCTACTTTCACACAAAAAATTTAGAGCAAGTAGGGGGGACGTTTGTTGAAATTTCATGTGAAAGATGTCACACTCACGAAACTTATTATACAATGGTTGTCTCAACGAAGTGCTCACCTAATCTGTAAATGCCAACCAACTACTACATAAGGTGGGCCTCCTAGAAATTTTTTAGACTGTGCCGTGGAGCATGGACTACCTTAGACACTCCCAAGCAATGAATTGTTATGATAGGACAACAAAGACCTTTCAAGTAGATTCCATCCAATATGAGGGTTGACAAAGACTAACCGTTAGGTTGACCATGGAAGTTGTTCGAATGCCTTGAAATTGCCCAGAGTGGCCATGCTTGGATTAAGCATAATACATCAAAAGAGTAGAGAGAAAAACTATGCTTTGGACAAACCAAAATCTCAAAGCCCTAATTGGACTAATATGAGACTGTAATACCTTGTCAAGCTTGGGAAGGACTTCATGGGAAGTGATTAAGGGTCCTAGTTAATCGTGGCTATGCAAGTATTTAAGTGTTTTTTTAATTGGTTTTTGTTGGTTTTGCATGCTTCTGAGCTTTTGATTCTAACCATGTTATAAAAATTATGAAATGCATGAACAAAAATTAATTATCTCTCTAATTCAAGATAAAAATTAATTATCTCATTCTAATCTACATATAATGGAGCTTAATGCTTATATTTTCGAAGTGGATTCCACTCCTAATCACAATTGTTGAGCTATTTCTTAGCTCAATGTAACAAGATCACTTGGCTAATATTATCTTCTCTTATTCATTCTCTTGACTTACTATTGCTTCTTTGCCACATACACTATTGTACAATATTGTACTATAAAAAATACATCGACCATATGCACAATGTACCAATAGCTATTATAGTTAATGTTCTTATTAAAGAATGCTTGCTCTTTGCCCTCATTTTCCTCATTGTTTCCTCATTTCACCTTCCCCTACATGGATAATAACCAAATGCTCTCCTTGGTCAACTTATACTTTTTTTTGCTCATATTATTTTCCATATTCATCTTCTTGACCAATTGTTGCTGTATTACCATGCACGAGCCACAAGGTTTGACAAACACTATGTACCAATACCTATCATTGTTAGTGTTCTTATAACAAGATGCTTATTGGAATTGGCATAGAAGGATATTTGTCAATACCTATCATTGTTAATGTTCTTATAACAAGATGCTTGCTGGAATTGGCATAGAAGGATATTTGTCAAGGAGAGTAATTTAGACAGCCAATGTTATAAAATCCATTAGTTCCTTCTTGATGGTGGCATTTAGACCTCTATACATCGTGTGAAAACATCATGCTTTCAATAACACCTAAAATAAATATAATATAATGTAAATATTTTTCTAGAAGGTGGATAATTTGATTATACTAGAAGGTGGACAATTTGATTGTTAGACAATATTGTGCTAAAATGTGGATAATTTTATTGTTAAACAATAATTTTGTTTGCAAAAAAAAAAACACACCTACTGTATGAATCTATAATTAACTTGTATAGTTTGCTTAAACACTCCTACATATTCTAGCTTATTATCAATTTGTTGTTTAAATGATGCCACAAGGCATGATTCCATGGTAACTAATTAATCCTTACAATTTGTAAATATTGATTGCGTTTAAATAATGATGCCACAAGACATGATTCCATGGTGACTAATAATCAATCCTTGCAATTTGTAAATGTTGACTGTGTACACCCACATGTTGCTAAAAGCACGAACCTAAAATAACACATAAGAAACATATGAAGGGAAATTAAAAATAAGGTTTTTAAATAAAAATGAGTGTTCTAAATAATATATGAAAGGAAATTAAAAATAAGATCTTTTAAAAGTTCATGATTAACTTACATGCTTGACCTAGGGATATCTCCATTTTCTTAGGAGTCACAGTATTACATACCTCACATGTGTTTTTAGTTGGCATGTATGGTATTGTCTAGGCATGTTGCTACATCTTTGTTGTCTCCACGTCTACATATAGCTAGATGTGAATGTGTTTTCTGGTTACAAGCTTGAGGAGAGAGAGCTTTATATCGACTCCTTTACTAGGTAACACCTCATTTGATTTTTTTAAATCAACTTTTCCATCAGGGCTTAGGTGCATAGCATGCATCTTGTGAGGACAATCATGAAGCCTGTGGGTGTGTGCAGCTACTCTTGTGAGGTAGTACATAGATTCTTGCATCAACCATCCTTGTTCTATGTTGGCTATTTGAAAATGGATTTCTTCATAACTCCCATAAATCTCTCAAAGAAGAACATCCCCTACACGAGGGTGGGCAGTGAAGGAGGTTTTGAGGGAGCTAATTTCTCAGCCAATCTCTCTTGTATCTTTCTACAATCTCTCTTCCATGTGAAGTCTCTCTCTTCTCCCCCTACTCCTACTCCTACTCCTACTCCTACTCCTACTCCTACCCCTACCCCTCCCCCCTCTCTCTATCATAGGTTTTTTGCCTCTCTTCTTCTCTTTGTGCACATCCCCTCTTTCTCTCTCATGCACACCAAAGTCTGTGTGTCTCTTACCGTAGTCTCTCCCTCACCATAGTATACCATAGTCTACCATAGTCTCTCACACACCATTCTTTGTCTTAGCATCATTCTCACATTGCATTCTAAATTGGTGATTACCTACTCACTTTGATAAAGGATTATGTATGACAAAATATTACTAAAAGTTACATACCTTTCTTTGATAAAGGATTGGTGATTATATACTTGCTTGATAAAGGATTATGCATGACAAAATATTACTAAAAGTTACAGACCTTTCTTCATACCTTTGATTATTTTAATGTAGGCTCTAATGCTACATTTCATATAGTACATCTCTAACATGGATGGTATTCCTATGCTATCTCTTAATTCTTCTTGCATTTCCAAATTTGTATTTCTATACTATCCCTTAATTCTTCTCGCATTTCCAAATTGGTATTCCTATGCTATCCCTTAATTCTTCTTGCATTTCCAAATTGGTATCCCTAATCTACTTGCTTTGATAAAGAATTATAGTTAGCAAAATTTTACTAGACGTAGACCTTTCTCCAACTTTTCTCCAAGCCCTCAACGTGTACTTCTTGTGACTGGTTCAATGCCAACCAAGATCCCTTTGGTAATCACATTTTTTTGAACATGGACTTGTCCATGTAACTCTCTCTCTCTCTCTCTCTCTCTCTCTCTCTCTCTCTCTCTCTCTCTCTCTCTCTCTTCCCTTATATCCTTCTTCACTGGTTTCTTGAGCACATTGTGATTCCCCTTGCACACACTAAAAAAATATGTGCTATTCTCACTAAAACAATGGAATCCAATAGAAGTAACTAGAAGCATGATCATGCAAATCATTGTGATTCCCCTTGTGCACACTAAAAAAATATGTGCTATTCTCACTAAAACAATTGAATCCAATAGAAGTAACTAGAATCATGACCATGCAAATCACTAAGAAACCATGGTTTTTCCTTTCCAAGAGATGAAAATAAAAAGCCCTATTGATTTTGGGATTGGTGAATCAAAAGTAGTACACATGGGATCGACGAGATCAAAACAAGTAAACTTGGAATCGATGATAATATCTTCATCACTCCTTTGGCTCAAATATGGACTTGACTACCACGTCCCTCATAGGCGACTGGACTTGATAGTTATGCTTGCCTTACTACCATAAGCAACTTGACTCTCAAGAGATTGTGAAAGACACCATGTGAAGTGCTTGGATTTACACTAGTGGATTTACACTAGGGGCCTTGTTTTGGACTTTCCCAACCCAACTCTTGACTCTTATGCCCTTGGCACATTTTGGCATCCGACGGCTTGACATTGTGAAAGGTTACACACATGTCTTTCCTTTCTGCTTTGTGTTGCTATTGGGTAAGCAATAGCTTTCCTATCTCATGATTCGACATGCGATTTAACATCAACCTCTTTACCAATAAAGCTTCAACCCATGTAAGAATCAAATACTTAAGTGTCTTGGGGCTTTCTAAGAATTGAGGTTTATTGTGGAAGTTGGGAATGCTAGGATGTGTTCTAAGGGAATCTCATGTAGGCACAAGGTGGATCGGAGTTCGTGGATTTACTTTTGGAGTCGTTCCCTTTTGTGAAAGACACCATGTGACGTGCTTAAGATTTACACTTATGGGCTTGTTTTTGCGTTTTGTACATGGACTCTTAACTCCTATGCCCTTGGCACATTTTGGCCTCTGACAACTTAACATTATGGTGAGTTACAGATGTCTTTTCTTTCTGCTTTGTGCTGCTATTGAGTTAGAAATAGCTTCCTTTGTCCTGTGATTTGTTGTATACTTGATAACAGCCTCATCAACCTCTTTACCAATAAAGCTTCCATTAGGGAAATTTTGGACTCAACTTTGGGCCTTTTTCCTCTAGAGAGAGACAGGCTTTTGACCAATAGGAAGAGAGCCACTGTAACAAAACTTTTGATAATTAGACGTTTTTCATATATTCTTTATATGAATATATTGTTATTAAAGAAATACGAAATGCATTTGATCACACTTTATAATGTCATTTCTTTAATATATATGAAAATTAGAGTATTGTGAGCTCATTTAATAAATCTCAGCTCATTTAATGAACGGTTTTCAATCTAAAAATTTCCCTCGTTCAGCTCATTTAATAAAAGTGCTTTTTTCCTCTAAAAATTTGAAATGTTCTCTTCGAAGTTCCTAACTCATTTAATGAACTGCGTCTGCAACGTTTGCCTAATGGAATCCCACTCCATAGACCAAACTGTAAGTAAATGTTTTTACATTATGTTTATGTAATGTGTTTCATTTCTATACTTATGCTTCTCTTGTATTCGCATGTATAAATATATATCCTTCAAACTTGGTTGACTGGCAGCCTATAGATAGTATTGTGGGAATCTTCGATGTTTTTCATGCATCTAATGGTGAGCAGCTATAGAGAGAAACATCAAGCAGGTCTTTGGCAGAGAGAGGAGTTTTCTTTTATAATGAATTTTACACGGCACCTCATAGTGTTACAGGTTATGGATCTTTGAAAGCATTACCACTACCTTCATTATTCGACAATCCAGAATGGCCAATACTAACAGCAGAAACAAGTGAGTGCTTTAGATTAAAGATATACCAAGACGTGCAGAGGTGTATAAGACCAAATGTAGTAAGTCGTCAGGGGAAAATGGTTTTCTTTATGCCATTGCATGTTTTTGTCGACTTCTTTTATGATGAGCAGGCAAAAAACATCGTCAATGTTTTTCTGTAAATCACAGAAATGTTTGGATTTCTTAGGTTAAAATTAGGATGTGAAAGAATTAAATGGGGTTACCTGCAAAATCCATAAGAAAATCTATTGTCTGTAACTATATGATTGGCTCTAGAATTTTATTTTGGCCTTTCATTATATGAGATGGCATTATGTCAATGGAAAACTTGTAGCAATTGATCAGGACTTGGAGGATGACATTGAAAATCCATTGATGTTATTAGAGGTATGGTTTGAACATGAGCTCTTGTTGACAGTACGCGATATAAGGTCAAACATCTCACTGCGTCAAGTGAGAACAGACATGGAAAATTAGGATAACCTACAAGTGCCTAATGATTATGTGT
Source organism: Cibotium barometz (assembly GCF_041138505.1). Classification (NCBI taxonomy): domain Eukaryota; kingdom Viridiplantae; phylum Streptophyta; class Polypodiopsida; order Cyatheales; family Cibotiaceae; genus Cibotium; species Cibotium barometz. The sequence goes on from NC_141068.1 coordinate 7,267,765, forward strand.
TCAAGTGCAATGACCATAAGGTATGTTATTCAATCTAACCTCGAAAAAGTATTCATTTTAAAACTATGCCATAATCATTATTACTTATATACATTACTTTGATTTTTGGAAATAGGTACCAAGGAGAAAAGAAAGGACCATTCAATGTAAAGACATTACAAGGAAGCAAGTTTTCGTGGTGTAAACGACCATCACATAGAGATAAATGGAGATAAATGTATTTTTGACAGCATATAGTTACATCAATTATCATGATAATATTTTGTATTTATTAGAGCAATAGAAACTAAGACAAATATTCTACATTTTCTTATTGGATGTTTAAAACATTGATAGCATGTTCTTATTTTTTCCTACGATGCGTGCTATTGGGTGTGGGAAGATTCTTGTTGTTAGGGCGGTGAAGCTTGTCTCGTTGAGAGGGGTGTTTGCTCTTCGGGACGCTCTTGGGTTGGTTGCTCTTTTGGATGCTCTTGGGGTGGTTGCTCCTGGGGGACGGGAAGCTTACTCTTCTCTGGAACAGAAGCTTGCTGTCGTTGCAGGGTTGAAAATTGACTTTGCATAGTTTGTTGTTGTTGAGAACTTGAAGCTTCCAAATTGACGTCTTCAGATCCATCAGATTCTGAAAGCTCAACAACCAACCTGTCAACTTGTGTTCGGGGGTACTACCGTGGTGCTGGTCTTGGTCATGGCCGTGGTGGAGGGGGCACAAACGCAACAGGGGTATTAGGCAGCCTACTATGAATGTTGATAATAATATGCTCAACGGTCTCTTTCCTTGAACAGCCCTAAATCCACATCAAAGTATTCTGATAATCGTGGATTCTTTAAAAAGCCAAAAAAATAGACATGTGCCGTCAAAGAATGAGAAAGGAAAGTAAGATATCATTAAAAAAAGGATCATGCCTACATTTTCTGCCTGCAATGAGAGAACTAGGTGCAGCAGTAACTTTGCGTTGTAGCACATCCTCCAACCGCAACTATGGCCATCCCATTGCTGCGGGACTCTGCATCTCACAGTCCTTGTGTGTTCTAGTAGTGTGTCCTGGATTATGGCCTCGAGAGCAGTTATTAGCTTTTTAACTGATCTGCACGAAACAATACTGTTGTCACTGAAAGTTCTCTCTCTCTCTCTCTCTCTCTCTCTCTCTCTCTCTCTCTCTCTCCCCAACTCGTTATGATATATAAATAATGATTGTGTGGACTTACTGTCTCACGGTGCCATGGAATTCTTCACTTGAATTGGCCAAGTAACAAGTCTTGGATTCCATATCGTAAAGGATCAAACTCTAGTGTGAACTACAACATGCAATTAGGAGTATCAGAAGTAACATAAAAAATATATAGTAAATTCAGGTCACAATACTAAAACTATAAATGAGATTTCATGTCACTTACTCTTCATTGTATGCCATTAGAATTATTTGAGATACATCGAAATTTATCGGACTAAACCATAGACATACATCAACCAATAAAGTATGTTGTGTAGTAAGAATCGAGGAAAGGAGGGAATCTACAATATATACACAATTTTGAACATCGAATGGGAGATTTGATATAATCAAGTTGCATAAGAAAATTACATTATATTAGTTACTTTGGACAAGCAAACAAGCAAACCACTTTACAATCAAGATGATGACAAGGACGTAGCAAACCTTAGAACTACTATGATAATTCTATCGTTGACCTCCCTTGAAACATTGGATAAAACATCAATCTCCTCCGCATCAAAAGGGAAAAATTGCGCGGTGCCTCCCACATCGGAAGTCTAAATGAGGGGACAAAATAACTCAAAGCTCTAACATTCGACTTATCCTGCATCCTGGCTGCTTGGTCTCCAATCCTTTGTGCGTTGAGCCTTGTGTCATGAGAATGACTAGCCTCTGTCACTTTTGTGATCTTAACTTTCTTCGTCAAAGGAGGGATTTCCAAAATTCCTTTCAGTCTCTTGTCACTAAGTAGGACGGGCTCCAGCGTACTGTCATATCTAAACCTGAGCAAACGAAGCGAGTTCATGTATTTTGGCATCACAGTGATTCTGTGTGCATGCGCGGTAAGGATGTAGCTATCCTGAAAAAACTCGACAAGCCAGTCTTTTGCAGCCTCTTGCAAACATCCTAGGGCAGAGGCATGCCAACGCATATTAATGCCAAAATATTCGCATGTTGACTGGACTATGCACTGGAATGGCAACTTTGGAACCGCGCAATGCATATGTTTCTCCACCTTCCTTAGTTCAAGAAGGACAGATCTATGTTGGTCGTATCTGCGTCTCCTCATTGAGCGTAGTGCAGACATTTTCTTTCCCGAACTAGCTTCTTTACCTAATTTAAGATCATATGTAGATGAGAGCCTTGCGGTCTTCTTGGTACGCACCATCTGAAAATAGTCATAATGTTACATGATAAGTTTCTCAATAAATACATAGGACAATAAAATAGCAACAAATCACTATAACACAATTTAGGCATATCAGATACAATCACAACACAATCCTCGTGTTGTAGTGATTTATCACGCTTAGCGCTTCAAACGTAAAACAATACAAAAACTACTGAAAAAGTTAACTTGGATAACGAAATAGCTTCAAATCACTACAATGCGATATGGATACATCAGACAAAATCTACATCAACTCCTCGCGTTGTAGTAATTTCTCAAACAGACCCTTTCAATCGATAAAATAACACATGAACAATACACCTAACAATACCTATGATGATAAAATAGGTTCAAATCACTACAATGCGATATAGGCACATCAGACCTAATCATTATACCCTCCTTCCGCTGTAGTGATTTCTTGCACACAGAGCGTTTCATTTCACAAAGTAAGTCATGAAAATAAGTCATAGATGACATGCACAGCACAAAACAATGTATAGGACAAGAAAGTATGTCCAAAACACTATAACGCAACATGGCTACATCAGAAAAAATCATAATTCATTCTTTGTGTCATAGTGATTTGTTAGACAGTGCCTTTCATTTGACCCAATATCTAATGAACGTAGGTAAAACATGATATAAATGATTGAATATAACATTTAAGACCAGTAGTGATTTCTTGATAACTCACCAAAGAATCATGCAAGAAAAATGTTGAAATACGCTTGCTTGTTTTGATAAATTGCAAAGATGGCGTAGATGAAGCACGGCAGAGGAATACATGCAGCTGAAGGAGGCAAAACGAAACAGGGACAAAAGACAAGGACAATTGACATTTACCGAGGACAAGTACCACATTTACCGAGGACAAGTACCACACACGTGTGAAAGAGCATGTCAACACGTGGGGCCGTACTCATTAAATACATGATGATAACGATCAATCCATTTTTGACACGTGTCATCATACATGCACAGAGCATGTGGCAGTCTGCCATCATGCATGTCTGCCATGTGTACAGACCATTAGTTTTCGTGGATAAAGGTGACCCACATTCATTATTCGTTGCTTCTTGCTCTCGTGCAATTTCTCTCGAAGTCGTGACCTTCACGTTGCTTCTTGCTCTCCTACAGTCAACTTCGTTGGTTGCTTCTTGCTCTCCCAATGAATTTCGCGGTATGTTTTCAAATATTTCCATGTTTCAATTTGGCCGAAATTGTATAATTATTTTATAAATATTTCATCAAAGATTTATGCTTTTAGATTTTTAAGAATTTAATTTATTTCTCATAAATATTTCATCAAATCACTACAATGCGAAGAGGCATCTCGTTGAGAACTACTGTACTCATATCACGTTGTACTGATTTTGCCTACAGTGGTAATTTGCTTGCATAAATATCTTGAAATCACTACAACGCGAGAAGAGGTCTTAGTGCGAACTCTCTCAAGCATATCGCGTTATAGTGATTTGTCCTATTGCCTTTCTTTTTTTTCTTTTTCAAAGATTTCAGCGTTTCGATTTTTAAGAAATTGATTTGTTTCTTACAAATATTTGATCAAATTACTATAGGGCGAAGAGGGAACTCTCCCACCTATATCGCGTTATAGTGATTTGTCCTACTATCGTTCTTGTTTTTATAGTGATTTTTTTAACATATCACATTGTAGTGATTTTGGCACATTTTCTTTGTAATTTAACTACAATGCGACTAGAGATCTCGGTGAGAGTTCTCTAATGCTTATCACGTTATACTGATCCTGCCTAATCCTTTATACACAGAACTTTCTTCGTGTCATATTTGCTGGCTTGTAGATGGAACCTTTCGGGATTGAGGTTGAGTCTGATGTTGGCCTTCAAGGAACCCCAGATGAAAAGTTGTTTGACTTCCTTTATAAAGTTTGACAGCATCATCGCCATCTTGAAATCTCACGCATGTTTAATTTCAATTTCTCCACCATCGAAGACATGATCATTTCTGCTCGTTCGTATCTTGAGGAGAAAAAGCAGCAATTTCAACAGATCACTTCAAGTGGTACAGTCATGTTTGATGGCATCCTGTACATGTACGTGTGAATGATATTGAGCCTTCAACAACCCTAAGACAAAAGTTAAACATGGATGTTTTAAAGGTGCCAGATGATAAGAAGAAGACACATAGTAAGTGCCCCATTCACAATCGCAAGTGTTGTCTCGTTGCATACCACTATGGATTTATCTGCTACCTGCATGTACTGCTTGAGGATGAAAAAGTTACAAATGAAGAAATTGAGGAGAAGGTAGAGGAACCTCTAAGAGAAGAAGATGAAGTTCAAGATATTATGGAGGAGATAAACTTGGCTGTGGAGAGGGACTTAAGTGAGTAGTTGGATATTCACGCGCTCAGAAGAGAAGACACCTTAGTGGTTTTACAGGTGACAAGCAGCCCTCTATGATAGAGGAAGCAGGGGACATTCCAACCCCACTACTCCCCAAATTTCCTATTAGTGACAAAGAATATTTGTTAACTACATATATTCAAGCTGTGTTTGACATAAGGGAAGACCACTGTCTGGTCATCATTGCACATAATCTTTAGGAAGATGAAGATTTTGTCGATCCAAATTTGGATAAGTATCTCTTATTGGATTCAAATGTCAAGGATAGTGAGTTCCATTCTGCTGCGACACATTATCTATGATGTACAAGGATACAAAAAGCTATGAATCCAACCTTCCCACTGAAGAGGAATTTCAAGCTATCCAGCAAAGACTTAATATTTCACACATGGGAAGGGATGGGGCATCCTCATCGGTGGTCCACGACACCAACTCAACAATCAATATATAGACAGATGATTTACTTATTAATGCCAAAAATTAGAAGGTGTGTTTACTTGTTAATGACTTTTTATCGTGCTGAGTAGCTTATTCTATTTGTTTTGTTGGCTCATCGACAATATTGCTTCACAACTGGTTGTGTTTGAGGATAAGTTTCTCGAGCGTAGAGCAGACAAACGCGTCAGAGGACTCGGAATGGACTCAGCACACTGGGAGAGTACATAAACCGATTGAAGTTTCCACAATTCATATTCCACAAAAAATTCTCGAAAGACAATGCAGAATTTCCTTTGTTTGCAATCAAGACATTATCCAGATACCTTGGGGCATATCCCGTCAGGTGGAATGTAGACAAAGTCATGCTTTTGGAGAAGCAGTTAGCGTTGCAAATCTTTGGGCAGGCCTTGGAGTCTATGCACTAAGGAGTAAATATTACTTAGCCTAACTGCTTATGGATTGGCATGTGGGATTAAGGATCCCAATATGCTAAGTGATTATGGCAAAAGGGAGCTTCTCAGATTCACAAAACCGAGGATTCCTCTAGTTTTACAATTACAGGATGTTACAGAACCATCTTCAAAAAAGGCGAGGCTTCATGCACCCGAGGATGTTAGTGAGCAGGTTAAGGAGTAGTAGTATATTCCTATCTCTTGTAATAATATTCTCTCTCGTGTAATGTCATGACACTTTTGCATATGATAATTTTTGAATTTGAAATGTTTATCATGGATCTATGGGTATCCAAATCTTTCCATTTCTTTGTTTTGTTCCTCGCCATTTTGCACGTTTAATACTTCCACTAGATCTCCTCCATATATCTTGTTTTCTTTCTTTATTCACAAGTTTTACTGCTTGATTAATTTTGAATGCTTTGAACTGCTGCTTCTTTTTGGCTTTGTGTACAATTTCCTATATGTCCACTGATGTAATTCCTCTAAACTATTAGCTTTTTCTGATCCTCCACCATGTCTTGTATGATTGAAATACCCAGAGCGTACTTGATAATGTGTTTTCTCCATTCCCTGGGTTGACCATATTGATAAACTACCATACTTCTTTGCAAACCAAGGGGTATGATGGTATATAATATACTGTAAGAGAATAAAAGAATACATTAATTAGTATATTTTTCAATATACAGTATAAAAACTAGTTCAATGCATAATCAATCTAATACCTTATAGTGGGTGATGTGTTGATCCGTCCATGCATCAATCATTGATCTCTTGAACCCATCTAGCACTGTTTGAAATATCTCATGGTCCTCCTTCGTCCACACTTTCTTGTCTCACAGAACTTAAACATAGTGTCTAGATATTTCCACACCTTGGCTTTCCGTGTTCTTGCTTGACCATTGTCTGCATGGTCTACTACTGCATTGTGAACGCACTTCCATCTGTTGTATTTTACGATCTGCACTGATCATCTTCTTCTACGACCTTCTGGTGTTGGTTCAAATAGAAACCTTCTTGCTTTAACACCCCCAATGGAAGGTTTCTTAAGTACATTCTTCCCATCCTTAGACCTTTTTTCATCTTGTTCAATTTTTGCATGTCCACCATATGTAAACCAATGTTTGATAGAACTTTCTCTAGTGCTTTGATGGATGTAACCTTTGCTATATTGGGCTATAGAGTCCATGCAAAACATAAAAATAAGAGTTTTTCAATGATTTTGCAAAGAGCATGCATTGTGCAAAATTGGACACTTGACAATGGAATATCGAGAATTGGCTTAAAGTTTGGGTCTTTCAAGTGCCTATCCGGTGCCTTCTTCCAATACCTCTTATCAAAAACACCTTTGCACTGCACAATGCAATATAAGCAAGGACTTTTTGAATTGGCACCCGCCATATGCCACTCCACCTTATATTGTCCCATGCCTTCCATATCCAAGATTTTTCCATTTCTTTGCTTGTCTTAGTGATGATCTCGGGTATCGATGTCTTATGAAAGACCCAATGCAGAACATCAAAATTCTCTGATTCTACCTGCAACATAAGAAACATAGGAATGCAACACCCATTAGTGTTTTTTATATGTAATTCTTTTTTCACAAACATATCCGAGTCTAATAAATTTTACCTCAAACGATCCCAAAGACAATATATTATTTTCAGATTGCATCTAGGGTCATCTTTTAGAATAGATGTATCAAGTGCCTTGTTCATAAGTGTGATGGTAACCCTTTCTAACTTTCTCTCCTTCATAATTTGACACTCATCAAAGCTTTAGCATAAATTTGAGGATGCTATCACATTCTTCAGGAGTAACTTCAAACAATTGAACATCATATGATTGTAAGGCCTCCAAGTGTCATAGAAAATATTATTGTATCTATTGTAGGCCACATCTCCTCTTGGTGTATCTATTGTAGGCCACGTCTCCTCTTGGTGTAGCATAGGTGTCTTCAATATGAAATGGGGTTCCGAGTGCTTGTAGTACCTCTTCGTTTACTTGTTTACGCATTTTTTAAAAAAACCAAAGAAGGATTTGACAATAATGATCCTTTCATACTAGAGTCCTTCATCTTTCTTGCAAAGTCTTATAAATGGCTGAGTACCCTCTGTGTGATATACCAGCCTCATCAAGTATTGCCTGGATGTCTTGTGGATTGAGTTGATTCTCTTTGAAAAAGTCGTCTATTTACTTTTTTGAGACCTTCTTATATTTCTTCTCGTTCATCAGTGCTTCTGCATATTGGCGATCTAAAAGAAGACTTAAATGTGTGCCAAAAGGTTATGTCGTTGATTCTTTATTAGGGTGTGATAATGATCTGATATCAGATTGAAATGCAAAAATTGATATACATGAACATATGCAATAATGATTGCTATTCACGAAACATCACAATAGAAACAATAATAAAATATCACAATAGAAACAATAAACCAGTTAATAGAAAGGAGCTTACTTGACTGCATGTATTCTCTTCTTGATGCCACCACCTCCTAGCTTCATTTGCTCAATATCCCTTAGTTTTTTTTTGTCGTCTACGAAGACCTAATGAGGTCTGCTTATGTCTTAATTCAGACATTTATTTTTCAAGCCCTAAAATGGTTTCCTTATTGCTTAATAACTTCTGCCCACAATGCTCCATGGTTTTCTTCAAATGAATGTTCTCCTTTTCAAACAAATCTCTTTCTAATTTAAGAACATTGCTTGTTGCTTCCAAATGATGTGTATATCCTAGGAGCCCATTATACCATCTCCAACAAAGTTAAGCAGAGATGTCATATTCCTAAATGGGGGTGTGGAGTTTGTAAAAGGGTCTTTTGGATATAACCTCCCATCAATCCATAAATCTATGTTTTTCTTCCCTTGCATCCTCAACATTTCTTTCGAAGCAGCACACAAAGTATTAGGTTTATTTCTCTTACTTAGAGATTCATATTCATGTTCAAGCTTGATGTGCAGGTTGTAGATGTCTCTTTTCTCTGTATTCCTCCTTGCTCTTGATCCCTCTGCCATCCTCTTGATCCTCTATGTGTTCCTCCTTGCTCTTGATCAATAGAAAAATTCAAATGGAAAGAGAAAGGTGCCAAAATAGTAAAAAGAAGTAAAGAGTCGAACTAATTTGCGAGAAAAACCTTAATTTTGAAGGTACTAGTACTTGCAAACTTTGATATGTAAAACCTTCAAAATTTGAGGTGAAGTTTCTTGCAAAGGGAGGGAACTCGAACTATTTTTGGATGATCCTTGGTTCAAATTTCAAGAAATATTCTATTTCGGCTTGTACGTAGAGATTTTGAGATATAAGCCATTAAACTTGGAGAATTGACCAATTTATTGTTCATGCAGTACATATAGTACATGAACGGATTGAAAACTTCGAGAACTAGCAATATTCTATCATTTTTATGTACATTTAAGAATAGAAATATATCTTTTATATCTCATGAAAATACCAAGAGAAAATACGCCAAGATCAATTTCACCTTATTTTTTTAACTTTTGGGATTATCTCTCTCTAAGCTTAGGGCACTTCTTAGAGGGCCCAAAGTTGAGTCCAAAATTTCCCCAATGATCCCGTGTAAGAATCAAAGATGATAGACACATCACACTAATAATTCCCAACCCAATGGCGGGTGATGATGAAGTGTGTCATCACTCACTGATCAAATCAATGCTACACTTTGTACACCATCTACCTAATGGAGGTGGGTTAGGTGTTGTTGCTTATGGGATGGCTCTCATTGGGTTGGTTTCCCACTCTGTGAGGGCCTTGATATTTGAAGCATGCTAAGGGGGCTCACCTTAGTGCATTGATATTCCTTGTTCGGGAGGCTCCTGATGTTATTTGCATTAATGTTGCCAATTGGTGTGTGTCACGAGCATCAAATGTCCTAGTTGAGCCATGTGGTACTCACTCCATGGAGGATTTCCTACCACTGGGTCTAGGTATCCTACATAAAAATTTGGTGGGTTAGGAGGTTTATCTATGACCGACTCAGTCTTGACTAGCCTTATAGGAGTTGTTCCTACCAGGGCTGGTTGAGGCGGTAACACTAGAGTTGTTCTTGGTGAGGTTGGTTGAGGCAGTAACATTGGAGGTGGAATCTATCTCCCTATAAGGATTCCTAATGACGATTGGGTTTCTCTTGGTATAGGCAAAACCGATAGGAGGTGATTTTAGCAAGGATAACGAGGTTAAGGGGGCATTGGTGTTGAAATATACAAGTGAATAGGGTGTGTGCGGGAACAAGCCCTTAGCAAGAGGCTGTAAAAGAGAATGTGTAAATGTGAGAAAACCTGTGAAAAGGTGAGAAGAATCTACTGGGAGAGAAAAGGGTAGCATGAGGAGATTTAGGAGGTGTGGAGATATTCTGGGAGAGGTGGAGAGGTGGAGAGAATCAAGCAAAAGAGGTGGAGTGAATCAAGCAAAAGAGGTGTGGAGATATTCTGGGAGAGGTGGAGAGAATCAAGCAAAAGAGGTGGAGTGAATCAAGGAGAAATCAGTGGGATTAGATGCTTGGATGTAAACTCTATAAATTGAGGCATTGGCCTAATGAGAATTTGTTGGTTTTTGATTATCCATGCCTACATTAAGCTATTAGTTAATTACTCACTAATCACATCTTAATTATCATCTAATCACTTTGTTAATGATGTTGATTCTAGCATTTGATCACCATAGCTCATCACATTGCTGTAGTTTTAACATGGTATCAGAGCCTAGCCTAGAATCCATCAATTTGTGAGTCCATTATGTTGCTAATCACCAAGCTAATTAGAATTAGTAGAAAATTAATATTTTTTCCTCTTTTTCAACTAACCCTCTGTACCCCCTGGTGGAGGAGCTCTATCTCCTTACATACATCAAATTAGCCCAAATGCTTCTAGCCCAACATAGCTAACTCAGTTGTGCTTCAGCCCATCAAGACAGACCTGCAAACCCAACGCAAGCTGCTGAAAATCGCGAATTAGGAGGCACCGTTTTTCTGAGGAGAATTTGATATCTCTACTACTACTCCAAATCAAATGGATCTAATTCCTCTTGGCCCCAGGGGTTTTCAAGCATGCTCTACAAGCTGGTGAAGTCAGAATTTGATTTTACAGTGAGATCCAAGCTCTTATCAAATCTGCAAGTGACTTTGGTAAATCTTGTGTTTCTTGTCTTAATCCTCTACTAGACTAATTGCTATTAATGGCCTTGAAAGGATTTGAGCTCATTTGAACTCTAAGGCCTCAGATCTGGGCTCCCCGCATACTCTATTTTTTGCACACAAAACAGAGGATTAATTTGCTAATCAATCATTAATCAATACTAATCACTGTATTTTGGTACAATTGAGGGTTCAAATTAACCATTAGGTATCTGATATAGATCCCTATAACTTCAAATTTTAATTTGGAGATGGTTTGATACTCCAGTCATTCCGTACAAATTGGTTATCCTTGATCTAATGTAATTTCTGGTAAAATTATGCTGATAAATTTGTGGTAATCATCATTTTGCATTTACCCCTTGGTTAAATGCCTACAAATCACACTCAAATTCAAGATTATTCACAGCCAGAGTTGCATTTGTGAATGTGCATAAGAATGAATGCTATATGCATTATGTATTGGGCACATTACATCAGTGTAAAAATGGGATCAGACATGCCCTTGTCTAGAATAAGGAAAGAGGTAAGACCTCCCGCATAGATTTGGGTTTGCATTGCATAATGACACAAGATAAACATCAAAAGCCCAAAAGAACTGTCAACAAAACATTTAAACATGTTGCTCACATCATGGAGCAAGAACTGACGGACAAGCTCATGGCCCGAGCCATGAAAGAAGAAGAACATCTCTTTCCAAGAGGAAGATCCACACCAAGAAGAAAAGCTAGAGGAAGCATTGAAGGAAGACATGGACACGAGAAGAGAAGTTGCCACAACAAGAAGACTGAAAGAAGAGGAAGACATGGACGCGTGAAGAGAAGCTGCCACAACAAGAAGACTAAAAGAAGAGGAAGACACGGACACATGAAAGAGAAGCTGCCACGACAAGAAGACTGAAGACAAGAGAAGATGTGAGGCTCCAAAGAGTGAGGAGCCATGTGAAAATCTCTGAGAGAGAGAGAGAGAGAAAGAGAGAGAAACCCCACAACCCAATGTAACCTGCCCCAATGGAGTAAAACCACCTCTGAGCCACCGATGATGTAGGCCATGTGGTAGATGTATGTGTGAGCACTTTAGTCAAGGTCGCGGGCACTTATAGTAGCCTTGGACACATAGAGAGAGAGAATGTCAAGGACTATGAGTTTAGGGACTTGAGGCACTGGGGTCGCGGACTATCAAGTAAGAAGGAAACTTGGTATAGGGAGAGAATGTCAAGGACTATGAGTTTAGGGACTTGAGGCACTGGGGTCGCGGACTATCAAGTAAGAAGGAAACTTGGTATAGGGTCCAGGTGTGCTAGGATTGTTCACTTGAGGGGAGGTGTGCTAGGCACTGGTCGCGGACTATCACGTAAGAGGGAAACTTGGTATAGGGTCCAGGTGTGCTAAGAGTATTCACTTGAGGGGAGGGTTGAAATATACAAGTGAATAGGGTGTGTGCGAGAACAAGCCCTTAGCAAGAGGCTGTAAAAGAGAACGTGTAAATGTAAGAGAACCTGTGAAAAGGTGAGAAGAATCTACTGGGAGAGAATAAAGGGTAGCATGAGGAGATTTAGGAGGTGTGGAGATATTCTGGGAGAGGTGGAGAGAATCAAGCAAAAGAGGTGGAGATATTCTGGGAGAGGTGGAGAGAATCAAGCAAAAGAGGTGGAGTGAATCAAGGAGAAATCAGTGGGATTAGATGCTTGGATGTAAACTCTATAAATTGAGGCATTGGCCTAATGAGAATTTGCTGGTTTTTGATTATCCATGCCTACATTAAGCTATTAGTTAATTACTCACTAATCATAGCTTAATTATCATCTAATCACTTTGTTAATAATGTTGATTCTAGCATTTGATCCACCATAGCTCATCACATTGCTGTAATTTTAACAACTGGTAGTGCCATTCTCATAATTCTCTGGGCATGGTAGCAGAGTTAGATAATTCATGATTCCCATATCTTTTGCAATATCCACACCATTGATTTTCTCTTGCTCTTAGAATTGGGCATTTATGAGCCATGTGGTTGCTTCTACACACCACATTATTTCTCATCTAGAAGCTAAAATGAGGACGGCTAGTCACTCTTGGAGCGAACTTGAATACCCCTTTGAGTCCTTTAATTACAGCATTCGCTATGTCTTCCACACTCTTGGTCTCTTCAACCTTCTTTGAATCCTGGCTTTTAATGTTGGGCTCAGCTTTGGTCAATGGGTTAGGCCTTAAACTATCTGTCGATTGGAAGCCTATAAATTTACTGTCAAAGTCTATGTAATCCAAGGAACACTCCACTAGTGTTTTATGCCTCTTGGCATATAATGCATTATGTAGTTTCTTGCTCCTCAATCCTTCCAAGAACAAAAAAAATTAACCTAGTTTGACTCGTTTTTTCCTCAATAATTTAGTGGCAAGTTGTAGCATGTAAACTTTGGAGTGAGCATTGAGCAGTGGTCAAGCCAACATCCTGAGTGGAAGTAAAGATTTATGAACTGTAGATCAGCATGGTTAGAGTGGACCAGGTTATTGTGGTAGGCATAGTTGGTGACGTTGCCAGGCTTGGAGCTATCATTATTGAAGTATGCCAAGAGCTCTATTGTTAGCAGCCAACTACATGATGATCACTGGTCGTCTCCTTGAGGCGGCAACAACAGTGCTAAGATCCAGGTTTTATTAAACTTTTGTTCACATTAATTAACAAGCTCTTTCACGAAAATCAAATCTTGATGTGTTGAGCAGTCTGCATGGGATAAAAGGGGAAAATATTCATTTTTGCTCTTCTTTGAGAAAAAGGGGACGAGGAGTTTTCATGCTGAGGTAGTTTTGATTTATGATTAATGGGGAAGAAGAAGCTTTTGATAATATTTCAAAAAAAGCTTGAAAAAAGCCTGAAAAATAGTGAGAAAAATATGGGATTTGAGGAAAAAATCTCTGAATTTTTTTGAAAATTTCTTCTTGAAACTTTTTTGGCTTTGCATCTTCCGGAAAACCTTTGGCTTTCCGTTTTCCCGAAACCTTTGGCTTTCCGAATTTCGGAAAATCTTTTGACCTTCTGTATTCCAGAAACTTTTGACCTTTCACATTCCGATTTTTTTTGTCTTTTCATTTTCCCAAAACCTTTGGCTTTCCGTATTCCGAGAAAAGCGTTGGAATTTGGAAATTTTTTGACCGTTCGTATTCTAATGCGTTCGGGGTTGATTAGCCCGTGACCATTCAAATTCCTTTAAAATATATTTTTTGACCCAGAAAATTAAAAAATTCATTAAAATTAAAAATTTTCATTGGATTTGAGAATTGTCGGGCGGAACTGGAAATTTCGTGAATGATGGGATTCTCAGGAGAAATTAGGAATATTCTAGAAATTATTTTTAGAAATCCTAAAAAATTGGTATTTTTAAAATATCAATGGTATTTTGGTAAATTAAATTACTAAATTTTTTTTGAAAAAATATAGGTTTGGAATGCCATAAGATAGGTTTGGTGGAATTCAAAATTATCATATTTGAGGCCCTATAAAATTAGGAAAAATTAGAAACAAAATTATGATAATTCTTTTTCTCGAGAATTTAATATTTTCGAGGGTTATTTAATGTTGAAGTACGTTTTCTCGTACTGACATTAGATAGATGCGGGTTATTCACATATTATTAATACGATTATACCTCGTATTAATGGATATTTATGTTTAGATTAATTCTAAACGATGTATTCATGATTTTTTACCATTGTTTAGCCATTCTTTTTGGACATGTTCCTTAATTTCTTTTGATGGCTATAATTTGCGTTCAAAGTGTGTTTCACCTTTGACACTTTTTCATGATAATTTATTTTGCACTTATTTTTATGTGTGGTTTGTGCTTAATTTCTTAGGCCTAAGACAAATTCTATCATGGGTTAGTTGATCGGTTTGTTTTGGTGGAGTTTTATTGGATGTTTTCCAAGTTTTATATGGACTCATCAGGTTTTGCCTACAAAACTTGTGTATAGGGGTTTTTTATTGAGTGCTACACATATGTGTTTCACCTGCTTACTTTGGAGTTTTGCTTGAACGACACAATGTTCATATAATCTGGATTGATGAGTTGGCCACCAATTTTAATGCTTCTTTTGGCATGATTAATGTCCATTAGATGGTATGCATTGATTTTTATGATCAACTATGGTCTTTATGGATTCGAGGAGCTTCTATGCTTTTATCCATGGTTTTATAAGGATCTTTTGATCTTTTGAATAATTACATGTGCTTTGAAGGTAGCATTTGCCTTTGTTTTTTGCACGTAATTTTGGAGTATATTTCTTGTACTCTTGTACATATTCCAACTCAGATACCTAGTTACTTATATATCTAAGTGAGTTATTTTTCTACCCTAACTTTATTGTGTTTTGGGTAGTTATCATTAGAAAGGCGCCAATAATTCAATTTCTTTTCTAATGATGTACTCAAAAGGAGTTATTCCTTGCTGTAGTCTCAAGTATATAGAGACAGGTTTAGTATGTGAAAGTCTGGATAAGGCCATCTTATTCCTTTTTTATACAGGATTTTATTCATATTTCCTAGACGGCATACTAGGGAGTTTCAAATTGTTAAGGTATGTATGGGTGGTATCATGGTGGTATGGGACGCTAGTGATCCCTCACATATATTATCTTATGGAATAATTTGGGCTCAAGATTGTTGCTTTGATTACATCACTTAGCATGTTGACCTCAACATTCAAAGACAATCTTATTTTCTAAATTCACTAGAAGTTATAGTGTGGGCATTCTCTAGATAAACTTCTTTTATCTATAGCCTGCATGTTGTGATGAGGGTAATCTCATCGACATTTTCACTTGTTGAAATCTCTTTCTTTAGAGTTCAAACAAGTTTATCTTGTTGTGTTCGGACAAGGAAATTTGGATTCTTCCTTTGTTGGCATTTCTTTCTCTAGTTCCGTACTTTAGGTAATTTATATAGTCAACCTGATTGTTTACGGATGGACATATGTGACTCATCGAGACGCTGATGACTCTCTATGTTGATATGGGTAACTCGGGACGTCGATTATTCCATATGCAGATGTGGGTATATCGGGGCGCCGATGAATCCCTGGTTTCTGCTGTTATAATGCCATGTTTTCCTACTTTATTCCGAATTTACAATGAGGAACTTACTTTGAATGTGAATTGCTCTGATCATCGGCAGTCTGATGGGCAAACAGAGCGTATGAATGAGATTATAGTGTATATGCTTCGTGCATATGTCTCTAGAAAATCGGGAACAAGCTCTAGTGGAGCATGGGTTAGGACTAACCTTAAGGGGGGGTTAAGGTTAGGGTCAGGCATCCAAGGGTCACACATGGGAAATGGAGAGTCAAGAGTCACTTGAGGGCCCTCCGATATAATAGGGGCATGGGGCACACTCAAGGGGGGCTTGGAGGCTTGGGCTTATGAGGCCAAGGCTATGTTATGCTCTCTTGTGTAGAGGTTCATATCTACTCATCTACCATTTCACACTATAGCTACATGCTATTGGATTGGAGTTATACCTCTTGATGGTATGGGACATCAAGGTAGAGGTATGATGTATTTCATTATTATGTGCATCCCTTGGGCTCGGGGGTGGTTGGGTGGTTGAGTTTATGCTTGATTTATGCATGTTTATGCATAACAATTATCTAGAGAGATCTTAGGGTTTTAACAATTATCCCTAAACAATAGGGAGAGGGGCTCCAAGATGCCAAATTCCCATGTCTCAACAATGATCCCTACTATGGTGAGCCGTCATGGCCACTAAAAGCCCAGAAGCCATTGGAAGAAGGTGAGGTCCTACCTATTTCTGATTAGAGAACCATGCCTCAGTGGGCACCAGACCCCATCCTAGGACCTTTAAACCCTCCTAAACTATTCTTTTTGAAGTAGAAGAAAGGCTGCTAGAGAGGACATCCCACATGACCTCTTACACCTCCCAACTATTCGAGGTTATGATGATACCCTGTAAGGAGCTTGTGCTCAACTTTACGGTGGTTCTTCATCATCAGGGAATGGATAGTGTGTCCATTGACCTGCTTCATCAAAGCTTCGCCGAGGTGGGAGAGCTAGGTGGGGTGCTTCGCTTACTCCTCAAAGCGTCCACTAGTAGGTCTCTTTCTCCTCAAGGAAGTATGGTGGAGCACCTCTAGGGATGAGCCAGAATCTTCTGACATCTTGAAGGATGGCTGTGAGGGTAAGGGTTTGTGGAAAAAATTTGCAAGAGTTTGTCTAGGTTGAGAGTGAAAAGTGAGAAAATGGAAGGAGGGGGGCCATATTTGTAGCTTTGTGAAGAAGACACAGCCATGGCAAGTTCAGGGAACGGGCGTGCAACTGGAAGCATATAAGTGTGGTAACTTAGACCATCATGGCAAGATGAGCGAACGGTCGTGGCAAGCTGAGTGAACAGCCCCGCGGGCTTGTGGGACTGGTTAGAACAGTCGGGGGCTTTTGAATAGGGAATCGGCATAGCCATGGCAATGTGTGGGAGAGGGAACGATCGTTTCCAAACTGGGAATGTCTGTGTGGCAAGTCAAACTTTCTGAAGGGAACGACCGCGGGCTTTGTGGTTGAAAAAAGAACAGCCGTGGCACTGAGAATTTTGAGAAAGGAATGGTCGTGGCACCTTTTTTTGTGTGTACCCTGTCACAAGTTTTGTACACACAATCACAAGTTTTGTACACACAAGGGCTATGCTGCCAGTACCCCATTGTGGGTTTTGTTACTAACCGCATGCTCATTCGCAAAGAAAGGAGTTTATACCAATTAGGTAATGGTGAAGTAGGGGGTAGCACTTCTTGAAGAGATTCCAATGTGGGTGGCAAGGAAAACTAGGTTTATTGTTTTTGTAAATATTTGTTTTTTCCACGTTTTGTCCATTCTTATTGTTACTATGGGCTGAGAATGGCAATGATGGATATTGAGGCCCACATGTCAACATGAGTGGAAAGCTATACCATTCTACTTGAGAGTGGCAATGCCAAGCCGAATTATAGAGATAGATGGAAGGAATATATGAGAGGAAGAATAATAAGATGATGAGGTTCAACTCCTTAAGAATCAATAGAGATAGATGGAAGGAATATATGAGAGGAAGAATAATAAGATGATGAGGTTCAACTCCTTAAGAATCAATAGGCAAGAAATAATTTTTACAATCTTACCACCACGAGGAATCCTTTCTTAGTAAGTGGACCTATTCCTCTTCCTTAGCGATGACCTCTTGGCATATATGGATCTTTTTGTCTTTTCTCCAGCACTGTTGGCAATGGCTAGAGGGTGACCTTACATTATATCAATAGTTTTCTAGCAAAAAGAGAGAAGATCCTTTTACACACGTGTTAAGGTTTGAGCATATCTGGTTGGCCAATGGTGGGCATAATGTTCCAAAATGAATTAAAGAGGAACAAAGAGGAATGCCTTTTCAAGAATTTTGGAAGGGCAATGAATTGGCTAGCCCAGTATTCCCTAGAAAAATTTACAGCATATGAAGTGATGATTAGAGATGCATTTCTTCACAGATTCTAGAAGAACAAGACATCCTCATCAATAGTGTTGGACAAGCCTTGGAATCTAAAGTAGAAGGACCTGCTAGTGGAGGACTATGCAACCAAATTCCAAACACTATGAAATAGTGTGGAACCAATAGATAGGGCAACATATGTGTTAATAAGATAATGGTTTGTTAGGATTATAGTGGAAGCTCAAGCCAAGCTCAAGCCAATAGTTGCATCGATGGTGCTGAATCTAGAAAACAATGGGTTTGATATGTTGGTGGAAGCAACAAAAAGATATGAAAGAACATTGATTCTGCCAACTTAGTCAAATAAAGGAGAGAAGAAGCATAATGATTCCTCAAATTTAGACTTCAGATGAAGAGGAAAATTGACACTTCGGATGGAGAGAATTGGATTTGCACTTGGACGCAAACTCAAAGCACAAAAGTTGGAAGAAGAAGGACTTGGAAAGAAGTAAAGAAAGCCGAAGAGCACATGAATGCCATGTTGTCCAAGATTATTGGAGGATGAATGTCGTGTTGTCCAAGATTACTAGAGAAGATAACAGAAGAGGGTGTAGATGAAATGCGTCTCGAGCTTGGTGGCATCTAGGGCAATAAGTGTTCTAACCAAAGTCACACAATAAATGATGAGTGTTATCCCTTAATGTGCATTTTGCCTTGTGTAATTTACATGATGTGAAATGTACCAAACCAACACATATGCCACAAAAAATTGATGATATAATGGCCATGGATACACATCTATTAAGGGCAGAAGGCCATGGGCACAAATAATCCTAGTTGCATAGGTAACCCTAGTGATGAGTGGTGAGACCAAAACTCATAGCCAAGCTAATAGTATGGAAAAGGTCACCCTAAGACTGGCACATGCATTGCTATTATTGCAGATCTCCTAGATACATGAAGACGGAATTGTGACAAAGACATCCACAAGAATTGGAACACAGAAGCAAGGTGAGGCTTCAGAAAGAGCAAGAGCTCAACCTTTAATAGTTAACATGGTGGGTCATAGACATTTTCAAGTGGAGCAGGATATCCCACCAATGGTAATAATGGTAGTGGTATGGTCTAAAGGGACAATGTCTAAGAGCTTGAGAAACCCGACACTCTTCACTCTTCATTATCATCATTCTCCTCCTCTTCTTCCATGTCCTCATCACCGACGAGGGGGGGGGGGGTCTTCATCACCCTCCTCGTGCACCCTCCTACATTGCATACAATTAATTTAGTATGAGAATAATACAATACTAATATTGTAACATTACTCCATGAAATATTCATGTGCAAATTAATTTGATTACTTACATCACTAGACCCTCGTAATTGGTTTGGATGATCTGTGATGCAAACCATTCAAAGAATGCTTTTTTACCATGGGTGGTAAGCATAGTTATACTCCTGTTGACTAGGGTTCACAAGGTGTCACATAATGAAATAACCAGCCTACCCTTGTAATCCTCAAGGATTCTCTCATCATCTAACACTTGGTATGGGAGTTCATTAGGCATCTGTGCTATAATAATCCCCTATGAAATGTCATGCTCGTGTAGTACTAGTGAGCTAGAGGGGGCACATGGTGCACCACTAAAGCAAAAAGAGCCACCACTTGATCAACAACAATAGGAGAGCCACCACTAAAGCAAAAAGGGCCACTACACCTGATCAACAACAATAGGAGAGCCACTACACCTGATTGGTGGTGGGAAGAGGAGCCACCACTTGATCGGTGGCTTAAAGAGCCACACTTTTTAAAAAGAGCTACTACACCTGATGTGGGTGGTGGTGGAGCCACCACTTGATCTGTGGCTTAAGGAGCCACGCTATTCAAAAATATGTGGCCTATGGAGTTTAGAGAGTTTTGGAGTGGGCACATTAGATCCTACAGCCCAAGATCCACCTTGATAAGAACCACCCTCGAAAGTCACTATCACCCTACCCACCAAAGGGAGTCGACGAGCTGCTAGTCAGAGTTGGCATGGCTAAAGGGCCAACTAGAGTCACCTATAATAACTCAAGGGCATTAATCAGATTATGTTAGGCCATGATCTATGTTAACATGCATGAACATCTTGGTGATCATGTATGGATATCATAGCAAGCATGACATCCATACATGAGTACATAGGACACACCTTGAGCACATATGACACACAAGCACATATAGTCCATTATAAGCACATGCAAGCTATCCTTAGCACATACGACACACCATGAGTATAAACAACCCATTGTTACCACACATACATGCCATCTTGACCACATAGGACATGCCTCAAGCACAAATAGCCCATTGTAAGCACATATAGCCTATCTTGAGCACATTGGACACACCTTGAGCATATTCAGCTCATTATGAGTTCATTGAAGCCATCCCCAAGCATATGCATCCCATCATGAGTTCATTGAAACCATCTTGAGCACATACGATACACCTTGAGCGCAAACAACCCATCATAAGCACATATAGGCCTTCTTGAGCACATACTACACACTTGGAGCACAAAAAGTCCATCCTAAGCATCTTGGGCACTTAGGACGTGCTTTGAGTACATATATAGCCCATCCTAAAGCACATGATGTATGACCATGCATGATGTATGCATGCATGATCATGTGGATCTTATAGAGTATATTTAATCCATATTGAGCACATTCATATTATATTGAGCAGGTGTATGTTACTCTAGATCCATTTTGATCACATATAGACACATAGAGACAATATCAAGCATGTAAAGGCCACATAGAGTCTTTTCAAATTATGATCAGATTATATGGACCATGTAGACCACAATGTGATTAGTAAGGAATATGTAAAGATCGATGTCATGACATTCCATATAGATTGTAGAGTCTACACCTTGTCAAAACCAATTATGTAAGTATCACAAGCAACCTTTTTCAACCATGTATTGATAATATGAACCATATTAGGACAATAACAATGTAAAGATCATCCATGGGAATCCCTTTTTAAGCATATAATTATCATGGGAATTCCTTTTCAAGCATATAATTATCATGAGAATCCCTTTTTAATATATAGATATCATGGATAGCCCTTTCCAAAGCATGGGAATATAGACATCATGGATAGTCCTTTACATGCATGTTAACCCCCCCCTGAGATAACCATTTTAGAGCATATAAATATCAAGTTCCTTCGATTTAGTGCATGGGAAGCCCCTTTTGAGAATGGGAAACCCTTTTAACATGATCATATATGGTGATAATATATGTGTATGCCCATGTCATGTATGATCATGTGCATGGTGATGTTTGTGTGTATACCCATGCCATGTCACATGCTTACATGGACAAAGTAGTCCACATCAGCAAAAGTGTTGGTGCCAAAGCTCGCAAAAAAATATCGCCTTAAAATACTCGTAAAAAAAAAACCTAAGGAGGAGGCTCTCAAACGAGAATCTAATACACTCGTGTATGAGGATGCAAAGTGCTCCACTTTATGTGCATGCTTGGAAATTTTGAGCTTGCAAACCTCTCATGGATGGAGTGATAATAGTATCAATAATCTAGTTCCATAAGTACATGTTCAATCCTCTATGCATGCAATGATTGTAAGTATGAGACCTTTATACACATTTGAGCTATGGTATTGCATGTAGATATTTCAAGAGAATGATGCCAAAAAGAAGGAGCAAAGCAACGAAGATCCTTACCAGGCTTAGCATGGATTACACAAGAATTCATACACACAAATTCATGCGTGCCATATAATGATTATGTGTTATTTAGGGGTGCACTAAGGAAACTAAAGGAGAAAGAGAAATGTCTGGAGTGTGGAGAGGTAAACATGGTCCATTGTGGTCGTGAATTACAATATTCCTTAACGATTCTCAATTTGGATGTGTATCTTGAACTTGTAATTGAAGATCTAGAGAGAATATGGAGAAGCATTGTGTATGATTGAATCTCATTTCCCAAGGTCTATACTCACTAGCCAATTCCACCTCGTGGTACATCTAGCGGTGGATGAGGTGGCTCTATGTGATGTTCATAATTGATGTATGTTTTTTCTAGAGAGATTCTCGAAATACTTTGAAGCGATTTGCACAACAAACGGACTAGAGGGGACAATGGTAAAGGGTTGGTTAGTACAAAAGTCTCTTGTGCACATCTTGTTGAGTATCTAGCATGATTGGATAGATAATGAAGAAGTACGAATGATACCGCATATACCACAAGGGAAGGAGAAAGTTCTATTGCTTATGCCACTGCTTATACATAATGAAGAAGATACATGAATGTTATCGGCATGTTTACAAGGGAAGGGGAAAGTTCCAAAGATGAATGAGACCATGCATAATTCAGTGAGGATTAAGTTTGATCTTTTAAATAATCCCATGATGAGCAAGTGGCTTTCTCATTATGAGGATGCAAAGAAGAGAAGAATGGAAGAGAGAAGAGCTTTGAAGAGAGAACATAGGATGATGGGTTACCCTCCCGATCCATAGCCTCTTCCAAAGGTTTGCAACATGGATTGGCTTTACAAAACTATGGAGAAAGCTAAAAAGGAAGGTGAAGTCATCACAAGAGAAGAACCGAAAAATGCTACGGGTTGTGATGACCACCATGAAAGTAGCAAAACACCTTTTACTTTATGTTTCAAAAATTTTCTACATATAAAGTTATATGCTTTACTTTATGATAAATGATATGACAAGTCTTGTTGATTCACATCACAGATTCTATAATGTATTTGGTTAGAAGGTCAACATTTTTGCACTAAGTTGGTGTATTTGAAAAGGATCACATATGATTGTGGTGTAATGGTAAGTTTTGAGCAAGGTAGTTGAGCTAGTGGAAGGGATACTGACTACTGTGGGACAATTCAAGAAGTCTATGATGTGATATTTAGAGCTTTCAAAGTGTTCATGTTTGTCGTTAAATGTTTCAAAGTGGTTTATAGAGGTGCTCAAGCTATCATCAAGCAACTTTAAGCAGAATTTTTACAGCTGATTCTAGAAAACTTTGGCATGATTCTAGGGATGTGTATGTTTTACCTCAACATTGTGAGCATGCATGAACTTGAAATGCATGTAAAGGGAAATAAATAGTGATTAAGATTTAGTAGAAATGATTACCATGAAAAATTTTGCGTTGTTTTTTTAATACTAGTTTGTGTTTCATGCCGATAAATAAGATCTCAATTTGGTAGTTTGTAATATAAGTCGCTCCTAAATCCAAAAGTATTTTTCAAAATCTAGATGTCAAGGAAGAATTGCATACTATAACACAATTACTCATTTCATGAGAACTAGCGGTGGAACAAACTTGATGATGTCGAGAAATAATAATGAAACACAATTACTCATGTTATAAGCAAAGGTGGAACAAAATCGACTAGAGCTTGCTTTGAAAACTCAACAAATCAAGAGGAACTACCTTCAATCAAGAGGAACTACCTTCAATCAATGAGCATGTAATTTTGAAGAAACTCACCATCTACTAGTGAAGGAATATCACTTTTGGAGAAGGTAATGCTTAAGTCCCTGTCTAGTAGTGGAGGAATATCACTCTTTTATTGAACTAGAAGGCATTGACATGCTAGACTTAGATATAGACCAATTGGGATGTCACTTTTTTATTGAACTATAAGGCATTGATATGCTTAAATATAGACTAATCAGGATGTCAAGATTTGTTGCAAGATGGGATCAATGAAGGTCTTAACTAGATTAGTGTACTTGAATGATGTAATATATTGAAGATAGTGAAATTCTTTGGTTCATTTGTATTTAATTTTCTTTAATGAATTAATATGTTATCTTTCAAATGCAAGCACTTTCAAGTATTCTATTTTTTTGTTTAATGAATTAATATGTTATTATCTTTCAAATGCAAGCACTTTCAAGTATTCTATTTTTTTGTTTAATGAATTAATATGTTATTATCTTTTAAATGCAAGCACTTTCAAGTATTATGTTATTATCTTTTAAATGCAACCACTTTCAAGTATTATGTTATTATCTTTTAAATGCAAGCACTTTCAAGTATTATGTTATTATCTTTTAAATGCAAGCACTTTCAAGTGTTATTATGTTATTACCTTTTAAATGTAAGCACTTTCAATGCAAGCACTTTCAAGTATCTTTTAAATGCAAGCACTTTCAAGTATTATGTTATTATCTTTTAAATGCAATCACTTTCAAGTATTATGTTATTATCTTTTAAATGCAAGCACTTTCCAGTGTTATTATCTTTTAAATGCAAGAACTTTCAAGTGTTATTATCTTTTAAATGCAAGCAAGTGTTATTATCTTTTAATTTTAAATGCAAGCACTTTCAAGTGTTATTATCTTTTAAATGCAAGCACTTAAAAGCACCAAGCACTTTCAAGCACTTTTAAATGTAAGCACTTTCAAGTATTATTATCTTTTAAATGCAAGCACTTTCAAATGCAAGCACTTTCAAGTATTATGTTATTATCTTTTAAATGCAAGCACTTTCAAGCACTTTTAAATGCAAGCACTTTCAAGTATTATGTTATTATCTTTTAAATGCAAGCACTTTCAAGTATTATATTTTAAAACCCACCCTCGATAAAAGTTCATATATCAACATTTATCTTTTAAATGCAAGCACTTTCAAGTATTATGTTATTATCTTTTAAATGCAAGCACTTTCAAGTATTATATTTTTAAACCCACCCTCGATAAAAGTTCATATATCAACATTTAAATTGGCGTTGCATAAAATTTTGATTAACAAACATCGATATTCTATCATTTTGTTGCAACGGTGGATCAATTCTTGGTGTTGTGCCTAACTACAGGGATGAAAATCATGTAACAAATTTTACCTTTGAGGCAATGAGTAGCAGAACAGGTGGATAGTGTATGGAGTCCTCCTACTAGATGGTGGGTTCAAAGTGAACATCCTCATAGAGGCAATGGAAAAACTAAAGGCATTCAATGACCAAAACCCTCATAGATGGATGATCAAAGTGTTGAAGAACATAGGACCTCAAGCTATGGTGGCTATGGAAGTTGTGACCTAAAGAATTGATACAAATCCCTAAGCTAAGGTGAATAATGCTTAAATGCACTCATAATGATGAGAAAATGAACTAATTAATCTTTAGGCTCAAGTTTAGTTAGGTGACAAGATTGAGACTTGTACTCATAGAAAGACTTGAGAGTTTGGTTGATTTCATTACTTGAAAGTGACCCCTTTTATATGAGGTGGGTAGATCTTGGCTTTGTTAACTTATATGGGTTAATTCCTACTTGCTCATGTGGCAACTTGCTAGACTTACTCTCACTCCCTACCTTCCTTGTGTTCTCGTGGCTTTATAGCTCAGGGATTGGTCTTACCTAGCTTTCTCTTAGGGAGCCTTATGTGTAGTGTCTTTTCCTCTTAAAATTCTGCAATACACATGAGTTGAAGAACATGAAAATCATGCAATTCAAGAAGGTAAGAGTGATTTAGGATGCAAATTATGATTCCCCAAAACTAAAACAACCCCAATTGATGAGAGGCTCATGTGAGGAGAGGGGTGGCTTTGATACCATGTTGAAAAACACAATACCTCAAGCTATGGCTATGGAAGTTATGACCTAAAGAATTGATGCAAAACCCTAAGCTAAGGTGGATGATGCCTAATTGCACTCATAATGATGAGAAAATGAACTAATAAAGCTTGAGAATCAAGTTCAGTAAGGTTCCTATAAGACATGTTTGCATGGAGCTTTGCTAACATGGAATGCTTCAACTCAAACTTCTATCAACACATATTCAATTTGTGAAGGAGGATTGAATGCCAACCCATGGTAGCAAAGGTAGTGGATGAATCCAAACTATGCAAAGCAAGTGAGGAAGAAATTGACAAGCTAATAAAAGTAAGATTCATCTACCCCATAGAGAAAGCAATCTTGCTATCACCCATCGTGATAGTGCCAATAGAAAAGAATGAAAAACCAATAAAGTAGGATACATCTACCCCATAGAGAAAGCAAGCTAGCTATCACCCATTATGATAGTGCTAAAGAACGAAAGTAGTATGAGTGGACTATGGGAAGTTGAATGTAGCCACCACTATCTCGATCGCTACCCTTCACAGACTCTATGCTAGATGAAGTGGAATGACGTGAAATGTACTCATTCCTAGATGGCATTAGCAAATACATTCAAGTCCCAAGAATAAGAATATTTCCTCGGATACCAGGTCCATCATTAGTGGTCAGTGGTCGGTGGGCTGCGTTCTTGATAGGCGGGCGTCTACCACACCGCCTATAGTACTATATATGGACATGCCATGAGCTAAGGTATCCAATGCTTGTGAGTATCCACCCTCTTCTACACCTTGTACATACTCCATCCAGAGTCCTGTCTAGATCGCCATCTAAGCTCTACTTGAGAGCGCACGGGTGGACAGCACCATTACTTGTACCTCTTTGGTATAATCAAAATTTTAAATTCTCTCCATGTGTATTTTTTGCATTGTCTATTGTGCTTTGTCTTGCTATCTCTTTCTGCTGTGCCATATTCTTATAGTTTCCATTTATGCTTAGTTTTTGAGCTCAGTACTCTCTCTTGGACTTTGAAGATAAAGTAAAATCAAACCATATAAATTTGTGGTACAAGCATTAACTGATATAGAATTGAGAAGATCACATACAAAATTTATACAAAAAATTATGTCATTGAACTTTTAACAAATTCTACACATAGCTAGTTACTGATATGAATCAGATTTATAGCTTGCTCAAGCTCAAAGTTCTAGCCTCAAAAGGTGAATCCATTGTTGCATTTTGATTTTGTAGTATCAAGATGGCCATAAATTGAATTCTCTTTGCACATGATTTCTCTTGCCAAGCCCACAAACCAAATAAATTTTTGATCATAGGATGAAAATCCAA
This sequence comes from Cibotium barometz, assembly GCF_041138505.1. Classification (NCBI taxonomy): domain Eukaryota; kingdom Viridiplantae; phylum Streptophyta; class Polypodiopsida; order Cyatheales; family Cibotiaceae; genus Cibotium; species Cibotium barometz. The sequence goes on from NC_141068.1 coordinate 7,294,979, forward strand.
AATGCAAGTAGAAAATACATGAATTACAAAATGGAAATCCACAATAGTGCACATGAACTTTCAATTGCAAAGAGATAAGACATATCATGGGTTGGAGAGTGTAGGGAGAAAAATCAAGTGAAATTCCATTAGAAAGCAAATAAATTAAAGTATAGAAAATGAGTGATTAAAATAAGGGCATTTTTAACACAGTGAAAGTCCATTAGAAAGCAAATAAAATTAAAGTATACAAAACGAGTGATTACTCTAAAGGCATTTTAATCATAGCTTTTAGCTCTTATTACCACTAAAACTTATTTTTATATGCAATTCATTGACTAATAGTGAGAAGTATCAACCTATATACAATTGCAAGCATTCACTTGTAGCATCTTGAGCTTTGAAAGAATTGAAATTACTAAATAATACTAAAAAGTATTAACCTATATACAATTAGAAGCATTCACATGTCTCATCTTGAGCTTTGAAAGTATTGCACTTATCTTACTAATTTGCATGCCAATGATTTATTGTGGTTGTTAGAGTAATCTATTACCTTTCAATCCTCTTACACTTTGCTTGATTATCCCATTAATTTGTGTTACTTTTGAAAATCTTGACTCATGTCGGTTGTCAATTGGTTCACTATGCATATATTATGGGCTTGGGCATCCATATAAGCATTAGATACTATGCATTACTTTTGAATTAGTTTTGAAAAACTTGACCCATGTCAGTTTTTGATTGTTTGGTTCACTATGCATACATTGTGGACTTGGGCATCCATATAAGTATTATATACTACCGTATAAAAAAACATGACAAAGCAACTTTTCATAATAATCAAACTAGCTTCTTAGTTCATCAACTTGCTTTAACAACCTTGCTATTAGAGCCTAAGGTTAGCAAAAGATGAGGGATAGAGCTCATGAAGAAGAAAAACAATGTCAAGCCTTGGTAGCACAAACTAAAAGGAACATTTTCCAACTTTGTCATTCTTAAAAGAGATGTAGCAAGAAGTCCATAAAACATTATGCTGCCAAAATAAAATATAGCTATTTCAAACATGAATAACATATGAAACTCATGGATTCTCAAATAAAAGATCTCCTTCTAATCATTCTTTTGAGTCATCTACATAAAAGAGATGCAACAAGAAGTTTATAAAACATCATGCTATCAAAATGGAATATAGCTATTTCAAATAGGAATAACATCTGAAACTTATGGATTCTCAAACAAAATATCTCCTTCTAATCATGCATCATTGAGCATGTTCTCTCAATTGCACTCTACATCATCACGTGTGGGGATGCTTAAATTCAATTCATCCTTTGTGTGCATGATGTTCCAAGTTTTATTCTAAGAGTTGTTATAGGAGCTTTGGATTTGTCAAAACACTTAGAGTTGTTATAATCATCACTATTTTCAATTGTATTTCCCATTCGTGCTTGGTTTTTAAGTTGACTTATCCCTTTAGGACTTCAAAACTTGAGGTGAATTCATCTTGTATAAACCTCCACCTCTCCTCTCTCTCTCTCTCTCTCTCTCTCTCTCTCTCTCTCCCATGTGGCCCCCCTCTCCCTCTCCCTCTCCCCCTTCCCCTTCCCCTTCCCCTCCACTTCTCCTCCCCCTCCCCCCTTGTGGCCCCCCTCTCTCCCATGCGCCCTGTTCTTTTCAAACAAGCTGACATTTGTAGATGGTCTGTGTAGAGATGATATGGTGTGGGCCAATGCTCCAAATAAAGAGCTTTCTATTAATTTAAAACTTTATATAAAATTTCAAATTCAAACCTCTTCTTTTTGGAGATCCTATTCCAATTACAACACTAGCAAGATTTCATGCTTTTTATTTACATCACTGGACAATTTTCATGCATATGTCAAACCGGATTAAAGCAAGTTCACACACAACATCTTTAACAAAAAAAAGACATTTGGGTGATTTTGACTGCGCTGTGCCAAAAGTAATACTCAAAGTGTACCTTTCTCAATTAAGGGAGGAGGAGGAAGAAGAAGATGATGATGATATTAATAGCCTAAGTTGCTAAGGTGGACCATAAATAGAATTCAAAGTGTTAGAAAGAAGAAACCCACAAAAAATAAGAAGAGGTCATTTTGCTTTTGCTAGCTTTTCCTTCAAAAACCTACACATCAATTGTCGGGTGTAAAACTAAAATTTTCAATATGTTACTCACTATATTTCAATGCAAGCAACGAGATCAATTGAGTTTTGTCAAATTTTGCCTTGAAAAATACACTAAAGGAAGGCTTTTATTCTAACACTTGAATAGACAGATAGCTAACGTAAGCAAAGTACTAGAAGCAAAATGACGATTCAATATTTGATCATTTAGCAATTGAACATGAGGTAGTAGCTGAACATGAGGTAGTTCATATGGCACAAATATGGTCTTGATATATGTATATATATATAAATGTGTATGTATGTATGGTCTATATGTATGTATGGTAGTTCATATGGCACAAATATGGTATGTATATATGTATGTATATACCATATATATATATATATATATATACATGGTATATACATACATGTATACCATATATATATATGTATGTATGTATGGTCTATATGTACATACATATATACATACCATATATGTATATATGTATGTACATATAGACCATACATACATACATATATATATATATATATATATATATATATATGTGTGTGTGTGTGTGTGTGTGTGTACATGTATACATTTTAAGTGTAAATGTGAAGGACGAAAGTTAGGGTTTCTTCGTATTACAAGTTAGGCTTGTTAGACATTCGTAAGAGGCTTTGTACAGTGTGTGCTATGATGAGGCCTTGAAGATAGGAAGATTTGAGACGCTGCACTCCCCCTTGGGTGTGTAGTCTTGTAATGAAAGCTCTGGCAACCTTCTGATGCACACACACGCTCTAGGGGTGGAACGAACCATCGATGTGTGTGTGTGTGTGTGTGTGTTTTTTTTTGGGGGGTGAACCCGCGCTTGCAAATGATGTGAGAGATCAAAATCGATGATTCGCCAGAAACCAAGCTTGAGTTGGTTCGTGTTGCCAATTTTCACTTCCATGACTCTGATGCAAGCGCTCTCCCAAACTTCTCGTCTTCTTTTTATGTGCAGACCTTTCTGTGTCATAATACAATTACCTTGAAGAGCGTGGTGCTTTGGGTTAATTAGCAATAATTACCTTAGGATTTTGAATGTGCCTTTCGAGTTTCAACTTGTACATGAGGGTTTGCAGGAGATGGTTAGTATGATATGGATCTCATTCATAGCTGCTTGATGCTCAAAGATTCAAAGCCCACGTGACACTAGCACTCCTGTTTGCTCATGTATGTGTCTCGATGAATGCGGAAAGTGTAAAATGTTGAGACATCCATGGCAAGTGTGAACTTACCATTTAAATGGATGGATGTATCAAGAAGTGAAAATGGTAGTCAATTGGCATAAGGACCACAAAGATGTCAACTCCACAAGAGAGTGACACCATAGTAAAAGATGTTCATTGAAGAAGCTTAAAAATATCTAACACTATATTAACACGGAGAGGTGGTTCTAAAGCTTCGTGGGCCACTAAGAACAGTGGTGAAAAGCAAGCACAAGGACCACCCAACTTACCTAAAGGAGGTGAGAAAAACAAGAAGAGCGCGAGCAAACAAGAGAAAAGAATTTTGTTATGCCTGTGCCTTTGCATGATGCACTACAAGAAGATGTATGGTTGATGATTCTTGCTCGAGAGAGGAAGAGGTCATGCATTCGTTTGCCAAGGTGCTTATGTCATCTGACCTGGTGCTACCACCACAACTTGAAGAGGCAAGATCAATGAAAAATAACACTCAACTAGCTAAAATGTGCCAATTGGCAAGGCCCCTTGTAAGAGCATCAACAAGAGAATTAAGAAGAGAAGTACATTGAAGGCCTACTTCAATACTAAAATGTGGCAATTGGTAAGACCACATATGTAAGAGCATCAACAATAGAAGATTGAAAATAAGAAGAGAAGTAAATTGAAGGCCTACTTCAATGTACTTGAAGATTGGAAATATGATCTTGATATATGTATACATGTATATATACATATATGTATATATACATATACATATGCATATGCATATACATATATATACATATATATACATATATATACATATATATATATGCACACACACACACATACACATATATATATGTATATATATATATATGTGTGTATATATACATACATGTATATGTGTATATATACATACATGTATATGTATATATGTATATACGTATATATGCCTTGATTCTATGAGGGGCCACTTACAATTTTACCAAGATATCTTTGATAATTACAAAGTATTTGTACCTTGGGATCACCTAGATTAAGGTACACATAGAGACACAAGATTCACACACTAAAGTTCATAGACTCAACTAGACTAAGGTTCACATAGATTAACCTAGACTAAGGTTCACATAGATCAACTAGACTAAGGTTCACATAGACTCACCTATACTAAGGTTCACATAGACTCACCTATACTAAGGTTCACATAGACTAACCTAGACTAAGCTTAGACACAATTCACACCAAGTAATTGATGCTAGATCACCCAAAATCTTAATAGAGTATACTTTCTAGAATAGAAAATCACCTTCCTTGTTATAGTGCGGAAATACTCTAGTAACCCTTAGTTAGTTGTAGATGCAGCATCTACAACTATCACCTTACATGGTTAGCCCTAACATGACTTAAGAGCACCTACATAGGTACACTTGGGTTAAACTTGGTCCAAAGTTAGCGTGGTTTGACATGATGAGAAAGAGATTCAATTATAGAGTAGTATCAAGACTTAGAACACAAGAATTAGAACTATAAATGAAAGTATAGAATAACGTAATAATTATACACAATAATGATATATAAAAGAGTACAATTCTTATACATTTTTTAATTCAAAAGGATTTTCCACAAATTGTGAAGTGTGTAGCTTGACTAAACTACTAAGATAAGTACTCATGCCAACATCTTGGGTAATAGCTTGACTACTAAGATAACATTTTTTATATTTTCAAGCATAAAAAGATAAGATCCCAAATTGCAAGTAATGTGTCTTTGGACTTATGTTAACATCTTTTGTAATAGTTGGTATAAAATAAGATTTTTGAAAGATAAATCTACTTTTATAAGGTGAATTGCTTATTTCCCTAGTTATATGGTCTCACATACTTCTTAGGCCCATGGAATCTTATAGTGTGCCTGCTTGCCAAAAGTGGTGTATGTTTTCTAATCACTTGCTTGCTGTTGGCCCATTGTGTCAAAGACGGCCTTAACTTAGGTGTGTGGGATTCTACCCTCTTCATCTATATATTTCCAAATATTGCACACTATCCTATACAGAGTAAGAAGATAATATTTTTATAATCATTACTTTCAAATGGAACTCAACCCATCCTTTGGTAGAGTTTGATCACCCATCGGCCACTTAGCCTAGAAAAGGTTTCTTTTGCTATTTTTTTTCTTACTTACTCCCTTATCATCTATAGGAAATTATGACCAACCACAATTTCCTCTAGTTGGTAAGGGATTACTTAAGTAAGAAAAAGTTAGCTTTTGCTATTTCTATTTCTTACTTAAGTACTCCCTTATCACAACTAGAGCAAATTGTGACCAACCGCACATGATTATTATATTGGCCATGTATCTAGTATAAGTTATCCTTACATAAGATTCATGAAACCATTTAGCACTAGTTTGGTAGCCTAAAAAGACATAAAACTATCCTTTTAAGGTGGTACATATTTTTTTTGGGTAGTTTGAACCCTTCTCTAATGAAACTTTCTTTGTTTGTTTAATATACATAATTAAATGGACATGGAAAAAACAAATTCATGAAAGAAAAGGGTCCACACGACATTTCCTCTTCATTACTTTCAAATGGAACTCAACCCATCCTTTGGTAGAGTTTGATCACTCATCGGCCACTTAGCCTAGAAAAGGTTTCTTTTGCTTTTTTTTTTCTTACTTACTCCCTTATCATCTATAGGAAATTATGACCAACCACAATTTCCTCTAGTTGGTAAGGGATTACTTAATTAAGAAAAAGGTAGCGTTTACTATTTCTATTTCTTACTTAAGTACTCCCTTATCAACTAGATCAAATTGTGACCAACCACACATGATTATTATATTGGCCATGTATCTAGTATAATTTATCCTTACATAAGATTCATCAAACCATTTAGCACTAGTTTGGTAGCCTAAAAAGACATAAAAGTAGTATCCTTTTAAGGTGGTACATTTTTTTTTGGGTAGTTTGAACCCTTCTCTAATGAAACTTGAACCCCTCTCTAATAAAAGTATCCTTTTAAGGTGGTACATATTTTTTTTGGGGTAGTTTGAACCCTTCTCTAATGAAACTTTCTTTGTTTGTTTAATATACATAATTAAATGGACATGGAAAAAACAAATTCATGAAAGAAAAGGGTCCACACGACATTTCCTCTTCATTACTTTCAAATGGAACTCAACCCATCCTTTGGTAGAGTTTGATCACCCATCGGCCACTTAGCCTAGAAAAGGTTTCTTTTGCTATTTTTTTTCTTACTTACTCCCTTATCATCTATAGGAAATTATGACCAACCACAATTTCCTCTAGTTGGTAAGGGATTACTTAAGCAAGAAAAAGGTAGCTTTTACTATTTCTATTTCTTACTTAAGTACTCCCTTATCAACTAGAGCAAATTGTAACCAATCACACATGATTATTATATTGGCCATGTATCTAGGCCATGTAGTATAAGTTATCCTTACATAAGATTCATCAAACCATTTAGCACTAGTTTGGTAGCCTAAAAAGACATAAAAATATCCTTTTAAGGTGGTACATAAATTTTTTTGGGTAGTTTGAACCCTAATGAAACTTTCTTTGTTTGTTTAATATACATAATTAAATGGACATGAAAAAAACAAATTCATGAAAGAAAAGGGTCCACACGACATTTCCTCTTAACAAATGAAATGGTAATATGTTTGTATCATCTCCAAGACCCAAACAACATAAATCTAGCTTCTAAGATAATATTTTTACAAGTCCTCACTATGACAGAGAACAAAATTTGGTGGACTTAGAGGTATTAAAAAATAATAAAGTACATGTCATCATGTTCTAGTCAAAGACCTTTTAAGTTTGTATTTTCATTTAAAAGTCTTAAATGATGCTTTCCATAACTAGTTTAAATATCTGTCATGAATACACATTTAAAAGCCATGATAAGAGTCCAAAATATCTCCTCATAGTAGCAAGCTAAAACCCAACTAGGTTTCAATAAAAATATCTATAGTGGGTGGATATACCATATTTCAAGCTCATAAGACATTTAAATAGAAAACTAGGGTCTCCACCCATGAAAACAACTTTTTAGATCAAAAGAGAAGACACAATCAAAACCACAACATGAAATGGGGATATTATAATCCAATTATTATTTCAAAACTTGAGGGATAATGCACCTAGTATAAGTACACCTAGTATAATCCAATGATTATTTCAAAACTTGAGGGATAATGCACCTAGTATAAGTACACCTAGTATAATCCAATGATTATTTCAAAACTTGAGGGATATTGCACCTAGTATCAGTACACAAGTATGTATATAAGATCCAGTTAATAATACACTTAAGAATGCATAAGTATGTATATATGATCCACTTAAGAATGCAAAAGTATGTATGTAAGATCCCCTTAAGAATCTAAGACGTTCCAAGGTCACCTCCACATAGAAACATCAAGTAGTAGAAATGCTAAAAACACATGTATCAAAAAGAGAAATATAAACTACATTCTAATGCAATCACCTCAAAGTTAGATGAGATCAAAGGCTAGAATGTCCATGCTTCCCACACAGATTTGGCTGACAACATATTAAAAAATCTTGTACAACTTTGTATTACCTTGGCATTGAATCTATAACTTCATGGTCTAGTTCACAGATGAGAATACAAAAGAATTGGACCAGTTTAGCTCCCATTTTGATCTAGTTTGATTCATTAGAGAGGAGAGATAAAAATATCTTAATGTTTTTGAATTAAAAACTCATCCACATGTGTAAAATAGGTGCCTACCTTAAAGTCTCCCCCCTCCTTACCAAGGTGTCAAAAATGTATCATTATTCCAAAATATCTCTTTTTTTTTGGTAATATCTCATAGTTTTTAACTAATAAAGCTTGTACTCAGTCAACTCTTCATCTTATGTGAGCATTTACTCATTTTTGGCTATTTTCTTTTATTTATTAGATTTATCTTATCCCAACACTTGGATTAATCTTATTGGCCCATAGGAACCTTAATTGGACCATAATCTAAAAATTTCAAAAAATCTTGACCCTTAGGATAAGGTCTTTTAAATCATTTTTAATTGATTTCTAATGCACCTTGGAAAATCTTGACCCTTAGGGGGATAAGGTCTTTTAAATCATTTTTAATTGATTTCTAATGCACCTTGGAAAATTTATTTTGAATTTCTGTTTCAGGGAAATATATTTTTGATATTAGGAGAATTTGTTTCTCCAAAAATATCTCAATATTGAATTATCTCTCTCTAGAACTTTTTATCTCTCTAGGTAAAAACAAGGAAAACAATATTTTCTTGTATTCAGAAATAGGGAATGATTACAGGGGATTGAAATAAAGCTTATTCATTATTCAGGCTAAGGAGGAATCTTACATCCTCTCCCACTTGAAAAATTGTGAATGTAACTCCATATAATGGTATCTACACACTAGATTATTTCCTTAGAGCTTCCATGCTCTTGTTTTGCTGAGATTAGAAAAGGCTATCAGAACCTCCACATTTTGGATAATTACTACACACTCAAATATGAAGAGACAAAAGAGACCAAGTCCATTTATGCAAGGTGTTACTAGTAGCAAGAAAAGGTTCTTTGAATGCATGTCACTACTCTAGCATGAATAATACCCTAGAGGGAAAGTTGGGTTTACGAAACTCATTGCCAAATCGTCCAAATTTTAGGGCAAAAGAGAGTCCTTAGATTAAATAAGAAATATTTTTATTCAAAGTTTCAAATTTTTAAATGAATTAGGTCCTCTCCACCTTTCTTTAAACCTGCCTTTTCCCTCTTTAGGGTCGTAATTGTATTATTGCCAAGAATGTAAATGGTAGAGTTTGTAATATTTCTCTTATTAAGAATCAAATATAGCCACACTTTTTTTTAAATGAATGTATAAGTATAGAGAATAAGGAATCGCTCTACCTCTAGTCAAAATACAATCACAAGGAATTCATCCATCAGTTCAGTTGGTGCTTGAGGTGTGCTTCAAGAGCTCCACTCCTCCTTGGGAAGATGGTAATATCACTTCTTTCCATCCTTTTGGTGTGTATATCTTTTCCCTTTGGTGTAGAATATTAGTGGCAACATTTGTTAATCCCAAGAATGGGTTAACATTCCCCCTTCTTGATGTCAACCACATCATCCTCATCTCATGACCGTTGTCCTCATGATCATGTGGAAGACTTTGCTGTGCAGAGAATAGAGAACTTGTGTATAAAAAGGGAAGAAGCGTAAACCCAAATGGTGAAAGACGAACCTTAATCGTTGAAAACTTGGAATTGGGCATTGGCTTAAAATTCAAGATGAAAAAAAAATTGGGGAACTGGTCAAAGACTCAACAGTGACGTCCAGGTGGCAATAATTCAAAACAAAAGGGTTGGTCAGGAAGTTCCAAGTCAGACACCGCGTGGACAAGATCTGCCAGCCCCTCTTCTTCTCTCTCTCTTCTTTCTCAACGAACGCGTCTTCTGCTCTTTTATGGCGTTTCCTTACTATAATCCTCTCTTAATTAAGTTCCATGGCCCGCTTCTTCTCAAAACACTGGTGGATCTTTCTTACCGTCTTTCTAGCCCTAGCTGCCTTGCAGGCCGCCATCTGCGTGTGTTGCCAATGGAGTGCGCGCAATGTTGCTCGCGACCTCGAAAAAGCTCAAGCCCAGCTTACAGATGCAGACATTGAGCAACAGAAGCAGCAGGAAGAAGCAGAAGATGAAAGCTCTTCGCCTCAACAGCCCACACCTTAGCCCTCATGCGCGCCCATGGATTCACAGCTTGTCGAAATGTGCGCAGCTATTGGTTCTAGGGTTGCTCGACCTCGCACCAGAGACGTCGGATCCCTTCATGATAAGGTACATCGAGGGGCCAAGAATTTCCTTCAATTTGCGGTGTTGTGCCCATGGTTTTGCTGCTTCTCTTCTTATCCAAATATGCATATCCACCTGTTGTTTGTACCCCAATTGGCCCCCTTGATGGTGGTAACATTTCTATTGTAATGAGATTGTACAAAAGCACATTGGTGGTGCAATGGGTGGCAGCCAATTATGGAGGTAATTTGGGAATTGAAGCTCTTCTCTTCTCTTTTAGGTTCCCTAGAAGGGGGTTTGCTATTATAGACTCCTGCTGTTCTCTCCTCTTTTAGGTTTCCTAGAAGGGGTTGTGCCTACTATCTATCGCCTATATCCTTAGGGTGCTAGTCCATTTTCAACCCATTCTAAGTTGTTTTGGCCCCTCTCTCTACTAGCTTCTGACTCCCTTGTTAGGTTTGTTGAAGCTTTTGGAAGTCTTGTTGTAATTACCCCAAGGTGGCAAAGTACAAATGTAATTCTTTTATTTAAAAAAAGATGTTCTCTTCTGTTTTCAATGGCATGCATGTGAAGATCCGAAGAAAGAATGCAAAATTCCGTGTGCCATAGAGGTGTCAGGGAAACTATTTTCACCGAACCTTAACATCAATTCTCACTATGGGTGGAAGAATAGACGGTTATTTTTTTTAGGTGGAGATGTATTCATATAGAGGTTTTAGTTGAGTAATTGGCTTGCCTTGCCTGTGAGAAGCCTCTTTAAATTATTTCTCATTAATAGCTTTTTGAAGGTTAAATAACATTTATAGGTGTTTTATCCCTAGTTCATTGGTTGTCTTTTCTCCCTATGTACAAGGTATGGCATGCACACTGAGTGAAAGAGATACCCTCACATACTTTTCTTCTCACAAAAATATGAGCTTGGAAAGAGTGAGATTTTTGAGCAAGATAGGTTGAACCAATCTAATCAACGAAGTATGTCCATCTTGGTGGTAGTGCCTCAAACAATCCAAGATCTTTTTAATGAATTGAGCTTAGGTTTGTATCACCTAGATGATACTCAGGAGCATGTTACTCGTCAAAGATACTAGGGTAATTAGACATATCTTTCAATGAGGAGTTACAAAGGGAACTATGAAGCCATTGCCTTACGAGAACCTCCAAGGAGAGCCTTGAGTTGTTTTTTTGAAATGAACTCTATCACAAAAGCTCTCACCCTTAGGGCCGTTGAAATATTAAGGGAGGATGTTACTTCAAGGGACCTTAAGACTTGTTTACAACCAAGAATTAGGATCTCAAGAAGAAATATCACCTTGAACTTTGAACCTATACAAAGTGAAATAGAGTTATGGCCTTAACATCCAGAGATGTCTCAAGGGAATTATTAAACAAATGATTCTAGAACATAAGTAGTTGTTGATGACGTACATCTAGAAGCAGAAAGAGTTGGAAGGAAGAGCTCAAAATTGTCTTATTCAAAACTAAATATGTTGGAACAATCGACTATTGACAAAATCAAGGGATAACACCAGCTCTTTTGGATAGCCTATGGCTACATGACAACTAATAGAAATTCCTCATGTGGATAATTTGAACCAAGACAAGGGGAAGAGACCTAAGAATCCAATTCAAAGCAAAAACTTTGAAGGTGCCAAACTCCCATTGAAACCAATGTTGAGTCCAATGAGGCTACTATGAGCAACCAAATGATTTTTTAACCTATCCAATGTTGGAAGAGCTATAGAGACAGTAAAAATGAGATAAATGGCCACAACTGGAGTTAGAGAGACACTAAGTGTGGCAAAAACTAGGACCAATGTTGAGTCCAATGAATCTATTATTAGGAACCAATTGATTTTTTAATCTACCCAATGTTGGAAGAGCTATAGAGACAATAAAAATTAGATGAATGGCCACAACTTGAGTAAGAGAGGCACTAAGAGTGGTAGAAACTTAAACAATGGGGGTGAATACTACGGTAGTATGTTCTGCACCCAAAATAACAACACCATGGTTCTTTGATAATGTTGAGAAATGTTCTGCACCCAAAATAACAACACCATGGTTCTTTGATAATGTTGAGAAATGTTTTCCTTACAAATATAATTTCTGGTCATATCCTTTTTCTTTATTAAAAATCATGTTAAAAACTCAAATCATAAGGTCATGAACACATTTCTCCTCATCATTTGAGCCTTGCACAATGTAAGATCCCTCTTCCTATGCCATAGTTTCAATTACATTATTGTTTTTCTAAAGTGCACTTTCTAGTGAGAGAATGTGCTTTTTTAAAAAGAAGATGTGCATTTAATGGGAGAGATTTGACTCCCATTGATTTGGGAGGTCATCATGTCACCGATCGATGAGCTGCATAGATCTAGTTTATTTTGGGTACTATTGTTCTTGTTTGTAGTGACCAATCCTTATATGCCACCTTCAAAAGCTTAAGCTTGGTCTCGCCTAAAAGCTGAGCCACATATCACACCTAGTTGCATCCATAAGGTGCTCCATGTGTCGGTGGTTTTTTTGATGCTAGTAGAGGCTGCATTCTCCATTTCGTTGCCTTGCCATTACCTAATCCTGAAAAGGAAACATTCAAACATCCTTAAAAAAGTCGATTCTCCGGAGGTTAAACATTCTCTTTGTAACTGTTAGTTTTTATGCACCTTTCTATCTCGCTCTTTTTTTTAAAAGAAATATTTGTTGTGTGGGTTAGTTCCTATAAGTATGTACAGATATACAACTCCACATTTTGTGGAGAGCATTTTTCAACAAACCTCCCTTCGTATATGATCATGAAGAATTATCGGGGAGTAAAGATTATAAGGGGCTAATATATAGAAGTTGATAGAAATGCCTCCCTTCATGTCTCATGTCTTCCCTGGACTTAACGAAGACTTGTGTACGCCTTTTGGAGCCATCCTTTGTAGCTTTTGTCTAAGGGGGATTCTTGCTTAGGAGTACACGTGGCAGCTGATGGTATTTGGGAGTCAAGGATTAAAGGTGGCAAGGGAAAGGTGGTGACGTTAGTGCAAGAACTTGTTGATCAGTAGTCTTTTCCTTGGGTGGTGGGGTTTCTAGAGGTATTTATGTAGATGGAGCCTGAGTTGATGTTGAATCCAAATCTTTTGAGAGACTGGTGAGGAAGGTTGAATTTTGATTTGGTTCTTCCCTTTGTCAATTTTGGTACTGTGAGTGGACAAGATTGAGGATTGGCTCGTAGATGTTGCTTTCATTGATGACGCTATGGGCGTTTGCTTTCATTTTGGCACCCAAATCCTTGTGTTACCCTCATAGTAGCCTTGATCTTGAAGAAGATGAATTGGAATCCATCAAGAGGTAACCTGTGGTTTGGATTGATTTTCTATTGCAATGTCTCTTGGGTTTCTTGGTAGTGGGTTGGCAATTGAGAATTGGTGGAGAAGCTTTAGGGACCCACTAAGGGTAGGTTGTGTACTAGTTCTTTATAGAGGTAGATGTAGATGTGGAGCTTGAAGATGAAGAACCTTATGGTGGTGAAGTGGATGTCAATGTGGAGGGAACGACATTAGATTATGTCAATGTTGAGGCTTTTTCCTTACGACATTCAAATGATTGGTGCTGGTCCAACACATTTGATGTGGAGACAATGTTCGTGGAGTGTAAAAGTGTAGGTTATGATTTTTTGCCACTAAGACAATCCTTGTGGCCTAGTCGATTCCGCATTAAGCCACTATCATCCAAGTCCGTCCAAGAATGACATTTTCTTTTTAAGTTCTTACAAGAGTGACCAAAAAGCTACCAACCAAGTGCTTGTTATCACCATAAATGATAGTTTTAAGGAAACCAAGTACTTTGGTATTTTTGGCAATTTTACTGTCTATTCTCATGTTCCTCCTTGGCACCCGTGGTAGAGATCGGAGCTATTCGGGCAACAACCTTCTAAGTTGAAGGTCACAGGCGACTTTTCAAGTTGAGGTTTACCCAACTGTTTCCATGTAGCAAAGGAGAGTAGATTGTGAATAGCATATTTTTGCATCCTTGGGTGAGGTTTGTTGTGAGAGTGCATTTGTTGACCTATTTTGTTTACAATTCCACCCCCTTGTACCATGTCGTGATTGTGGGTGTCGCATGCTTGGAGCTACATCCTATCTTTTTTGGCAGTGTAGAACCTACTTTAGAAGGTATGGGACTGGACTCTTCAATTCCTTGTAGGAGTGACCCCGCAGAGGCATGATGATCAGAGTGTTCTCTATTCAATTGGTGGACCCCATCAAGTGTGGGCTGTCTAAGAACAACAGGTAGAGCACAATGGAGGATAGAACATTATGATGCCTTAGCTCCATCAGTCTATGATATTTTATTGTCACGTACTTATCCATTTTGGGCCATTGTAGGTGACTTCATCGTCCATGTGGGGATAAATGTTTGTCTCACATACATGTCATCCAAATGCCATTCTATAGTGAGGATTCCCTAAGATATCTACCAAGTATGCCAAAAGTAGCATATGAGCTGGGAGTATCCCGTAAAGATGAGAGACCGGATGATGAGTCTATGTTTGCATTCATGTTGCATCTTTCCGCGATGATCTTTCACGAGATAAGCTTTGCTCTTCATTTTTATTCTTTTCTTACGTGTGTAGTCAAGTTTACAAGTTTGCTAGGGTATGTTCATCAATGTAGCCTTTCCCATCTCCACATTCAACCATCTTACAAGCCATTAAACAACAAGTCTCTTCTATTTGAATAGGTGTATTTGAAACTTTCAGATCTTTTGCAGTTTTTTTACTTTGCATTGCACTTGGACTGGTCCGATTTTCTCCAGATGAATATTAATGCTAGCATTTTTTCTTAAAAAGAGTCCTAATCTTCCTATTCTGCATCTTAAATAACGTCTGCCAAGTACTCCACTCTATCGTTTTATTGAGCCCTCTTTAGCCATATTCTAACTCTCTAGACAATTTGTGAGTGAAAGGATAGTCATTATAAAACATAGATAAATAAAATGATTAATTAAAAAAAAAGACGACCAACAAGAGAATCCATCGCCGTGTAGAATCCTACTAGGTCCTTGGGACACCGGCAATGGTACTTTGGACCGATGCCTTGATTTTTCATGGAATGGAACCTTGCTCCCCAATAAAAAACCATCACCGTAGGAAGTTCTTAGTGGTTCTTAGATACTCTTGGCAAAGGTCTTTGGGCCATTGCTTTGGTCTTCTCCACAGGGTGGTGCTTATCACTATTTATTTCGAGGAGAAAAGAGCACTAAAAAAAGCAATCATTAAAAATAAAATTATTTCGAAACAAAAACGATTTTTGCTATGTAAATAACTGTCTAATCATGAGTAACTTTGCTGAATGTAGACTTAGTATCTTGCTTTAGATGGTTCATGTGCATCATTGTGTTTTGAGACTACGGTCATAACCCTAGGCATACTCTTATACTTAGTTCATGGATAAAATACTCTGTACTCATTTATAAGTTAGATTGGCATTAATATTTATCTTTGTAGCATCTTGGGGAAGTTTGACCAGTCTTATCTCCATTACATCGATAAATGTTCTTTCTTGCTAAATCTTGCTTATTTCTCCAAGAACACCTTACTTGTTATTTTTGTTGTTATGCATATAATGTCAATCTTTGTGTTACTTTCCTCATGGCACTTGTCTTCATTGACATCTTTCGAGGATGGAACCATTGCCAAGGGACATCCACAACGTCGATGCCAGACACCTTACCATCTTCAACAATTTTGATTGAAGTTGTTGAAAATGCCGGATTTCATTGGAATGTGCTTATATTGTATTATTTTGCGTGTGTGATCGCTGCTTGTCTATTAAAGGTGCACCACGTAATCTTAGGTGAAAAGTACTAGTTGTGGATTAAGTGTTTTCATAAGCTAGAGTGGCTGAATAAGTCCTAAGTACTTTTTAACTTTGGCTGCCTGAGAGTGTAAACCCTAGGAGCCACACATAAAAGGTAAAATGTAATTCTCACCACTCATTCTCTTATGCATAATCTAAGTTAGTGCTCTTTACCTCTCCTTCCTTGCTTATCTTTTGTTGAGCTCTTTTGTGCTCCATTGTGTAAGAGAGTGAGACAGAAAGAGAGTGAGGGTCGAGCTTCCATTGGAGTGCAGTGGTGGGTGGCGATGCAGTGGAGCTTTCGGGTGCTATGTGGAAATGACACTACCTACGAGAATCTCAAGCGATTTGCATTCACGAGGTGAGTCGACCGTGAATTTGTGTGCTAAGCAAGGACTTGTTGGTTTCTTGATTGAGCTATTGTACTCCCGAGTGCGAAAGGGAAAATCCCAACATTTGGACATCCTTCCCAACTTCCCACTCTAGTAGGGTGAGGGTCGAATAGGCATCTTCTATGGTAAGAATCAGGGAAGCTAAGGGGGTTAGATGGAGGGTCGAAACCATGGTGCCATGTCACGAAGAACACATGTGCACTACAGCATCATCGTACCATTTCTCCCAAAGACTTTCAAATAATATATATGCCAGACCAAAGCCTGACAAAAATGGCATTTACATGTAATTGTACCCACCAGATTTTGAAATTAAAAAAAAAAACTGGCTGAAAATTTATCATGCCCCTACATTTTATGGGCTGAATTTCACTAACTCTTAAGTTAAATTACCCGCAAAACAAGTAGATTTAGGATGAAAAAATTGGAAATGCCCTTATTTTTAAGGGTTAGGAAAAAGGGAGCATTTATAATCGTACATTGGACAATTATACTCGTATGCATGTCAGACAATTTCAAGTAGTCCATGTGTATTTTTAAACTAAACACTAATACATTTATTCCTAACATGTACATCGTATGTTTCAAAGAATATGCAGCAGGCAACAAAAAAATAAAAAATAAAAAAAAATGTATGAGGTTCGTGAAGATTTCCAAAAACTCCAAACAAATTTGAAAACCTTTGAAATCCAAGTCAAAAGATACAAAATCCAAAAATAGCACTCCATTGAGAATTGTGCACTCTCTCATCAAGGAGAAATTAGCACATCAAAACATGGCTAACCCAAGGGGATGAAATGTTCCTTTGATGGATATGAGTCTAGGAGTTATATTCAACCAATTCTTGAGGTCAATGCCTCAAGAGCAAATTCTAGTCATCTCTACCATGGCCACTTTCTGTCTCCAAGTATGCCACTAGGGTTCACACCCTTGGTGACCCTAATTTCTATAGTGACTAGTCCTTCACCTCACACGAGTCTAAATCTCATGTAGATGCTGGGACTCAACCCTTGTAACTAAGCTTACCAATATTGAACACTCTAGGAAGGGGACTGCACAAGCAATCAATGGTGCTCTAAATTTTTGAGGACCTGCACATGGTCCTAAGGAGCTAAAGCCACCTAGAAACCTGGTTATAGACATCTCTAAACTCATGGGCAAATATGATGGAACCACGGGGATCGTGTTTTCTTAATAGAATTATTTAAACAAAGGTGTGAAGCTTTTGGAAGTCGTGACTTCCCTAATAAAGTACACACCTTGACTTCATGCTTAGTGTCGTTCATCACTTTAAGGTGAACTTTAGAATGCTGAAGAAAGCATTCGTCTACAAAAAAGGCAAGGTCCAGGGTGGAGTGTAGAAAGAGAACTCACACAATAGAGTACAAACTTGAGAACCTTTCAATTGAAAACAAGTTTCCAATGGCAAAAGACCTTGCTATTTTGGGCTACTGAACCCTTTAACACATCAAGGCACAATTTGCAACATTATGCTTAATGAGAAAAATAACAGAAGAAGCTCTGATGGAGAACTATTACAGTGGATGAATGCTTCAAAAATTAAATTGCTCCCACAAAATTCTTATCAAACCAATATAACTTATCTTTCCCTAGCCCTTTAATCTAATGTTCATAATATTAATCCTAAGTATAATCCTCAGTAGGGACAAATTTCTTCCTGAGATGTTTTGGACATTTTAAGATGGGGGCTTTGCAAGGACTCCCCATTGCTAACTTTTGCCTAAATAGCTAATGATGAGATGAGGCCAGCATTCATGCCTTCCGGCTTTCCACCAATTGGACAAATATGTTCACAATGACTATCTCGAGCTTTAAAAACTGGTAGTTTTTTGTAACAATCCTGTAATATCTAAAGAACTTCATGAACTATTTTTTGCAGTTGCTAATACATCTTGGATTAATAAAACATGTTCAGGTTCACGTACATCAAGAGTTAGTTTGATCCGACGTAGCAATTCACATTGCGCTCCTAATCCAGAGATCAGGGTCCCATTCCTTGGACTTCAGTTCTGTCACAGGGGATCATCTGGAGCTCTTTCTCTCTCTTTTTTTGTTTGTGAGGGTGGAGCATGTGGTCCTCTTTTTTGGCTATGGCACTTAAAAGACTTGTCTCTCTGTCACATGGATCATGTGGTCCTCTCACTTGGCTATGGCCTTAAAAGGCTCGTCTCTGTGTCACATGGATCATGTGGTCCCCTCACTTGGCTATGGACTTAAAAGACTCCTCTCTCTCTCTCTCTCTCTCTCTCTCTCTCTCTCTCTCTCGTGTGCAAATGCCGGTGCAACAAGGCATTCAAATCACAACTCTCATTAGATCCCTTCAAGGAAGGGCCTAAAAGAATCAATTTACAAACGAAGCACAACAATGATGTGCTTTCGCAAGAGCATGTGCATCTTATACAAAATAGCTGCCGTTTAAAATGCACTGCTGCTGTGGCCCGAGAAACGAACTCATGTTCTTTTCTTTCTTTTAGGACTGCATAATTTCATTCCTCTAAAGGTCACTCCAGTAAGAATTGGCAAGGACATGAGTTTAATCCAAACCTCTATCAGCACGCTTGGTCCGCTCAAGGGAGATATCACTGCATGTAGAAATGCTGCAAAGTTGCAACAGTAATGTGATCAGCCAATATGGCATTCTCCCAATCATAAATTTCTTTCCCTTCTAAGTTGGCATGAGTCCACCTTGATACCCAACTCTTGATCCTGCAATGATGTCACCTTACAGCACTGTCGCCTTGGTACCTAGATAGCCAGCACATAGATTAGTACAAAACTTCATGACAGGTGAATTCCCAGATCTTAGAGATAGCAGTGTCAGGCCTTTGAAACATAATAGTGCCCAGTCGCCACAAAATATTTATTTTTTTATACCAACAGAAAGTTCAAGCTCTTTCCCAAACCACAAAAACCAAAGTGCGATCTTGACTCCATGAAAGTCTACTCACAAAGCTTCAAATCATCAACTCTATGCATAGCATAGACTACGTGCTATGACATCCCACTCCCATCATCAACCCTCAAGAGTAGGTGGACGTTCATGCATAAAGATATGTCACCTTAGTAAACAGATCTTCATAGACAAAGCATCAAACTGAGGTAGAGTCAGCCACGACGAAGGCTAGCACTAAACACACGCACACACGCACACACGATTCTAATAGTTTTATAAATTAATTCCCCTTATACATTAGATCTCACAAAATGGGCTGATTTTTCTGCTAAACCCTAGCCCCAAATAGTAGTCTTATCATGATGCATGCATTGAGTGTTGGAGCTAATGCATGTGACATGTTAGGCAGGAGCTAGTACCTTTGTGTTTCCACACGTAAACATGAAAGACAAGGGATAAACAATATCAGGCTTTGAACGGGCATTGAAGGGACCCCACCTGCAGTCCCGAGGCCCCAGACATTCCCTTCTTTAGTACTTGGCCCACCTGGGTTGGTGCATTCTCTTGCAGGCATAGATGGTTGCAGCACATTGGCAGGGCCAGGTCATACTCCCTGATTTTCTTGCAGATTATTGGCACAGGCTTTGGGACATCGCAGCCTCGTGGTTGACACTTGGCTTGCTATTGCAGGACGACCTTCCCTACGCAGCTTCTGCAACGCCCCCGAGGAGACTTAGTGACATTGCCTCTAGGATTGCTAGCGGAGGATCCGCATGCTCTTCACATCCAAACAGAGCCCCCGCCGTTTTATCACATGGGGTGATATTTCTTGGGCCACCACTGAGGTGGGCACATCTATACTTTACTAGGAGAATGGCACTGGCCTCACCCTTCAGCTTACCCACTTTCGGATCTCGGCCATCCCAGCCTCGAGAGTCCCCCGTTACCCACAATAGACCCTCGGGGCTGGAGTCTGTCGGAGATGGGAGATCATTAGCAGTATTAACGCTTGGAATATCTGGCAGGCTAGATGCAGAAAGGCCATTGACGGTGCACACGGCACTTGCTGCACATTGGCAGGCTCAGGGTGTACTCCCTGAATTTCTTGCAGATTATTGGCACAGGCTTTGGGACAGCTTCTGCCCTCAAAAGGTTTCTCTCCATTTGGCTTCTGGCACATCACAGCCTCACCATTGATACTTGGCTCACCATCGTGGGATGACCTTCCCTGTGCAGCTGCTGCAATGCAGACTCAGTGACATTACCTCTGGGATTGCAAGCAGGTTTGGTGAAGGATCCTCAGGCTCTTCACATCCGAGTAAAGCCCCAGCAGTTGTTTTATTACATGGGCTGTGATTTCTTGGGCCAGAGGAGGGTGCAGCTACACTTTACGAGGAGAACAGCACTTGCCTCGCCCTTCAGCTTACCCACTTTCAGATCTCGACCATCCCAGCCTCAGCGGTCCCTGTTACCCACAATGGACCCTCGGAGCTGGAGTCTGCCAGAGATGGGAGATCATTAGCAATATTACCGCTTGTTGGAGCACCTCACACGCGATTCAGAGCGGATGCAGCACCATTACGCCACCTTCCTACGCACTTGGAGTCAGGGCCTTTTCCTCGATTGAGAAGGGGATGGACTGGTCTGGCCCTATAGACCCCCAGTGTGGCTTTTACCTTCCCCCTCCTCTGATGTAGTCTCCCTCCGAAAGATGGGCCAGCCGGAGAGGAAGCCCCCCCTCTTTTTCTCTTCACTATATCTCTTTCAAGGGATGTATACATGAGGCTCCACTTTGGGGCTGTTTTTTGTAGTCACTTTAATGACTAATGAAGAATCTCTTTAGAGAAAAAAAGTATTCCTCCAGGACAGCATGGGCAGGCCCATCGAGAACAGACGTTGAGATAGCACAGGCAGCCTGGGCAGTGTTCCAACCAGGCGGGCAGGTGTGGGACCTTTTTGGCAGGTGGGGTTGGTCATGCCATCAGGCTGACCTGCTATGACCCCGCCCCCTTTTCCATCATCATCCACTTTAGCCTCTTCTCTTGCTGTCCAGCCCCTCCCTAAGCCTGTGAGTGGCCTGTAGCAGCATCAAAACAGCAGCAAATCATCCCTAGAGTGGCGGCAGCCAGTGTTCACTGTTCTCATTTGATTTCGGGCAGAATTGTGGGTGATTATTTGTAATTTCAGTTTCAGTCTTCTGCCAGATTTTGGGCATGCTCCAAGGGTGGTTTCTTGGCACTATGCAAGCCTCACAGATGGCAGACGGATCTTTGACTTTGGACAGCAATTTGGTACAAGTTTGCAAGAGTGGAGTAGCTCAAATATCCATACCTTTGATACCATAACTGATTGTCATTGACACTAGCCTGGGCAAGAAAAGCTGTGAGCTCCACCATCTTGGACTCCTGATGCAATTACTTTCCCTATGTTTGTTGCATGCACGGAATGCTTGTTGTACTGATCCACAGCCTTAAGCCTGATTAAGAACAAGATGCTGATTTGAACATGATTAAGACAAAGGAGAGAGAAGAAGAGAGAGAGAGAATTGGTGTCAGGTTTTTTTGTATTTAATATGGTACAAAAAGGTGACTGAATGGTTGTACATGATTAGGCCCTTGTTCAGCCCCAAAGGGGTGACTTATGGCCCCTTCTACATGATTGATGATAACTTTTACTTTGAATATGCTGAATGAAATGAGGACCTTATGCTTTTATATGTGCTTGAGGTGCTGGTCAGCCAGCTACAGTTGTTGTCGGCCTGTTGCATGGACAAATATTCATGAAACATTTTATTTAATTTCTGTGCTGACTATGCTGCTGCCCACACCTGCTGACCATGCCTTTAGCACCTGGCCGCGTGCTGCTTGGGCTCTCTGCTGGTTGCTGACAGGGCTCCCATGCCCTCATGGTGATGATGATGATGATGATGATGATGATGATGATGATGGTGCTGAAGCTGTTGATCATAGTTGCAAACATTCTCTTTTGCAAGGGTATGCAAACGTTTGCAAAGAATGCAACAAACTCGCGATTGCAGAGGCTTGCATTCTTCACTTCTTCCCAATGTCTTTCCAATGTTTAAAAACGGGCGTCTGGCCAATATTTAGGTTCTTGTAAGGGCAACGTGTAAAAAATTGAGATTTCAAAATGTTGTCTCGACCCTCATTTTTATTTTCAGCTTGTAAGTGCTAACTTTAAATCTTAGTTTGTGTTCTCTTTTCTTCTCCCATAATTAATAATTTGGGCATAAGTTTCATTATTTTATGCATACATAATAAGGTCACGAATGCAACCTTGCCAAGGTTTGAAGCATTCTTTAGCATACTTAGCATACTCGTATGCGAATGCGCAGATGCAAAGAATGCTTGCAACTATGCTATTGATGATGCTGATGTTGATGCTGATGTCAATGCTAATGCAAATACTGCTGATGGTAATGATGTCCTAACTGCTAGATTAATCAAGGATTTAAGATGTTCATGCTGGAGATTAGCCATGGCAGAGCCATGCACGTGACATCCCCTCCTGCTAAACTTGATGACGTGGTGGACACTCTGTCATCCTTCCTCCCTGGACTACTGACTTTGACCTTCTACTTTAACTTTGACTCTTTTTGTCTAAAAACCTTCCCACTTCTGATCTCCACTTCCAAGTCTTGCTAAGGAACTCAACATCTGTTATGTCCCCATGCCTACTATCCTTTTCCCTTAACACAGCGGTGGGTCACCTATCGGAACTAATCATGCCTGCTGCTACGCCTTTGGAACTGATCTGAGAGCTTAATTGAGTACATACCCTCAGCCTTCAGGGAATGCTTTCCTGTAGCTTCGCCTGTTTACAGACCACTTCATTTGCCACCCTGACTACATTTTGCTGATGGATCTATGCACCTCCTTGGGACTATGCTTAGTGGTGGTTGAGCCTGAATGCTCCAATGTAATAAAGTAGGAACTTTATTCAATAGGGTTAATAATGGGACAAGTCCATGTATAAAAGAGGGGACTTGGACCATGGTTGTAACTTTTGATGATCATTTTTAGAAATGGAAACTTATGTTTCTTGGAGCTCATGGCTTCTCTCTTGGCTTGTGGAAGGCTATTTCCATTCTCTTGGTGAGAGACTAAACACACTTAGGCATCATGTTTACATGGTGATTACTCATATTTTTCATGCATTACATCCCTTCATTCCAATTGGTATCAGAGCTCTTGATTTTGATCATGGGCATGCATGGGTTGTTGGGAAAATTTGCTTGAAAATTTGAGTTTCTTTTAATTTTTTTTCTCATTTTCTTGTAATCCTTGAGTGATTCTTGACAAATCTTCTCTAATCTTGCTTAATCTCATGGATATGGTGAGCATTTCATGGAAATTGCTTGAATTTTGAGTGATTTTGGCCGATTTTGCCATTTTTGAACCAAATTTAGGGCCTCTGGACCAAAAATTTGGGACAGTCGGACCAAAACTTAGGGCAAGTGACTAATTGCAATTAACTTTTCTGCTAATCACGTTTAGTAATCATCTTCTTCTTCCTCAAGCTTTCCATAGCCATGGGATGCTCTTCCTTTACCCGTTTTGATGCCAAACCTTAGGGTTTTTGTAGAGCTCACTGAGATCCATCTTTTGAACCTCTTTACTCACATTTTTTTCTCAAGATTAGAGAGCTTTTGTTCATTCTTCCATGGCTGTGAGAAATCTTGCATTGCTAAGCTCTTACACACTTGATAGGCATCATTGGTAGCTTATTCACTTCATGAGGAAAGCAAGAGAGAAAAACGGCGGGCTGCAGACAGCAGGCTGCCGCCTCAAAATCGCTGAATTCGTGTGAGGGAGAGCTAGGTGAAGCCTAGCTCTACTACCTCATGAGATGGAAGCCATTCAAGAGGGTTCTTAGCCATTGTTTGGAGCACATTTTCAAGCTATGTTCAAGCACATGGGAGGTGTTCTTTGGCTGCAAATTTCAGAGCAAAGAGAGGCTACGTTTTTCTTCAACAAGAGGCTTCTTCAACATTTTCTACCATTGAAGCTTTCCGGATGACATTGGTGAGTGGTTTGATCAATTTCTTGCAAGTTTGAAGCATTTGGTGGAGCTTGGGAATGGATTAGGGTTGGACACATTCAAACTCCCCTAATTTTCAGAAATTAATCATTAAAGCTTGACCATTCACATGCCAATATTGCTTCTCCATGCATTATTGATGGCAATGGTGAAAGGAATTGATTCCACATGAGCTTGGCCAATTCATAGATCACATTTTGGGAGATTTTCTTCATTATGTCTCATTTGGCATGCCATTGATGGAATAGCAAGCTTATGCAATGTTTTTGGAGTCCCTCATGCTCATCTTGATGCCATATGGACACTATGGATGCTATACATAGCCATGCCAATGCTATGTTTTACACATGGGCATAAGAGAGCATAAGTTTTGGAAGCATGCATTTGTCAATATGATGTGAAAGGGATTGTTGGAATGCAATTGCAAATGCCTTGATTGTGGTTAACAAATGCTTATGCAAATGCCATGGTGAGGGCATTGTGAATTGTTGGTTTGTGTCATGTGCACAGTGGGTATCTACCGTGTGCTATACGCATGCAAGACTAGTTTCAAGGCTTGGGGAAGCTTGGAACTAGGCAGGCTGATTGACGAGCTGAGTTAGGGAAATACTAACGGGCGGGCACCCAAGTATGGACGGGCGGGCGGCCAAGTGTGGACGCCCGATGACCGGCCAAGAGCCTATAAAAGGGTGGCCAAGGTTAGTTATTGGATATAGAGAGTCTCGCGAGTTTGTGAGAGCTCTATGGTCTTGGAGCCTGGATCTAGTGCAGACGTGCACCTGCTTTATGCAGCCGAGGCCGGCAGCAGTCTCGAGGCCCGCGAGGGCAGCTTCGTGGCGGTATGGGACGTCGCGAGGAGGAGATTGGTCGGTACGTCATCCTAGTTAGCTCAGCTCGTGGCTCGGTGGGGACAGCCAAGTCTGTGGGCTTGCCCACGGCTGTCATGGTTGGGAGGTGAGTCAGGCCTGCACCCCCTTGCTTGTTTGTTGTTCGTTTGTTTGCAGGATTCGAGTTTCGAACCAAGATCGATCACGAGGGAAGATCCGTGGGGATTTGACAGTGGTATCAGAGCATACCTCGTGCATGAGCAAGTCGGTAGGTAGAGAAGAAGAGGTCGAAGTACAGTATGTGTTAAAAAAACTTGCTGTTTTTTCTGTGCATACTGCAGTTTTCAGAATTTGTATGTATTTTTTCTTCATCAAAGAACCCCATGTTGATGGGAGATGGTAGGTTGAATAGGGTTGATTTCTTTTTCAAAGAAGAGGCCTTGTGTGCAGTCGCATATCTTGCAGGAAGAGAAAACAGAAAAAAGAAGAAGAAAAAAAGCATGATGATTTTCGTTGCTTTTTGGCGCATGAGAGAGAGAGCGAGAGCGAGAGAAGTGCTTGATTGCCGATGAAAGGTTGGCGACTGGCCGAGTACGGCTGACGTGTGTGTCGTGTGTGTCATAGGCGTGGGGGCTGCTCACAGCTACAGGCGGCCAGGCCTGCTCGGCATGCGGCCAGGCCTGCGTAGCCAACCCCAGCCGGCGCACAGGCCACGCAAGACCAGCGCACAGGCCACGTGACCCTGTGGCCAGGCGTAGGCGCAGCCTACGTGTGCGCACAAGCGCTGGCTGCAACGTAGGCAGATACACGTGTGGCGGCGCAAACGTAATTCTGACGGCACTTCAATCGACGCAGTCAGCACACAGTCGGGCTAATCCAGGAGGGAAGTTTAAAAAAAAAAAAAACAAGCAAAGCATTACGTTTTTTTTTAATGCTTTAGTTTTTGTTTTCTTTAGGGAAGTTTAAATTTTTTTTTTTAAAAAAAGGTTTAAAAGTCCTCCCCTCTCTAAGGTTTCCAAGGTTTTTATTTTTTTTTAAAAGACAAGAGAATATATATATCCATATATATATATTAAAAAATATATATATATATATATTTATTCAAGAAAAAAAAAAGAAAAAAACACAAAAGCTAAAGTAAAAGCTAAGCATAGCTTTTCGAGATTTTTTTTGGCTTTTGGGAAACCTTTATAAACCCCTCACGTGGGCTTCTTGCCACACATCTCTCGACTTCTCGAGTTCTCAAGTTCTCGAGTTCTCAAGTTTTCAAGCTCTCAAGCTCTCGAGTTCGCTCGCACTTTTGTGGTGCAAAGACCAAATTTTCTCTCCGCGTATCCTCTTCACGATGTCGACCCAAGAATCAGAGTTGGAGCCCCTCGTGGAACGCGAAGGCTACGGAAGGCACTGATGCCGATCTTTTTGACGAGGTTGTGTCAAAATCAGATTTCCAAGAGTTCAAAGTAGCTCTCGAAGCTTCTTCGGCGGAACGTCAGGCACAAATCGCAGCCCAGATGCAGGCTTTGCAGAACTCCATCGCTCTCTTGACCACTACCCTCTCTACTTTCTCGGGAATGGATACCTTGGCTTCTGCTTTAGGCCCCAATATTACTCCGGAACCGTTCGGGGGCGAGCAAAAGCAGAGAACCAAGGAGATCGTGGACACTTGGCTACACAAGTGGCAAGTTCACTTTCAGTTTCATCCATATGATGATGGAAAGAAGATACAGTTAGCAGCAAGTTTCCTGTCCGGCAAAGCTTTGCTTTGGTGGAAGGAACTGAACCCAAAGCCAACGACTTGGGCACAATTCGAAGACATTTTCAAGAAAGAATTCCTCAAGAAAGAGGATGATTACGATGTTGTTGCCCGGTTTTCAGCTTTGACCATGACCTCGCAGCACCTCACTTATGAGGTCTACCTCCAGAAGTTTCGTGACTTGCAGATGAAAGCTACAAAGATGGATCCCACTACCCTTTTGGGATTTTTCGTAGCTGGTTTACCCGACTCGTACCGATTACAGGTTAAAAATAACAAATGTAAAACTTTGGACGAGACCATTCATTCAGCTCGTATCTATGATGATACGATGGTCTCTTCCAAGTCAAAACCCGTTACCGAGCAGGGGAACAAGCATAAAAGAAAGTTCTCCGCACCTATGGCTAACACGAATGAAGGCAAGTCTTCGGACCAACCTTCGAAGCATACAAGTTCGACACCAGCGAAGAAGAAACGACTCCTTAGGGCTTTGAAGCTCAAGAAGGAAGGACGTTGTTTTATCTGCGAAGAAAAAGGACACATGCGTAATGAGTGCCCGAAGCAAAAGGGTACCAAGTCTAACGCAGGACCCAAGCCAAAGGCAGCTAACCAGTTGTCTTTGACAGAAATTGAGTCTTGACACGACACTCAGCGACCATACCTATGAGGTACGTCTACCTGCGGCGGGCAGACAAGTTTGGGATCGCAAAGTGGAGATGCTTCCAATCCAGATTCAGGACTACAACGATACTCTGGAATGCTATGTCATGCATCTGGAAAATGTAGACTTGTTATTAGGGATTGAGTGGTTTAAGACTCTTGATGTCCAGATAGATTGGTCTAGTCATATTTTTTCTTTTCAGCATAGGGACACCAAGTATAGTATTTTAGGTGATTGTATCCATCCCTCTCAGGGACCTCTTGTAAATACAATTGATTTTGGAAATATAATGAATTCTTCTTTGTACACCGCTTTCCATTGTGTCTTGATTCCACTTTCTTCTTTTCTCATCCCTTCCATGGATGTGAATGAATTAAGTGTCTTTGAAAGCAAAGAATTACAGAAGATACTTGATTCGTTTCAAGATGTATTTCCTAAGGAACTGCCATCGGGTTTACCACCTGAACGCGCAGTAGATCATCGTATTGACTTGATCCCTGGTACTCATCCTGTGAGTATTCCACCTTATAGGATGAGCCAAGCTGAGGAAGATGAGTTGGCTAAACAACTCGAAGATTATCTGAGGATGGGCCAGATCCGTCCAAGTAAATCACCTTGGGGTGCACCTGTGTTGCTTAGGAGAAAGAAGGACAATACTTGGAGAATGTGTATAGATTACAAAAGATTGAACAAGCTGACAATTAAGAACCGTTATCCTCTCCCTAGATCAGATGACCTAATTGACCGGTTAGCAGGAGCGAAATATTTCACGAAGATAGATTTGCGTACTGGCTATCACCAGATACGTATTCATGAAAGGCATGTCGAAAGAACCGCCTTTCGGACTAGGTATGGCCATTATGAGTTTCTCGTATTACCTTTTGGGTTAACCAATGCTCCAGCCACTTTCCAACAAATGATGAACGATCTTTTTCGTGAACATTTGGGGAAATTTGTGGTGGTGTTCCTGGATGATATTTTGATTTATAGTCGTACTCTTGAGGATCATATCAGACACCTCACGATTGTCTTATCTATTTTAAGACAGAATCGACTATATGCCAAGATGAGTAAATGTGAGTTCTTTATGACGGACATCATTTACTTGGGACACAAGATCACTAGAGATGGATTGAGCATTGACTATGACCGAGTTCAGAAGGTTTTGGACTGGCCTATACCGCGAACAGTGAAACAACTTCGTTCTTTTCTCGGTTTTGTTGTTTTCTTAGGAAATCTGTACGGGAGTACTCTCAGCTCACACTCCCGATGACCGACTTATTGAAAGGTCGTGGACGTAAGTCCAATCAGCCTATCACTTGGAATAACGATTTGGATATGGCCTTCAGACTTTTGAAAGATAAAGTCAAGGAAGCACCTATCTTAGCATTGCCTGATCCTAGTCGGCCTTATGTTCTTGAAACTGATGCCAGTGACTGCTATCGGGGCTGCTTTATTTCAAGATGGTAGACCGGTTGCTTTTGAAAGTAAAAAGCTAGACGCACTCAATCTCGTTGGCCAACCCTTGAGAAGGAGCTTTATGCTGTGATTCATGCTCTCAAGGTTTGGAGACATTATTTATATGGCTCTAAGTTTGTGGTATTGACTGATCATCAGTCAATCAAGTATGTGTGTGCTGCGGATGATTTGAGAGGAAGGAAAGCTCGTTGGGCAGAGTTAATGCAAGATTTTGATTTTGAGATCCGTTATCGGAAAGGGTCCATGAATAATATTGCAGATGCGCTTAGTCGGATTAGAGAGGTGAATTCTTTGTCATTCACCGAGATTTCTACTGACTTATTTCAGTCATTGAGAGGGCTTTGCAGGACTGATAGTTATTTTGGGCCATTTTGGCAGAGGATCCAGGACGGGAGCTCATTGATTGACCAAGACTTGGTGACTGAGCAGTCTACCATTCAGGCTGCAGGAGGTCAGTGGATGATTCGGAATGGTTTGCTATTCCGTAATGACAAAATTTGTGTACCACAGATCCCGGACATTAGGTCCAAGATTCTGAGGGAATGTCACGACGCCCCTTCTGCTGGACACCCTGGGGTACACAGGACACTATCATTAGTGAAACACACTTTTTATTGGCCGAAGATGAAAGGGTATGTAGAAGATTATGTTCTCAAGTGTCAGATTTGTCAGGCAAATAAAGCTGAACGCTTTAGACAGGCTGGGTTGTTGCATCCTTTGCAAATCCCAGGTAATAAGTGGGAAAGTATTTCCATGGATTTTATTACCGGATTGCCAAGAACACATCAAGGCCACGATTCTATTTGGGTTGTGGTAGATCGCTTGACAAAAATGACTAGATTTTTACCGACCCGGAAGACTATTACAGCTACGCAATTAGCTCGGCAGTTTATCGAGCAATTGTTTAGACTGTACGAGTTACCGCAGGACATAGTCAGTGATAGGGACTCTAAGTTTACAAGTGACTTTTGGAAACTTGTTTTCGAGAAGTTGGAAACAACTTTGAATTTGAGTTCCTCTGATCATCCTCAATCTGATGGCCAGACTGAAAGAGTGAATCAGATTTTGGAGGATATGCTTCGGGCATATGTATCCAAAAGACAAAGTTCATGGGAGGATTATCTTCCTATGTTAGAATTTGCATATAACAGTACTAAGCATACGAGTACAGGGTTTAGTCCTTTCATGCTTATGTACGGTTTTCAACCAAGATCACCTGTTACAGTAGGATTCTCAGGACTTCAGCATGATGCAGCACGTAATTTTTTGCAAGATATGCAGGAAATGTTACAAGTTGCAAAGGAATCTATTAGAAGTGCTCAAGACCGAGACAGGTTTTATTCTAATAGACATCGTTCACCTAGAGAGTTCTCTGAAGGAACGATGGTGTATTTGCGAGTTCCGAAAGATTCCGAGACTTTACGGACAGGTAGATCTCCGAAATTATCCCCTAGATACTGTGGACCATTTCGTGTTACACGACGGATTGGTTCAGTTGCATATGAATTGGATTTGCCATCTCATGTGAAAGTTCATCCTGTATTTCATGTCAGTAGACTTAAGGAAGTACTGGGTGGAGCAGATCAGTTAGTTACTCCTCAAGAAATTATAGATGTCCAAGACATGACATTTGTTCCGCACGAACCTGAAAAGATTCTTGGCTTTCGTGAACGAAGATTGCGTCATACGCTTATCACGGAATACAAGATCAAGTGGAAGGATCGTGTTGAGGAGGACGCTACATGGGAGACACTGACTTCTCTTCAGAGAGATTACCCTGGCTTTTTAGTGAGCTCAGGAGTGAGCTCTTAGAGGAAGGGGAGTATGTCATGTGCACAGTGGGTATCTACCGTGTGCTATACGCATGCAAGACTAGTTTCAAGGCTTGGGGAAGCTTGGAACTAGGCAGGCTGATTGACGAGCTGAGTTAGGGAAATACTAACGGGCGGGCACCCAAGTATGGACGGGCGGGCGGCCAAGTGTGGACGCCCGATGACCGGCCAAGAGCCTATAAAAGGGTGGCCAAGGTTAGTTATTGGATATAGAGAGTCTCGCGAGTTTGTGAGAGCTCTATGGTCTTGGAGCCTGGATCTAGTGCAGACGTGCACCTGCTTTATGCAGCCGAGGCCGGCAGCAGTCTCGAGGCCCGCGAGGGCAGCTTCGTGGCGGTATGGGACGTCGCGAGGAGGAGATTGGTCGGTACGTCATCCTAGTTAGCTCAGCTCGTGGCTCGGTGGGGACAGCCAAGTCTGTGGGCTTGCCCACGGCTGTCATGGTTGGGAGGTGAGTCAGGCCTGCACCCCCTTGCTTGTTTGTTGTTCGTTTGTTTGCAGGATTCGAGTTTCGAACCAAGATCGATCACGAGGGAAGATCCGTGGGGATTTGACAGTTTGTGTTTTGGAGCTTTTGGATGATGGATTGAGGCATGAGTCCATGCTTTATTGATGAGTTCTAAATTGTAAAAGGGCATGAGTCATGCTCAATACTTGTAAGCCAACAAACTTGTTCTATCATTTGATATTATCCACATCATTTTGTACCTACACTCACCATTGCTACCACTTCAAGTTTCTATAGAATCTAGCAATGTGTGAGGGTACCTTGGCATTGGTTGGATCGGCCAAGGGGAGAATGGCTTGAACTCTTTGTGTCGTGATTGCCATGGTAAAGCGGTACAAAGGGGGATTAGGTACACCGGTGTGAAGAAATGGCCTCAACCTTCACCTTGGAGGAAAACTCGGTGAAGGGGTGAGAAGAGCTTGGCCAGGAGATCGGCAAGCTTCAACGCGCGTCCTCAACAATCCTCACCATCGACTTTGTGGATGCATTTGGGTAATGGGGCCCCTTTTCCGTCATATTGTGTGGATATTGCAAATGCTTTGATGGACAAAGAGTGCATATGATCTTTCATGACATTGTGGGATACAAAGAGTATTGCATTGTGATTTGAGAAGTTGCATTTTCATTTGAGATTTGGTTCCAATTACAAAGGAGACTCTGGCGGAATTTTTCCAACAAGGGAGCCAAACAAGCTTATTGATTGGAGATTTACCCCATGGATACACTTGAAGAGTTATTCATAACTACCAAGGGGAGAAACACCAATCATTTGTAGCCGGATTGAGCTTTGGGACCGAATTTTGGGAATTTCTGGGATTTTACAAAACCCTAATTCAGTCCTAGGGTTTTTGGGATTAGGTCCGAGTGATTACACGACTCTATTCTACTCCTTGAGAGTTTTCAAATGAGCCATAGAACCCCTTAATCGGATATCACAATCTCGGTCAAAGTAGTCATGTTGACTTTCTGGTCAAAGTCAAACGGAATATACTTCCACTTTGACTGAATCAAAATGCTTTTAGGGGTAGGTTCTATCTTCCGTTAGCTTTCTATAGAGCCGTCAAAATCCTAATTCCGACATATATTTTGCGTTTTAGAGCCAAATTACTACTTTCAGCTGTCCCGCACAAACCCTAAAACAGAGAGTACTTGCCCACACCTAATTCTTACTGTGTTCATTTGGGAGGATAGTAGACACCATTACCTACCCATAGAACCTTATGTTGTGCAAGAAATGATCATTGGTGATGAGGACATGGAAGGTAATATGGATGCAAGGGATGCATTCATCAATGAAGACAATGGGGGCAATGTACATAATCAAATTTCTCAAGGGACACAAGCGACGGTTAACCATGACACCCTCATGCAAATGCTTGTACAACGGTTGGAGACCTTAGACTCCAAGCTTGATTCTCATTTTGAAACATTATCCTCACGGATTGGTGTGATGGAGGACAAGTTTGGGAAGTCTCAAGCACAAGAAAAGCATGGGAATTATGGTGACTATGAGCAAAGAAAAGGCAAGGGCATCTTGAATGAGGATTCCATGAAGGCCGTACAAGAGGATCCATTGGGAGCATCCACTCGGGGATTCATGGCGGATGCACGGAGACCTCTTGTCAAGGACATGTTTCCTCCTCCTTTTCATTCGGGTTTGTCTCACCTCAATGCATCAAAGGGTCCTACCTTTTCTAGGGCAATGCATTCAAGGGAAGAGGATGAGGTGTTTGTGAATGATGAGGAGATTGCACTCGATTGGAATCAAATGTCCTTTGCCCAAAGACAAAGGGATGCTCACGAGAAGTGGATGGAATTGTCGAATATCATCAAGAGGGATTACAAAGACTTTGCACAATTTATGGAGTCATACTCGAAGATGCAAAGATTCAAGCCCTCTACCCAACATGATAACCCATCCCACATATCTTCCAAGGATGTCAAAGACAAAATCTCACTATCAAAGTTCAAAGGTGACGGGTCATCTCCGCAAGAGTTGGAGGAGTGGGCTACCAAGCTTGACACCTATTTCCAACTTTACCCAAAAAGTGAGCGTGATATGGTACAATTTTCCTCCTTACATCTTGAAGATTATGCTCATCAATGGTGGAGGCACTTGGTCAAACAAGGGAACACGCCATCAACTTGGGAAGGATTGAAGCGGGAGATGAACTTGGCCTTCATTTCACCCTTAGTGCTCGACCGATACCATGAAGAATGGTATGAGCTTTCTCAAAAGGGGATGATGGTGAGAGGTTACATCAAGAGATTTTTGAAGCTTTCAATGTACGTGGAAGGCTTGAGTGAAGACATGAAGATGAAAAAGTTTGTGCATGGGCTTGAACACTTCATTAAGGCGGATGTGTCGGCTCAAAGGCCTAGCTCTCTCAAAGAAGCTATGAGGTTAGCCGAACTCTATGAGCCAAAGTACAAGAGGTCTCAGCCCATGACCTTCACCAAAGACACACTCAAACCAACCACTACTTCTTACAATTTTGGGAAAGGTCCTACCTCTACATTACCATCCTCTAATCCAAGAACTCCTACATCATTTGGGGGTGGACAGCCAAAGAATGAGATACATCAATTTGATGCCAAAAAGGGTAGTGACTTCATGAAGAAGAAGCCCTTTCAACCCTTCAAGAAGACTCAAAGAATGGATGATCCAAAGATTGAGGAGTTGAGAAGCAAAGGGCTATGTTTCAAGTGCAAAGAGAGGTGGTCACCCGGGCATGTGTGCAAATCAAAGAAGATTGTGGCCACTATGATCCTCATGGATGAGGAAGAGAACAAGGATGACTCTCATGACATTGAGGAATGGGAGGATTGCAATGAAGAAGCATATGAGGAGTCACTTGAAGACCATTATTTCATCACGGAGGATGGTGAGTTTCCGTTTGATCCGGGAGGTGGAGTTAAGGAAAGCCTTGTGGACGGAGACATGCCTACCAATGCAGAAATTTCAGCTTGCATATGCTCTATCTCACAAGAGTTGTTGGCGGGTTGCAAGAACCCAAGCACACTAAGGTTGGTGGGGACCATCAATGGGAGGGTTGCACATATTCTTGTGGATTCCGGGAGCACTCATAGCTTCATCAACTCTAAATCCATCAACTCTCTCAAACTCAACATAAAGAAGTATACATGCTGTAATTTCTGGACAGCTTTGGGAAGGTCTACTATTGGGCCTATTTTTCTACTCCAACAAGCTTTATGGCGTATCCTAATGAAAGATTATGATGTGGGCTACATATGGCTGAGTGTACATATCATTTTCAGCCTAATATATGGAGTCTAAATGAAGGATTTTCAAGGGCCTTCATCGACTAGAAGGGCTGTCATAACAGTCCCACTCATACACTTTGGGCTTGAAGCTTTGTGGACTTCTATACATCCGGATTTTCATTGTATATGTGCTTAGGATGTACTTGAGAACTCTTAACCACTTCCCATTGATTACATTAGAGTCTCATACTTTGAGATTGTACATGTTATTGATTTTGAGGACAAAATCTTTGGGAAGGGATGGTTTGTAATAAAGTAGGAACTTTATTCAATAGGGTTAATAATGGGACAAGTCCATGTATAAAAGAGGGGACTTGGACCATGGTTGTAACTTTTGATGATCATTTTTAGAAATGGAAACTTATGTTTCTTGGAGCTCATGGCTTCTCTCTTGGCTTGTGGAAGGCTATTTCCATTCTCTTGGTGAGAGACTAAACACACTTAGGCATCATGTTTACATGGTGATTACTCATATTTTTCATGCATTACATCCCTTCATTCCATCTAATACCAATGTTGCATGTGTGCAGGCTTAGTTCCGTACGTCGTACGGATCAGATCGCACGTACAATTCGTACCGTACGTATCCGTACGATTAGGTACGATTTTGCCATGTTTCTGCCCGTTGGAAGTAGCCGTTTTTTTGCCCGTTTTTTCTGACCGTTTTTTGCCCGTTTTTTTGGCTGTTTTCCTTTCATCTCTCCTGAGTCCTTCTATAAAAGCCTCAAGGACCAAGCCTCTCCTCCATCTACTCCAAGCCTCAAGGACCAAGCCTCTACTTGAAGCCTCTCCTCCACCCTCCTCCAAGCTCCTTCCATCCCACTTGAGCCTCTACTCCAAGTTCTCTTCCCCCAAGCTCTTCCCATAGTTCATCTTCTCTACGCTCTCTCCTCTACTCCACGCTTTAGCCCTTCTCTTATCCATCATGCCTCGGGAGAAGCACGAGGCTTTTGATTTGCATTGCCTCAATGTGGAGAAGGACACCAAGAAGTCCAACTCCCATCATTGGACATGCCGATATTGCGGCAAGTCATACACCAGTGGTGCAACAAGGCTTCTCCAGCACCTTTCAAAGATTGGGGGACAAGTTGCCCCATGCAAGGAGATTCCGCAAAGCATTGCCGATGACATTTCGTGGAAGATGAGCGGCGGCTCAAATTCAAGTAGAGGAGCATCATCAACACACGCACCGACACCACCACTAGCACCACCATCGGCACATGATGAAGCGGCCACCGAGAGGAGTAGAGAGAGAGAATATAAGAGTCGACACTAGATTGGACACACTAAAAGCCGCGCCACCCCCCCCCCCCCCCCCCTTGCAAGCAAGAGTACTTGCTTGCTTGTATTTCTTTGGAAAACTTTGTACGATGATAATGAATGATGACCGAGGACTGTCCAATGCAAGGATGAAGAAGACTGAACAGCAGGCTGAACCAATAGCACCGTAGAAGACTCTATGAAGCCACTTATGGCATACGCAAATCCAGAACTAATGAGGATATGCACATATATATTGGCTGAAGATGAGAGGGTCTACTGCCTTGGACTGAAGCATAGAGTGCTTGAGGCTGTTTGTATGCTACAAGAACCCGGGGGATCACAAGCACGCATGTTCTCTTGAACTGCTTTGCTGAATTCTGAATGAATGAAGTGATTTATGCAATGGACCAGGGGGCTGCTTTTATATTGAATTTTACTGCTGGTCGGTCCATTCATGCTGCTGTCGGCCAGTTGTGAATACCCACGACTTGCTGAAAATGAGGCATTAAATGCCATGGTTAAGCATTAAATGCTATGATGGACATTTTATGCTGGCCGACTTGTTATATGATGCTGGCCGATTGCTACAAGTGCTGGAAAAAGGCCTGTGATCAGCCCTCCATGCTGGCTGACACGGATATGGGCTGCCATATGATGTCTGGCATCAAATGCTAAGGCATGTGACCTGCCTTGGCTTCCCTGTGGGCTGCCCAATGGGTGGTCCTTGCATCCATGCTATAGAATGCTTTAACATGCTTTGTTTTATGCATCTATTGGATTGACTTTACCATGCCTAGCCTCATATGACTTAATGCTTTGTTCTTCAAGTGGGTTAAGGGACTGACTTGACATCTAAGGCTGCTAGACTGACTTATGTAGCTCGTGCTTGACATGTCCCAAACTAGGGCTCACAATGGGGCTATGGCATACGACAACTAATCCTAAAGAGTATTAATATTATATGATGTTACATATAGCGTAGGGTGCATGTGACATTCCTCCTACTTAGCTTGGCGGCAGGTTCATGGCTTCCAAGTAGCCCAACAATGTGCATACATCTATCTCAACCAAGCACTCTAGTGCTTCAGTCCAAAGGCAGCCCAAAGTTGTCTTCAGCATTTAGCCTTCGGCAGTGCATCTCCCTCAGCGGGTCTGGGTGTGCATAAGGCTCTCCGAAGTGGCTTCACACTTGTCTTCAGCCCGTTTGATGGTTCAGCAGACGTTCGGTCTACATTGTCCTTGCGTTTGGCATTCCTCCATCAATCATCTTCAGTAAGTTTACTGCATTGCAACAGAAGTTCTCCAAAGTAATAAAGCAAATATTCTTGCTTGCAGAAGGAGATTGGGACCCAATCTGGTGTCGTGCATTCTCTCTCCAGCTCTCATGTGAATAAAGACAAAAGTGGATTGCTTCATGCTCACTAACATAAAGGTATAAAAAAGGTCTTGATGTGCATTACACGATCAAACCAATTGCATCAGCTTGGATTATTATGAGACAGTTGTGCGGTTGCACCACTAAAGGTCTGGCTTTGGACCAGGAAAGCAAACATGCTCATGCCGTGCACATGGTGAGTACGTAGGTTGGTGTGTCAAAGGCGCAGGCTTCAATGGTATGGGACGTCGGAGTTCGACACGGGCCTACAGAATTGTGCAAGAGCCCTAGCCTTGGCTCGGGGAGATCAGTGGATGCCGGTCGTCACGGTTGGGAGGTGAGGTAGCCTGCTACCTTATGATTTGGTTTAGTACTAACTGTGTTTTCAGCTGTGTTCAGAGCAGATTTTGGCAAGGACTCTATACAGACGGATTGACAAACTAAGAACATGAAAAATAAAAATAAAAAAAATCACCATGTTATGGGGATTGCATTAGAGTCTTCAAGAGAAGTTTCTACTAGTTGGGCACGCCATCAACAACTCAGGTCAAGCAACAACAAAGAGGACTCCCATCAAGGTGGTGAATGGCTGTTTCGCCATGAACCTGAGGACCAAAGCTTTGAAGACACACACCCATCACAATGCACACCAGGTGGTGTATGACCTTGATCTAATGTAGATGCAAATTTGCAAGGAGAATCAAAGGCTCAGCACAGATGAATTCATGAACCGGACAAACACAAAGGCATGTCCACTTCAAGGAAGGTGAGTGAGTCTATTTGAAGATGCAGAATTAGCGTCTAAAACAGTTCAGGTAAAGTTTTTTACAAACTTTCTCCAAAAAGCTCCATTTAAGATCATCAAGCAGCTCAGTAAGGCTGTTTGTGCTGAAGTTACCACATCTGGTCTTCCATTCAAGTAATCTCCAGGAGTAACATGGGCCGTTATCTACCACATGAGGACGAGCCTGAGCTAGTAGATGATGGAAAGCCTTTAGGAAGTATTGGTTCCAAAAGAGTTAATTGTTTATCAATTCAAACAAGAATCTTGATGGAGGAAGCTCTAATAGCTTCTGAAGTTTAAGGTTATCCTGTGAAGCACAAAGTGCGGTTCAATGAGAGCTGGCTCAACAAAAGCCCCTTCAAGCATGAGTCTTGTCCTTTGCTGAGAGCTTTCCAGGATGCTATGCAGCTGAGGATAGCCATAGTTCCAGAGAGAGAATGAGGCACATCTCTCTCTTAATAATGTTCAGAATGCACAAATCAAGCAAGTTCCAGGCCTCTGGACATGGAGAGCAAACAGGCAGCCTTTGCCATACAAACTAATTGGAGCATTCGCACGCTTGCATGCAAGCCAGTTCATGCATAGGCACACTTCCACTGTGTTCACACCCTTCCAGGCAGCATGGGCAGGCCCAATGGGTAGTGAACAGGTCAAAAATCCTGGTGGGTAGAGTAGACAGTTTCTAGGCCAGGTGGGCAGGTGTAGCACCCCTTCTACAGGTCAGGCAGGTCTTGAGCAGGCCTATCAGCAGGCCGACCTGCTATGATGCAATTGGGGATTATAAAAGGGGTCCTTCTCTATTCATCACCATCCACTTGAGCCTCTTCAACTGTTGTCCAGCCACTCCCTCCGCCCGAGAGCCACCTGTAGCAGTACTAGAACAACAGACAATCGCAGCCAGCATTCACCTGCACACAGAGGTTCTTAGTTGACTTTGGGTTGACTTTTGGGAAAATATGTGGCCGATTAATTGTATTTTCAGTTCCAAGGTTCAGCCACATTTTGGGCAGGCTTGTACATAGAGCATGTGCTCTCAACAATAATATAGTTCTACAGTGCTACATAGTTTAGGTAAATGTGTGCACTTGTGTCTTCTGTTGCTTCTATATCTCTATTTTTCATAAGCAAATAAGCAAACAGCCTCACAACAAAAAATATCACCGTCAATGCTCAAAACTAGAGCTTATATGACTAAATGCAATACCTTCACTGTCAACTTTCAAAACTAGAGCTGATATGACTAAATGCAGAACGGTAAATGATAGAGCCTGCTGAATGTTGAAAGAAGAAAGCGAGCTGGATGTGTTTGTTGAATGCATAGAGGAGACAATGTGTAGGTCTTCACAAAAGGTTGTGGTCTGATCCCTGCACGGATTCGTCAACCATGGCCCACACTGGGCACTCACCTGGCACCTATTCAGTGCCCATCTACCTCGGAATTGTTGTCTGCGTACCTAATACCATGCTACTCGATGTCCAGTACCACATGTATCTACATAACAGTCTCCAAACTTATCCATATCAAGAGACCTTGGCTTATCCAAGGGAAATGCAAGCCATCAGAAGGCAAGCAGAAAGAAAACAATAATGCCATGCAATTTTCTAAAGTCAACACACCACCACCAACGAGCAAAAAAGGCTGAGAGATGAACTTCAGTCTTACCTTGAACCAGTGCTCATTCATGGGCTTGCTTATAACACGGATCTGCTGCATATCATCTCGAAAGCAAAAAGACCACCTCTTTCGGCTATCAGTGCTCGTGTCACGCTTGTAAACAGTCACCACATTTGACCCTTCAAGGTAGATATTATCCAGAAAGAAGAGAAAAGGCTTATTACAAACGGACTTGATGGCAGTTCGGGTGTCAAAATCAAACTCCCCTCCCCCATTTTTTTTGTTCCAAGCCTTGAAAGTGATTTCGGGCCTCTCCAAGTCCCTAGGAAGCAAAACATATGGATACACCTGTACCACATAACCCGACGAAATAGAGAAAGTGAGTGTCTTGTCCCGATTATAACAAATGCAGTGTTGCAAGAAGCTACTAGGCTCTGTCCGCATAGCCTTTGTCAGATGGTGCAAACCATTCAGGGCACTGTATTGTGGGAAAAACGGATCTACTTCATCCAAGTGATGCATAGATATGAAAGGTGCAATAGGGTGAGCTGCCAGCAGACCGAAGGCATTGCCATGGACATCAAACTGCAAAAAGAAACATCATGAGAAGAGTCTGAGGATGAGTTGTAAACCTCAAAAGGACACTTAGGAGAAAACTGGTCAACAGTTCAATCTATGCAGCACCCATAAACAATACTAAAGAGAATCGATTGCATGGGATGTATCTACCTGATGAAAGCCAGGCTCTTTTGTGAGAGGTACTCCTAATTCGGAAATGCAGGCATGCAGCCGATCATCACTTCCAAAGAGAAAGGGGTACCGTTCCAAGCACTCATCCAACATGTAAGAAAGCGCCTTCGCAAGTGGGTAACTTATTGCAATTCCACCCCCTCCAAATGCCATCCCATGGCTGAAATAGGTGTTTGATGAATGGCTTTCTGATGGGTTGCCTATATAGTACAACTCTCTCGAATCATACTTTCTCAAAACCTGTAGAAGGTTGTCTGCTGCAAAAACAGTATCATCATCACCCATTACAAACCAACGCACATCCGGCAGATCCATTTTAAATGCTTCCTTGATGATTCTGGCTATACGGATACCAGAGGGATGCCCTGTTGGATTAGTGTAGCTAAAACTGCTGATATCTTCAGACACCTTAACTGTGGGGAGAGGTTCGTTGGGGTCCTCTTTGATGCTCTCCTCTAACCATACAAACCCTCGCATCTCTATTGGTCTCCACCATAGTTTCACATACTCCTTGCGCCGGGGCCATAGTTGAGCAGCACCTGCAATCCCAAAGAGGAGCTGGCTCATCTTTAGATCTCCTGTTGTGTTCAAGCTGTGCTGATGCCATTCGCTTGCAGAAAGAGTGTCGTTGCGTTGCTCTTCAAGTTCTGTAGGTTCCCACGGAAAGATGGAAGAGCTGCCCTGCCAAGTTTGCTGTGAATGAAAGCAACTGGTGCGTGAGAACACCAAGGAGACCCAAGCACACATCGCTAAGGCAAGTACGGAGACGATGACAACAACTGTGCTTGCTTTAGCATGCTTCCATCGCCTGCTTTTGTTCCTGCTCAAGAAACGTTCTAACTGGTAGTGTGACATGGTTTTGCTTCTGGCAGTCCTCTCATGGCCCAAGATTTTGAGGCTGGCAACCTCTACAATATCACAGGGGTTACAGTCAGATGTTAAAGACTCATAGAAAACGCTCATAAGCTCTACAAAAGCTTCACAACGAATGGCCCAAAATGCACAGAAAAGCTCATAAGCTTTACAAAAGCTTCACAACAAACTGCCCAAAATGCACAGAAGCTTGTGGGAAGAGCGTTCATATGCACAAAAAAGCTTTAGGAAGATCGCCCAAATGCCAAAAAAGCTTAATGACAATGCAGAAAAGCCTCAAAGTGTTGAACGAATAGCTCTGACAAAAATTGCCCGAATGGGAAAGAGGCTCTACGAAGATCGCGCAACTGGTAAAGGAGCTCTCACAAGATCGCTTAAATGGGGGAAAAGGCTCTATAAAGATCGCCTAAATAGATGAAAAACAGATCGCCGACTGCAGGGAGGTAAAACGCTCATAGAAAATGGCTCAATTGTGAGAAAAGCTCTGGTGAGATCGCCCAAATGCGAAGAAAGCTCTGGGAAGATCGCCAATGCAAAACGCAATGACAAGGTTTGCAAACATCGTCCGGATGCTAGAAAAAAGCTATGGGCAGAGGCGCCCACATGCCCCCAAAGCAAGGTCAATCGAACGCAATGAACCGCAAACTGTACACGACAGTGAGAAAGAAGAAATTCTGAGGTTCCCGAAGAAAGC
Source organism: Cibotium barometz (assembly GCF_041138505.1). Lineage (NCBI taxonomy): Eukaryota > Viridiplantae > Streptophyta > Polypodiopsida > Cyatheales > Cibotiaceae > Cibotium > Cibotium barometz. The sequence continues at coordinate 7,337,022 of NC_141068.1, forward strand.
GATCGATCTGTAGAGAATTCAAGTCGCGGAAAAAAATTCCCGGGCCAGATCAATTGGTCAATACAGCGGGAAATGAACCCACTTGCAGAAGTTGTAGATATGCTGCGAAGCTTTGATGTGAAGCCTTTTTTTTTTTCTTCCTTTCCTGTTGATCTGATGTAATGGTGGTGTTGAAGGCTTGCTGTAGAGGAAGGCGGCCAAACTGGCCACGACCAAAAGGACCAGGACTGCGTCAAAGGGTAGCTGCGAGCCCCATCAACGGGGCTACAAAAAGACTTTCTTGTTCTGCTTTTCTCTGTGCTTTATTGTGGTCTCTTCTCTGCTTTTTTGGCGCTTGCTGACCCAATGCTAGCTGATGAGGCAGATTTACATCAATTTACAATAGCTTTGCCCGATTAATATTAAATTCTTTGGATCCCTTTCTCATTGCCAATTTGCCCTCTCCTCTACATTCTCACAGCAAATCCCGCCTGCTACCAAAAAAACCTACAATTTGGCCCCAAAAAAAGCACTCAGATTGCTACATGACAGCTTTGTACCCTAATTGCAACAGCTTTTCCTTGCTGCATCAAGATTTACCCTACGTTTTATCAGAAAACGCGCCCCAGTTGCTACAGCCTGCGCCCTAAAAGCAACTGCTTTTTACCCCCAATTCCTCCCAAAATGCAACTGCTTTTCGGCCCATTTCGGCAACACGAAATATAAAAGGCCTGTCTGCCAAGGCCGAGCAATAACGTGTTGCCAAAAGCAATGCTTGGTGCACACGATCACATTTCTCACATGGGAGGGAAAAAGCATCTAGCAATAATGGAGCCCATCACCAAGGAGGGCTTTACTATTTAAGAAGTTGGGTTTGAACTTTACACTTAAGACTTGTGAATGTGACCCACACAATTTAGGTGGGTCAAAGCATGCTTGAATTTTGAGATGCATCACGCCAAAATTTGAAGGCCTACCCTAATCTTCAATTTGAAGGCCATAAACTAGGTTGACCTTCAAAATATATAAGTTTATTTGAAATTTTCAAAATAGTGGCAACCCTATTTTCTAAGAGGCCTTCTCTAGAAGGTTTGAAGGCCTCTGAAAACTTCATCACTCCATCATTTCCATTTTGGGCATCAAATGCTCTGTGGTGAGAAATACAATAAATCTTGAAAAACCATTAAAATTTTTGTGGGCATCCCATTGTTTCCTAGAAGGAGATTGCACCCATAAAAAAATCAACTTTGGTGGGGGAGGCGGGGATTCGCTATCTCATGGGGGGCTGGAGGTGGGGTGTTGCTCGATAAAAGCATTTTTTTCAACTAATTAAAATAAGGACACCTCCTCAATCTACGGTTTTAGTTCCCAAAATGTATACTATTTGCTTGCTTAATAACTAAAATATATAATTGATGAATCCTTAAAATAAGGGCAATGAAAAATCTTAGGCGATTTTTCATCATTCTAGCCAGTAAAAATGCACTAAGTTGCCCTTTTTTTCGAGCACTATCAGGGGGTGTTATCAATCTCATGGGAGCTTACCATCCCATAAGATTGTGATTATAACTAAAGTAGGGTATGAGGGAACTTTAGATTGGATGATGTAGGGTATGAGGGAACTTTAGATTGGATGATCTATCAGGAGTTGGGAACCCTTGGTTACTTAGGGATCACTTTCATGTCAAGGCATCTAAAGACGATGTGAAACCATGCTAAGCTTCAAAACCAAAGCCCCATCATGTGATGACATATAATTTCATCATACAAAAGCTAAAACTCATGAGATTGTGGGATATAATTGATGAGCAATGGAGCCCAGCACTAAAGGAGGGCTTTACTATTTAGGAAGTTGGGTCTAAACTTTACATGGTCCACTTGTGAATGCGACACAAGTGAACCTGCACAATTATGTGGATAGAGGCATGCTTTATTTTTTTTGTCTACAATGCCAGTTTAGATAAAATCGAATCAACATTCTTCTCTTTAATGGCATGCCAAAGGATCTAGTACTACTTTAGACCTTGTATTTATCTAAAGTGGAAAACAACCATTTACAAATAATATATGAAATACAACTCATTTTTAAAGCAATCTTGTTGGTCAAGGTTAATCTTTAGTTACCTCCTATACCAAGTACATATGTACAGCCTACACTGACCAACCACATCATCAAAGTTGGTGGTATAGTTCTAAAATTTTGTTGAGTACACATGTGAAAGCTTCATTATTGGAAGAGTTATCTAGGTGATGGTGGTTCCTTATTTAAACTTCAAAATCAAATTACAATAACAAGTGAAGGGTTCAAACTAAGCTTGAGTTAGATTTGAATAAAGGTTGCATACTCTTTGTGAGAGATGGGTATGGAAATCAACTTGCCCTACCGTCTTGTTAAAGGTTGGCATTCGTATTGGCCCCCAGCTTAAGAGGCCACAAGCTACACCAACTCAGCCCAATACACACACTATATTTCATACTTTATGAACTAGTTATGTCATAACAAGTGGCAGAGAAATCACAAGAATGGAGAAAGAGACAAGATTGTTATGAGAAGATGAAGAGGAAAAAATTGTCACTCCAAGAAAAGAAATGGTCCCATGCACAACAAGGTTCCGTTTCTATACACTTGAGTTCCATCCACCCATTTATCTCTCCTTAGTTGTGGCTAATGAGCGTCCACATGGGGCTGCGGCTTCCTTTCATCATGTAAATTTGAGGGTCCTGCCCTTGTTTTATGTGTTGATGGTGGCCACAAACCCTTGCCAGGTCCCTGGAAGGAATGGGCCTCCACTTACTTGAAGGAGCTTAATGCATGTCGTTTTAAAGTGCACCATTGATTTCAATTTCGCTCCTCACAATGGCCCTTATTTCTTTAGCAGCACTGCCTGCCCCAATATAACCTCGCCATGCCTCTCCTCTTTTGGCAAAATGTTCTCCATTACCTATTTAAGTTAGCTAGTAATACAAACTCGTGTTTCTATTGATGTTCACTTATTTATCGTATGTTATCATATTAATGTTGACTTGTTTATGGTTTGTTATCACAATTATGATACACTAGTGTGAGCAATGTGTTCATGATGGGATAAGCCAAGTATTGTTAACTAGTATAAGTTTAAGGTATTGTCAATCCATCTAACTAATCATTTTGATGAGTTGTTTGAGGAGTTTAAACTTGATGGTACTAGACATTATGTGATGCCTTGGTGTCTATTTCAATTGTACACTCCCCAATCTATTTCCAATGGCACACCTTGTGAGCACCTATGGAGATGTGTTCAACCACCCGCGGACCCACACAAGTTAAAAATTTAAAACTCAAAATCTATCAACTAGGAGCCATCTAAAAGGGGAAATTTGAATTCATCACCTTGTGTGACAACAACATAAGGTTATGCATGTGGTGAGTGACGGCAATAGCTTGTGATTTACTCGAAACCAAAGCCACAAAAGTTATCAACATCATTGTGGATAACAATAATGTAATTTTATGCATTTATTTTTTATTATGGCATGTGCCATACTAAGAAATGTATAAAATTTTGCTTGAAATATCTCCCAAGAGATAGGGAGTGTGAGTTTGGAGAGCAAGCTTTTTGGAGCGAGCTTTTCTTGATAGCCACTCTCTCTCTATACCCATATCTCCATACTTCTTCTCACATTTGTCCATCATTATATACATTACAATTTTCTCAATGGCACTAAAACCTTGTTAACAATACGTTCATGTGCTTCCACTCAGACAATATCTCTCCTTAGATCTCTGATAAATTTCATGAGGTCTAGCACCACATCCCCTAGAATGGTCCTCCAATAGCTTCTTCAAAAAATCTCATCCACATTGTACCCCCCCCAACCAATGTTTATGAATACAGCAAAGTTATCAAGCTACCACCAGGATTCCAAACTACACCTATTCATCAAACTTAGGAAAGAAACACCCACCTCTATATGCTTCTCCACGACTATCTATGTCCCACTCCCCTACTCCACCTTCATCTTTCCAATAGTCTAGCGCTCAGGATATATGTAAGATGATATCAAGGATAGTATGAGATTGTAAGCCTACAAGCTTACTTCTTGGGTGGAGCGCTAGTTTCTCTTGGTTTCTTTAGGTTCAGATTTCACTGGATAGAGCAGGAGCACGGTATCACTATATATGACCATACATTATCACCATGTAGCATCACATTGATTGTTACATCCACCATAGCTCAAGAGGATAAGGAGCTCTAGTCACCACCCAACCATAGAGGAGAATGTGGATAACTCCAAATTCTCGGGCACTTATAGGGGCATGTTGCCCATAAGCTTGCCTAGCTGCCAAGTGTTTGGACTTGGGCGCCCTCACCCCTAGACCCCAGATGCACTCGTCCTTCGCACTACGGCATTTAGGATCCACATTCGATCGAGCTTCCATGCGCTGTTACCAGGCTATGTGACGTTTACCCCCCCTCCCCCCTTTAAAGAGTTTTCGTCTCTAGCGAAAACAAACCGGGGAAAGCTTTTGGTAAGCGCATTTAGTTGTTCTCATTTGAGACCTTTTCTGACCTATCCTTCCACTTAACAATTTCCTATCAGTACATAGTACACCTCATGTTTCGATCTTTAAACCCAAAAATTCTCCTTGGTTCATGTGGAAGTGTCATAACTCCAAGGACTCAACAATAACTTTAAGATAAACTACATTATCTTAGTGATACATTGTTTTCACATGCCACTGACATGAAAAACTGGATGTACTTGAGAGCTCTCCGACACCTCAAGTTTGTAGACTATGCTACTAAAGAGTTGAATATTCTCCTTTTATAGCTCTACGGCCATAGGACATGTAGACTAGAATCCATGTAACAACCTGAATGCAATAAATCTAGTCGGTAAATGTTTTGAATACAAAAACCAAATTCAACAGGTGACATGTACTCTTGTCAACCTGATTGCTTTTACTGCATATGCACAAGCATATTCTCTAGAACTTGGTTGACTTTTTCAATCTAACCATCAAACTCCAAATGATCAGCCATATACTCAAAGTAATATCCAAATTTTGAAGATTTTCCTTTAAAAGCGACTATCAAACTTCCTATCTCTATCCAACACTATATCTATAGGAAGGCCATATAGTTTGTAGAGATGTTTGATAAAGAGCTTAGCGAGCTCAGATGTTTTCACATATTTTTAGTTGGAAGAAAGTTTGTCAACCTATTTACTCTTCCCTTCTTCAAGAAGATTTTTCATCTGTGAAAATGGTTCAGAAAGTTGTAAACAAGTGTCTGTGTGTAGACCATATGGTCATCTATGCCTGTAACTTCCCTAAGTACTAAGACAAGGAAAGCAAGACACATAGCACATATCCTTAAGTACTACGACCAAGTAAACATGCAATACTCATGTTTCATTTCGAACATTAAACCATAGTTTCCACTTGCAATATGAAAGATGTCAACAAAACACAAATTGCTACTAAGGCATCGAATAACATCATGCCTTTAGTATACACTAGAAGCTCTCAAATCCTCAAGAACTCCATAAAATGAATGTGCTCCGACATTCAAGGAATTCCTTTACATGTTCTACGACATCAAAGATGTTTTTCTCTTGTGGTTAGAAACCACATGGACCTTAATTCAATAAATTTGCTCAAACTGTTACAAGTCTTTAGCAAATTGTACTATAGTGTGGTAAAGTTCAATTGACCCTACACATAGTCTAAGGAAAGCTACACTTTCCTCTCTCCAAAATTTATTGTGTTCTTCCAAGAACAGTTTTCACATCTCGCAAAACGAAGATAATTTCCACATAGACAACGTCTATGTGATGTATAGTGTCTATGTACTACTACAAAATCAAGAGTAACGTCCCAATGAGAGTACCACTCCTAGCCCACGAGTAGATACATGCCTATCTATATGTCTACTCCTACAACCACTTTGGTTGCTTGGCGATACATATCTATGTCTTTACGGACATATTTATGGGCTATCTATGGTCACATCCAAAAGCTAATAGCACCATCCAGACACACCCCTACAAGTGTGGTCTCAATGGACACCTCTACTAGGTGAAACAATATTGTAAACCATTTCAACTATGGGAAATTATTTACTATAAAGCAATAAATGAGAAATTTTTTATCACTTACCTAGTCTGTATATACATATGCTACAATATGTGGATTAGGTATGCCTCCAACACACTTTACACTTATAGACAAACAAAATCAATCTCTATACTTTGAGACTGCTTTGACATAAATAACATAACATCCAATTTGTGTTCAATACTAATATGAAGTTTAGTGTATAACAAATATTTGTTGCCTCCCCATGATAGTGGTAATGCACTACCTACCCATAGAGTTGGCAATATAGTACCCAACTGTAAACCGATGACAACAAAAAATAACTAGTCCTTGTGTGCACTTCATAAACATATTACAAAACACAAATGTGTATAAATTTTCTTTTTCATGGTGAAGTAAAGAGGAACAACATCCACTTTACCTTGTCTATGAAAACACCGAATCTCTCTCTCTCGATTTGGTTTAGTAACTTCATACATTTCTATTAGTAACTCCCTACTCATGGATATACTCTCCTGCTACGTTAAAATCCAAAGAGCCATCTCTTACAAGACGACTGAGCCACTTATTTTACAAAATGCTCACCTCAATTGAAGTAAAACCTTTGGCACTACGGCGGCACAAAGTCAAGAGCATTCCACCACCCAATCCTTGTTGATCCAATGACATCTAATCAACAACTATGTCAATCTATGAACTCTACGGTTTAGTATCTAGCTATGAGTCCTCCTAGGCTGTGATAGTAGGCATAGACTCAACTTTCATTATGAATAAAAATAGCAAAGTCCTTCAAGAACTTGCCCTAAATATTTTGTGGATCCACTTTATGGCCAACTACCATGCCTGAGCATAGTGCAACAACACTTCCACGCCTACCCAAAATACATACTGAACACTCTGCAAGGTCAAGGATGTATCTAGAATATTAAGCACCTAAGGTATATGACTTTCCATAAAATTTGAGCTCATTGGAAGTCCACCCAATATCGGTTAAAATATACTATCACTTTTTTCCCCGATAAATTTTATCACCCCCATTTGACCAAGGTCAAGTGGACATGAAGGGTTCACCTCTAAGCACTCCATCTCAGTATATATAACCCAAGAGATTCGCCTAACCACTCTAGACCAGCTCCTTATTAGTATATAACCCATCTCAGTATATATAACCCAAGAGATTTGCCTAACCACTCTAGACCAGCTCCTTATTAGTATATAACCCAAGAGATTTGCCTGACCACTCCAGACCAGCTCCTTATTAGTATATAACCCAAGAGATTCGCCTGACCACTCCGGACCAGTTCTCCCTCTTCTTCTCGCAAAAACCTCAGTTACTCTCTTTGGGATTAGCACACCTTTTTGACGAGGAAGCCATGACTGCTAGAAAGTGCAATCGCATATAGCAAGCCATGCTTGACTATATTAATGATCAAGTTAACTTTTGGATACTAAATACTAGTATCAAGATCAAACTTAAGTGTAATCACTCTGGATTATGACACTAAACCTATTTTGGTGTGGCCATGAACTCTCCATATCATTTCCAAACCGTGAGTTTACTTTTGAACCACTATGGTTAATTCTAAACCCGACATCTATGTCAAGAGATCCCTCTAATCACTCCGGATCAACACCTCATCTTAATGCAATATACTATATCGGCACCCACAAATGGTTAGCCAATCCTCTTAAAATAGCACATGGATTGTGCAGATATAATCTATGTGTAGTGATTACGCACCACGTACCGTGTAGACATAATCTACATAGTACTGACTATGCACCACGTACTCAAAAGCCAAGGAAGTTAATTTCTGGTTTTTGCCTTCGTATCCCATAATCTACATAGTGAATACGCACCACATACTCAAAAGCCAAGGAAGTTAATTTCTTGTTTTTGCCTTGGTATCCCATACCACCAAGGTCACAAGAGTTTGCATAGAGTAGTTGACGTCCCATACCATCAAATAATCATGAAAACTATTGTGACACAAAAAATAATCTTTCTTACTTTAATTGGGATGATTCCACATCCTTAAAACCCAAGTGATACAAAACATCACCATATAAAGTATAAGGAATAACTTGTTTTATAGCGTGTGTTCACCATTTGAGGAGATTCGAAACCACCCCATAATTCTACAATACTTGCTACAAAATATGAATGTAGGATTAATTTAATAAATCTTGGGCTACTTGTAGCCCCAACCACTTGGATTTCAAAATTTATGGTGTTACAGGGTAAAAATGAGGAAAAACACAGCTAATAATTCCCCAAATGGCATACCATATCATATATTCTCCCAATTTATCAACATATGCATATTCCACATAACTAGAGTAACTACGTACTCAAACTTAAACGTGGTGAACAACAAACAAGAATCCTTTATAGTACTAGGGTTTTATGTACTCAAAGTCTACTGATTCCAAGCTCGGGATTTCTACAAACCCCCCTGACTCTGAGCATGGGATTACTACGAATCTCGTTAAAAGGGAAAAAGGTTTTTCGCTCTTTCTCTTTTCATAAATGGGGTCAAAACCCAACCCATACATATTTGTAACCAAATATTTTTCTTCTACTGGCGTGTTAGAATTCATGCAAAAGGCATGCATCTCTATGGAGAGTGCACAAATGCTTGCATCTCTACAGACCAGGCTAACAACACTCTGGTTGTTAAATAGCATAACACTGCAATTTGTGAAACACCCAAAGACACGTTCTTATCATCTAGTGATACGAACAAAGGTCTTCATCACACTACGGTGAGATTTAAAACCAATGTTAGTAGTTTTTTAAGTTGGTTCAAACTATATCTTAACAAATTAGTTGAGACATATAAACTTTTTTGGAGGCCCATCCAATAAAAAACAACCTAAAAGAGATTAAAATATACAATAACAAAAACTAATGTCAGTGTGCACTTATATAAAAAGCCGGTGAGGTATTACAATCTCTCTCTCTCTCTCTCTCTCTCTCTCTCTCTCTCTCTCTAAGTTTGAAAAAAAAAGGAAATAAAACCCCTGCTCCCCCATGACAATTTGCGAACAAGGGTTTTTTTTTCTTTTTTTTTCCAAATTGAGAGAGAGAGAGAGAGAGAGAGAGAGAGAGAGAGAGAGAGAGAGAGAGAGAGAGAGAGAGAGAGAGAGAGAGAATCTTAGGGAAAAACTTAAGAATTTTCATTCTTAATTTTTCCCTGAAATTCTCTCTCTCTCTGTCTCTGTTTGGAAAAAGAGAGACAGAGATAGAGAGAAAGAGAAAAGTTTTTTTAAAGAAAACAAAAAAGACCATTTTGAAAAAAAAATCTTGGCTCTTCGATCCCAAGTGGTGAGAGTGTCACTTGGGATGGGGGAGCTAGGGTTTTCTATTTCAAAATTATTTTCTATGTTTTCTTTTTTTATTTAGTTTGGAAAAAAATATGAAAAAAAACCTCAACTCCCCCTCTATATTTTTAAAAGGGGAGTTGGGAACCCTAAGATTTAAAGATATGAGGACATTTGTTGAAGTGCTATAAATTTTTTCCCCTCTTCTTCTCCCTCTCACATCTATTTTTCCTCTTTACCTTCTCCCTCTCACTTGGCTGCACTTTTTTTAGAAAATGTATCCTAAAGCTTCAAGCTCAATGATGGCCAAAGCCGATGTCTCTTTTGTTGAAGTTCTCAAAAAATTTATTTTCTTTGTAGTGTGCTTTTGGCTCTATCCATTTGTTGAGCTTGGCTCTACAAGTAATGATGCTCTCCCATGCCTTCACATAGCCGATGCTCTCCCATGCTGCTCTATCTGTTTAGCGTTTTAGCACTTGGACTCTGCTCTCTATTCGTTTGTTAAAAGTTGAGCAGCTATGTTGTGCCCATGCCTAAGGGATGCACACACACACATGGTAGTGTGAGCTGCTCTATTCTGCCCTTGCCCAAAGGCTACACTCCCATGTGAGTGCACACACACAGCTTCGTAAGATCACAGTCCCGTGGAAGAACTTTTGCTCAACTTGTTTGTAATGGTCACACATAACTGCCTAAAACGCTTGTAATGGCACATAGTTTTATGAAAGCAATGATGCTCAAATCTGATCATCTTATGATGCTTACAATGTTTACAACGACCACACAATTTCATATTTGAACTTGTCTTTCGTAGTTGTGCACTACTGTGTGACGTTGGATCAACTTTGGCCGGGAGGATCACACAGAACGTCGGATTATCTTAGCCTAGGATCACACAACAATGGTTGGATCATCGTTCGACGACTAGGACCACATAGAGTCATCGGATCAACTTTGGGTGGGACCACATAAAACAATCACATCATCTTTGGCTAGGATCACACAGTATTGAATCGACTTTGGTTGGGATTATATATGATCTAAGAGCCTTGTCTATGACTTGAGCACCCATAGTAGACACTAAAATCATCAAAATAGTTGGATCATCTGATCTTTAAGATATGCCTTATCAGTGACCCGAAAATCTAGTAGGATATTGAAATCGTGAAAACAGTAGGATCATCGGACCATTAGAATGTTGGGATCATAGGATGCTAGAATCCTCACAGAATTGTAGAACACTAGGATTGCCAGATCATCCATGATCTGATAGCTAGAATCGTTAAAAAGCTTTGAGAGCCTTATTGTTGATAGTTGTTATGGGCTACCACACCTCCAAGAGGGTACTCAATGCATTCACCTAAAGGATGAGCAATAGATCACAACTGTCGTAGGGCACTTACTAAGGATTCGAACTTGAGTCCCTTGAGGCGTCCAAGCTCACTTGTTAAGCTCCACCTCCACCTCCACGCTGTCACTGTGTCGGTAGAAATTTCTTCGTGATTGGAGCTTTCTAAGTGTGCGTCTGAACGCTGAGTGGGAGCGCCAAAATCCTATGTCCACCATGTCTTCAAACGTGACATGCATGTAAGCCGGAGGACATCTTAGACGATGGTAGTAGAGTATCATGCTTCTGTTAGATGGCCCTTGATTCATGTCAAACTTCAATAGCCATCATAGGGCTCCTTAGGTTGACAATGGTGGCATAGATGCCTCTTGTGTGTATGGGGTGAGCTTTCCTCTGATTTCTAGCAGGTCAGTTAAGGTGATGATTTTTGATGGACCACTAAGAATCCTGCTATAGTAAATAATATGAGCCGCGATCACTAACTAATTCTAATGGGCAGCTGAACCTCGAGATAATTTGCTCGTATAAGAATTTTGATGTTGTCCGTGTATCAGCTCGCTTTGAGGCTCTGGCTTCTGTCCATTTTGTGAAATAGTTCATGGCCCACGATCACATATCGGATTGGGATGGATATGCCATTGGACTAATAGGTCCAACAAAATCTACTCCCCATTTTTCGAGGGTTGTCTTACAATAATAGGGGTGAGTGGCATCTTGTCCTTTTGTTGTGGGATAGCAAAACGTTGACATTCTTTGCACCTTTTGACAAATTCCATAGCATCTCCGAATAACGTAGGCCACCATAATCCTACTTGAAGCACTTTGCAACCTGTGCTCTCTCTAGCAAAATACCTGCCTCTCCTACGATCCCTAAATGAGCTTCATCTAATATCATGAGACGAACTCATCTTCTCTCACACATCTTCTTAGCACATTATCTTTTCCTAGCTTATTTAGTTCTCCTACCAATTACTTTTGATAAGGTGCTGCAAGCTTGATAAGCCGTCACATTTTATCTTTGTTCAAAGGTATTTCCTGCGAAAAACCATGAGCTAGATAATCTGATATTTCCTCACTCCATTCGGGTACCATGTCTAATTTGAACAAACAAGCATTAGGGAGATCATCTTCAACACCAGTTAAACTGGTTTCCCATTTGGAATTCTTGACATATGATTGGCTAACATATGCTGTGTTCTTTTTGTCCGTGACTATAAACTCGAATTCCAACAATAATAGCAACCATCGTGTGATTCTCCCCGTGGTGCAAGGCTTATTCACTAAGTATAATAAGGTTTGATGGTCCATGACGAATACAAATTTGTTGGCGAATAGGTAATGTCGATACTTGTTGATAGCGTAAACCATGGCCAATCCTTCCCTCTCTGTGGTGGTGTAGTTTACCATGTATCATTTAACTGACGAGACTAGCAAAGCAGACTGGATAGTCCAATTTGAACTCACCAGGCTGGGCTAGTACGCATCCAATAGCAAAGTTTGATGCATCAATATACACATGAATATGAGATCCCAATTGGGGGATCGTAGAATTGGTGCGCTAGCCAATGCCTGCTTCAATCGATTATATGCTTCCTGGCATTCCTCATTCCATTCAAAGACAATGAGTAGCTTGTACAATGGCCTGGTGATTTCAGCATAGAAAATTATGAAGCCGCGGTAATACCCCATGTGGCCCATAGATCTTTGCACACCTTTGTAATTAGTAGGTGGTGGCAGCTCCAATATCAACCTGACCTTGGATCCATGGATATACCGTTCTTTGAGATAATGTGTCCCAATATCACACCATGTTTGACCCAAAACTGACACTTTAAAGGGTTCAGGGATATACGATATAATCGACATCACTCAAACACTTTCCTTAAGCAAGCCAAATGGTCCACCCATCGAGAGTGTACACACAGATCATCAATGATGAATACCTCCAACCACTTCTGTAAAGTAGTCTTTGAAGGTTGTGCACATCAATCGTCGTTGAAATGTTTCTGGGGTATTAGTGAGACTGAAGGGCATAACCTTGTATGCAAATGTCTCCGACATTGTATTGAAAGCTGTCTTATGCTGGTCCGTTGGTGCTATGGACACCTAATTGTAGCCGGAGAATCCATCCAAGAAGCTGTAAGCTTCTTCACCAACCACTCTCTCCAAAACATGTTCCGTATAGGATAGTGGATAATGGTCTTTCCTAGTAGCTGTGTTGACCTTTTTAAGATCAACACATACCCTAAGTTTTCCATTCTTTTTTGGCACTATTACGATTGGTGACAACCAATCCGTATGTTTGATCTCATAGATGAAATCCGCAGTAATGAGCTTGTCTATTTCCTCCTTTATAATTGCCACATACTTAGGATTTATCTGGTATGGTTTCTGCCTAGTTGGCCTTGACCCTTCCATGATTGGAATCGTATGTTGCACTACCTCAGGTGTGGTGCCCCCTTCATCTCCTTGTAATTCCAAGCGAAACAGCCTTAAATTCCTTAAGGAGAGCAACGAGCTCATCTTCTTCAGCCGAAGAGTCAAGTCCTTATAGCTTCCTCCCCTAGTCCCGCAATATCAACTTCCTTGACTTCCGTCGGGCCATCGTATGAGTGGATAGCCCATCCTCCTTAAACTTTGTTGCCATCAGTTGGACCACTTTTTGCTCATCAACAATATAGGTTTTGAAGTGGTCGGGTACTGAGAGCAAGTTTGGTTTGTCCTCATTTTCACTTTTTGTTTTAGTCATGATCTTTCTAGCCTCACGTTCCACTTTTGGCCAAGGCTTTATTGCGCTTTTGATGCCCAGCTTTTGTAAGCTTAGGTGTTTCTAGCTCTTGAAGGGTGTCTCTCTTATGTCTTCCTTCCAGTGATATCTTACTCAACTCCTCACCCCAATCCTTAGAAAACTCATCGTGTACCTTAGTGGCCTCAAGGTATCTCAGCCACCACTGGGCATCCGTCGATTTTCTTCATAATAGGGCATTTCGTCGAGCAATATATCGTTTCTGTTTTCGCCACCTTATGAGGCATTGAGCCTTGGTATGGCCTTGCATTATGGTCCCTTCTATACTAGAGGTCTCCTCTTTTGATGCTTCATCAATGGTATGCCAATTAACCATACAGAAGATAGAGGTCGTGTGGGGATAGTTCCAGATTCCACATACTGGGTCCCCTTGGGTTGCATCACATCTATGGTAGCTAACACATGCATCCAGTTTTCACTGAAGTCTGGAGGAGGAAGTGATGCATACATTTTCGTTTCCTCTTCTTCCTTGAAATTTCCCACCGAGGGGGTTGGCATATTTGTACAGATGTGGTCCGTTCTGTTGTGACCGAATCATTAATTGCCCTTCCATGGGGTGTGCTTTCCATGTTCTCAGACCTATCTTTAAAATTTATGAATCCCTATGCATATACACGTGATCTAATGCCCAATCATGCACCAATTTGGATCCCCTCATGAAGGGTCTCCCCAATATTATGTCATATGAGTCCGGTTGTGGCGGCGCAGGAAGTCCATGCCCACAAATGTATGATGGTAGTGAAACGTAAAGAGTTTGAGTTTCACATTCTCTAGAAGTCCAATGGGCCTTGAAGATGTTCAGTTAGCCATTTTAACGAATTAGATCGAGTTTTCCCTAGTTCTCTCAGCAACGTTTTGTGATGATGCTAACCCCCCCAGGATAGCCAGTGTGCCTGGTACTCGCCTATGATGAATCGAGATTGTAGCATTTGTGTCGTCACTTTCGTAATAACGCTCCAATTGATTAACTGGTATCTTAACAACTCAGGTTTTCCTTGTGTTTCTTAAGGTTCTTTCTGACAGAGGTGATAGAACCTCCTCTATAGTATCGGCTCACTTTAGTCTGACACCTTCTACCCTGTCTTTTATGTCCATCCATAGGGTTGGTGAATTGCATAACAGTTGCCCTAATGGCATTTGTACAGGCGTGGACAATACAGGTGCTGTTGCAAGACTTCCTATGTCTCTGGGTTCTTTGGAGATTGAGGATTCCACCTAGGTGTGTGTCTCGCATTCATCCATAGGGAAGGAATGGATGGAATCACCCAACACATTTTTTTCAAACATTCTGGACATTGTGTTTGCTTGGGATCCCTCTTTTGTTTCTTTTGGAATTGGAGTAGGTACATCCAATTCCCTGTTGGCTCGTTTCGTGGATACATTGTATCCCTGACTTGGTTAGCCCTTAGCTTTGGCTTCATGAAGCTGTTGGCATTCTTTGACTAAGGCCCTGGCATCTTTGAGCTTTCTTATCTCACCGACTCCTTTAGGAGTTGTTGGTTGCTTCCTTTACTCCTCTAGGTCCGTCCCTTTGTGGTTGATCCTTTGATCCCCCTCTTCTCTCGATTGGGTGGATCCGGTGTTGATCGTATCTTCTTCAGATCCATCTTGTATTGTGACCCTTGTGTCACCCTTACCCACTTTTTCCACTCTTCTCCTGCGGCCAGTTCTAGAAATAGTCACATCTGCTCGGTTCTTTCCCTTGTCTCTTAATTGAGCTTGGGCTCGTGTAAGGACATTGAGTGGTGTGATATTTCCAAGCTACACACTAATGGTTCGGATGGTGGCCTGATTGGCAGTAATAGTCGAACCACTTGCGCAATATGGACAATCCTTGATCAAATGATCAATACCACATTTAGTACAAGTGAGTACTGGCATGTCATTGGGCGTAGCAGTCACTTGTTGGGGTTGGTGCGTATGAACCATATTCTTACGCACCAACAAGTGACTGCTACGTCCATAGTCTTGTTTCCGACTTGCTTGCTCTAAGTTTTAATTTCTTGGTGACTCGATACACGAGAAGTCATAGTTGCTAAAGATGTTCTTACATCTTCTGATTGCGGCAATTCCAACATATTATCTTCATATTCAATTGCTAGTTTGTAACATGCATCAAGAGTGGCTGGTCGGGCTAGTAACCCAGATAATCATGCATCTTGTGGTCTTTAACCCTTGTCCGGAAGCAAGACAATAACTAATCGTTAGTTAACCTCTCCCATAGTTTGCACCTTGAATTTAAGTGCTTAAGTCGAGACACATAGTCTCTCATCGACTCAACTTCCTTTTGTTTGATATTATGTAACTGTGCCACAAAGCTCCATTTGTCACCACTTCTGGTGGCAAAGCTGGGCACAAATACATTCTTGAGTTGTGTGAAGTTAACCTTATCCTCGGGCTTGAGGGTTCGGAACCACTGACGTGCTTTCCCTTCTAGGGTCAGTGAAAAAGCATGAATCATTGTCACATCACTGAGACAGGCCCACAGGTTTCACATGTGGATTCAAAAATCTTTACATGTTGGATAGGATCTCCGTCTCCCTAGAGAATTTTTGGACGAGTTTGGAAATGATATGTGGCTTTATCTGGGAGGGTCGAGATTCTAGAGCAGTGCCTAGTTCTCTGACCATTCCTCAGCCCATCTCTGCTGCCATATTTAGCAAATTTGTCCTTGTGGCTGCATTGAGGTCAATGGTTGGATCCATCCTTGGTCTTTGAGGAATTTCTCCCCCCCTTCTTAGACCTCGTCCTCTTCCTGTATTGGCTCTTCTAGGTATCTCTGATCCATGGGATGGTCCTGCCACTGTACCACCTTGGAGTGGCTCATCATTAGTTGCCTCTGTACGCCTTTGTAGAATTAAAAGTTCCAAGTCCTATAGGAACATAAGATGATTGATCATTTGCTCAATATCTTTTTTGGTGTACAGGCGGTCCTCCACTTCGCCCGCCACTCTTGCTAGGTTATCCTCTTCTTCTAGGGTTACAAACCCTTCCTTAGCTCTGGGCTCCTCATTTATGGGTTCTAAGTTTGGAATTTTCCCCACTTCTTTCCATCACCAATTCCGGGTCCTTACCTCGTGATTGGAGTAGGTTTAAACTTCCCATTTCCTTTTGCTCATTGCTCACCCTTTGAGTATCGAGCTCTTGTTTCCTTAAGCTCAACTCTCGTAGTAGTTGTCATTCCACCTTGCTCCTTCTGAGATCTAACGTAGGAACGTAAGATGATTGATCATCTGCTCAATATCTTTTTTGGTGTACAGACGGTCCTCCACTTCGCCCGCCACTCTTGCTAGGTTATCCCCTTCTTCTAGGGTTACAAACCCTTCCTTAGCTGTGGGATCCTCATTTATGGGTTCTAAGTTTGGAATTTCCCCCTCACTTCTTCCCATGACCAATTCCGGGGCTCCTTACCCCGTGATTGGAGTAGGTTTAAACTTCCCATTTCCTTTTGCTTAGCTCTCGCCCTTCGAGTATCGAGCTCTTGTTTCCTTAAGCTCAACTCTCGTAGTAGCTGTCATTCCACCTCGCTCCTTCTTTTGGATAAGTATTTTCTCCCAGTCAATAGGAAGAGATTCCCTGAAACAGAATCTTAAAAAGAGTTTTCCAATGTGCATTAGAAATTAATTGAATATGTGTATTGGACATCTTGGGCCTAGGGGTATATAATTTCAAATTTTTTTGATTAAGGTCCAAATAGTGTTCAAAAAGGGCCAATAAGGTTAATCCAAGTGTTGGAATAAGAAAAAGGCAAAGAATAAAAGAAACCCCCCCCTCCCCAAAAATGAGTAAATTCTCACATAAGATGAAGAGTTGACTAGTACTAGGGTTTATTAGTAAAAAAATGTGATTTATTAGTATAAAAATGGAATTTTGACACCTCAGGATGGGGGGAGGGGGCTCATGAATTAGGTGCCTAGAAATCACATCAAGGGGAATCTCCTCTCTCCTCCTTCAAACCAAATAAAAAAAGTGAGCCAAACTAGTCTAAAACTTGTCCAAAATGGATCAAACTGAAGCTGTAAGCCTCTAGATTCTAGTTGGACTTGGTTGGTGGCCTTCCTCTCCTATAAATAGACCCCCATTCCTTTTTATTTTCATATTGGAGTAACTCTATGCTAGTGTAATTTTCAGTTTAGTATATTTCTATTATCTCTCTACTTTGCCTCTCCATTGTGAAGCTTTGGGGCTTCACTAATCCTCTTCTTCTCTTGGAGATTACCTTCTTTTACTTGGTGGCCAAGCTTCTTCTTTGAGGGCTTCACATTTCCCTAAAGAATCAAGCCAAAAACCAAGGGTAAGCCTAAAACAATGGTGTTTTACTCTCTTCTAAATAGTAATCTTCTTCCCAACTCCTCTAATGCTTGGGAAGCATTTTAATCTATGGTTTCTTCTTTAAAACCATGCTTTTATTGATTATATTGTTTAAATAGATTAGTGCTAATCTTTTATGCTTAAATAGATTAGTGCTAATCTTTTATGCTTAAATGTATTAGTGCTAATCTTTTATGCTTAAATGTAATATTTTTGATTTGTAAATCTCTCTTTTTGTAAGGATGCTCACTTTATGGATTAATCCTTCTTGGAAGGATAGATCTTAGTCCTAATCTCATTTTTTTAATCAAAACTCTAGGCCTAACAAGCTAGAGATGGAGATTAAGCAATTGTATGATTTTTAATCTAATTAAAATAAGGATTAGTTTATTTATGCTTATTTTATGTTAAGAAAATTCATATTTATTCATTCTAAAGTGAAAGAGAGCTTGTGCTAACATTCTTATAATTATTTTCATATGGAAGTCATATTTGGGTAATTTTTCTTAAATAAACAAGGTGCTTAAATGTAGTTATGTTTATTTTAAGCATAGGTTTATGCATAAACTAATTTTTATGTTAAAAGGGTTATTTTAACCATTTTTAATTCATAGAAAATGTAGGGAAGTTATGGCAAAATTTTATCAGTAGAAAATGAAGGTTTATGCATAAATAATTTTTATTCTAAAAGAGGAATTTTGAGTATTTTTAATTCATAGAAAATGCAAGGAAATTATGGTAAAATTTTTATTATTAAAAAAGAAGAAGTTATGCATAATAAATTTTATGCTAAAAGTGGAGTTTTGAGCATTATTCATTTGCCTGAAAAATAAAGAAGGTTATGCACAAATTTTTTAGATGAATTATGGAAATGATTATAAATATAATTCATTTAGATAAAAATGGATTAGTAGGTGTGTATAAGTATTTTATGCTAAAAGAGGGATTTCCATAATAATTCATTTTGGAAAAATAGAGAAAAGAAGGTGAAAATATTCATAGGGGTGCATTGAGAAAATATAGATAAATTTTAACCAAAAAGAGGAAATATGGATATAATGGATTTTGTAAATCCCATGAGGTCATATGCATAAATCTTTTATTCAAAAAGAAGAATATTGAGTATATTTTATTTTAAAAAAATTGAGATAAGAATGAGAAAATATTCATGGGAATGCATTGTGAAATCATAGATAAAATTTTAATCAGAAAGAGAAATCACGAACATAATTAACTTTTGGAATTATGAATTATATGTGTTTAAATTCTCAAAAAATAGAATCTTGGGGTACATTCTGAAATGGAAAAAGGATTTCCCAGAAAAAGACCAGAAATACACTTAGTTGGATGAATGTGAATACTTGTGACTTATCCCTAGATTGCCTGGGAAAGGAATCTGGAACTCTTGAAAGGATCGAGGATCCAAAAGAGAATGGAAATTTAGACTTAACTGAATTGAGTCGAGAAAAGTTGTCTTTAACTGAGCCAAGTAATGGTCGAGACTTAGAAAGTCCTATCAGTATAAAAAGTAGAGTAATTGTACTTTTAATCTGGTTGATGTGTGAAAAGATGTGAATGGATATGAATTGATGTGGGATGATGTGAATGGATGTGAATTAATGTGTGGAAAGATGTGAACGGATGTGAATTGATGTGGGATAATGTGAGTGGATGTGAATTGATGTGGGATGATGTGAATGGATGTGAATTAATATGGGATGATGTGAATGGATGTGGAATGATGTGGGATGATGTGAATTGATGTGGGATGATGTGAGTGGATGTGAAATGATGTGGGATGATGTGAATGGATGTGGGATGATGTGAGTGGATGTGAAATGATGTGCGATGATGTGAATGGATGTGAATTGATGTGGGATGATGTGAATGGATATGAATTGATGTGGGAATGATGTGAGTGGATGTGAATTGATATGGGATGATGTGAATGGATGTGAATTGACGTGGGATGATGTGAATGGATGTGAATTGATGTGAAATGATGTAGGAAAATGTGGGATAATGAGAAATGACGTGGAATGATATGGGATGATGAGAAATGATGAGGAATAATGTTAAAGGATGTGGAATGATGAGGAAAGATAGGAACTTTGTTCGAAAATGTATTTGTATGCGAAATCTGTTTTTTAAAGATTGTTTTATGTCAAGAATGTTGGGGAAGCATTTTGACTATCTTGTGGCATCATGAGGTCATGGGGGGACCTAAGTGAAAAGGTTGCAAGTTGACGGAGAGTCAATGAAGGACGTCTCATGTCGTGGCAAGGTCGGCCGAGGTCTTGACCAGTCTCGGTTCGATTAAAATGGTAAACTTCGGGTACGGTGGATGAGGGACCAAGGAAGCGGTTTATGAGTGAAGTGCTATGTGACCTGTGAAGGAGCCTAGAGGGTGCTGACCGGGCTCTAGGTCATCCCCAGGATACCCACGCGTGCGACGAGGAAGAAAAATAAGTCGGAGCTGTTTTTTGAACATGGGCATCGATCTGGTTGATTGGCCTTGCTGGTCTTCAACGGATGAGTTCATGGCTCTTTTACATGGATCTTGCTGATTGATATAGTTGATCTTCAACGAAGAGTCCATATGGATTTTATGTGATTATACTCCTAGGTACTATGGGCTAGGAACTATTGAAAAGGCCCCTGAGTGAGCAGGTGGTGAGCGTTCTGGTTGCCGATGATGCTATAGGTACGCTGTGGAAGGAATGACTGAAATTTGGATTTTATGGTTAGGAAGTAGAAAAGTTAGAAATGGGACCTGGAAATGGAATACTGAGAATTATGATGGAAACACTGTGGTTTTACTGCAATGCTGTTTTGGAAATAGTTGAATCAGAGAAAAAGCAATTTCCTATTGGGTGTGTAAGTGGTGTGTCTATTTAAATTTTGCATGATAGCCGGCTAGGAGGCCTAGGAACTCTTTTTCCATACCCGGGATAAAATATAACCAAATTTTTATAATGGATCCTATCAATACAGTGGTTAGGCGGTTGGCTAACCCATGGGATTGGATGGTGGACTGATGGATTCCTATAATAAAATTCAATTTTGTTCAAGTTACGATAGTTGAAGTAAGTCACAGGATAATCCTTGTTCTATGGAAAAGAATCAACGGATGTGCCTCTTTGATGGGGGAAAAAAGCGTTGGTCTCTATGAACCAAGTGCAAGTTCCTCCCTTGATTCGGCCATGTGACCTTCGGGTTCGGTCGAAATACAAAGGTTAGTTAAGGCCCTTGACTATGTTAGAAGATTTTTCCTGGAGGAATCGGGTTTGGTTTTGGATGAGCCGCTGGATTAGTCTCTTGTCCGGACATTCGTGGGCGAGGCCCCGAGTGGGAAGCTCTGCCCTGCGCGTGAGGTTGCTACTTCCGCTGCCAGCACCCTAGAGTTCGATGCGCAGAGAGGGGGCAGGGATCTCACGGAGAGAGAGAGAGAGAGAGAGAGAGAGAGAGAGAGAGAGAGAGAGGACTGTCTAAGTCATTTTCAAATGAGATTCAAGAGCTGATTTATACTAAAGTAGCATGGAAATCTCAGGTACAAAGGCACGTTATTATAACATGATGGAGATTAGTATGCTAGCATGGAACTTCACTTGCACGGCAACTATTGCAACAGAGAACTAGAGAGAGCCGAAATCTATCCATGTATATGTAGCGCTTCTTACTTCCATTTTGGTTTTACTTCCATTTTGGTCACTGCATAGTGACCAAAATGGCTGTGATAGATGTGATGGAAGGAACCAACAGAGGAGATGCAAGGTTTTAGGGGGAAGCTTCAGATGATATGCCCCATTATACTTGCCCTATTTTTTGCCCCCTAAATTACTACCTTCTCATCCCACTTCTCACTCACGAATACATTGTGTGTGTAGAAGATCGATATGGAGACTCACACTACCCCCATTACAATTGGCGGCGGGGAGACTTATCAACAATTTAACAAGGAGACATGTCACCGGGTGGTTGGGTTGGGTTGGGTTGAGTTGGGTTGGGGGCAAAACACAAGCATTTTAGTCACCTGATGGAGGGAGGGAACCAACTCAGGAGGTAGCTTAAGATAATATGCTCCATTATACTTACTCTTTTTGCTGCCCGCTAACTACTCATTTCTCACTCACCACCAATACTACGCGTGTGTAAACGATAGTTGGTGAGACTGAAACCACCCAGCCCCCCATTACAATTGTCGGCGGAGACTAATCAACAATTTAAAAGTTCAACAAATCGAAAGATTTCCAATGGTTTTAATTAGGTTGTGGATTGAGTGACATTAGGTCCCGCCTCCTGAACGAGGCGTGGCAAAACTGAGATGATGGGAATGCAGGGTTTCGAACCCTGTACATCTTGCACGTCAAGCAAGTGCTCTACCAGATGAGCTACACCCCCCCGACACGCCCGCATCATCGGCGGCCATTAATTACATATATGTAAAGGTGTGCGCTCCTATGGCAGACAAAGTGATTTGAACACCAACAAATTTGCTCCGTCGCATGCCCTTCAACAAGCCAAAACGGATGGTAACTTAAGAAGTAACACTAAGGTGTTCCCATGGTAGGCCATGAAACTATCCTAAAGTACCAGGAATTTTGCATTTCTCCTCTAAGTTTGAAAGTATTGCAACATATACACATATTTAGCAAAATTCCTCCTCTAAGTTTGAAAGTATTGCAACATATACACATATTTATTTAGAAATTTAGTTCTTGATTTTGAGTAAAATCTTCCACCTTAGATGTTCTCTTTCTTTGCAATTTCGGGAAGGTTGAAACTCCTTATATTATTTTCAAATCTTGGAGCTTGGCCAGAAAATATCAGGGCGCCTTGGATTTTATGGAAATTAGCTTGGTTGTTGAAATAATACAAGATACGAGAACTTAGAGCATGCATGGAGAGCCTCAAAAGCGAGAGTAGATACCACTGTGAGCTTCTCGCTAGATAGAGATTGGACCAACCTTGGTGCATGGTATACTATAGATATTATTGGGGTACATGTATGGTTAGGTGGCACTTTTTACAAGTTAGAAAGCATGATTTTACTAGAACTACATTAGTGTGCATGAAAAGCAACAATAATCTTACTCTCTTCAACATAAAAAACTTACTCAAAGTTTTCAAACTAGTTTCTAAATTGTCTCACAACTTCTTGAATAAGCCAAAAAGGACCTTAACTTAAGAAGTAACACTAGAATTTTCCCATGGTAGTAGGCCATGAAACTATCCCAAAGTACTGGGAATTTCACATTTGTCCTCTAAGTTTAAAAGTATTGCAATTTATATACACATATTTATTTAGTTGTAGATTTTGAGTAAAAGATGTTCTCTTTCTTTGCAATT
The DNA here is from genome assembly GCF_041138505.1 of Cibotium barometz. NCBI lineage: Eukaryota > Viridiplantae > Streptophyta > Polypodiopsida > Cyatheales > Cibotiaceae > Cibotium > Cibotium barometz. The sequence goes on from NC_141068.1 coordinate 7,360,221, forward strand.
TCGGGAAGGTTTACATATTATGCACCTTATATTGTTTTTAAATCTTGGAACTTGGCCAAAAAATATCAAGGTGTTATGAAGAGTAAATTCATGGAATTTTATATTTCCATGTTTCTTATTATTTATGACTTCTTCTAGACGGGTTTATATTGGGGTACCTTTCTAAATCCAAGTATAACCATAGCTTACTTTATATGTACGTAGGAGATTCCATACATGCATGAGAGTATGGGTTGCATTATCTTGATTTATTAAGTTATTTATATTTTTAATTAATTAATTTATAAATTGGTATAGTTGATATAAGTGCAGATACTTGGGTTGGATAATAAAGGCGAGTAGGTGGTGGTGGTCAAGAAGATTTTGAGACACTTGACTTTGGGTGTCAACGGAATACTAATTGATTTAATGACGAATGGTTGCCATTTATTCCATTTTGGGTGGCCTCCATATTTATTATCAACTTATTGGGACATGTAAAAGCTCCCTTATGCATATTTAATTTTACAAGAGATGTACATATTTATATGGTTTAAAGTTTACACATATTTTGAGTAGTTTGGTTTGCACGTTCAATAAAGCAAGCTATTTTTTATTAAAGTCGATATCTTAGTTAAAAGTGGATGCTATTTTGAGCTCCATAAGTTATTTTAAGCAATATGATTAAAATACACTAAGAGGAAGCATGGGCTCACTCTTGTGTGGGAGAAATGTGCAAATTTTATCCTATGCTATGTTAATTATTATTTTACAATTATTTTATGGATCATTTTCCTCCAACAATGGTATGAGTGGTGTTAGAGCTAAGATTAATTGCAAAGCTTGAAGCCTGTAAAGAACCAACTGACAAAGAAACTTTGAAAATTCAAGGGAAGGCAATTCTTCAATTACAATTTATATACACATATTTATTTAGTTGTAGATTTTGAGTAAAAGATGTTCTCTTTCTTTGCAATTTCGAGAAGGTTTACATATTATGCACCTTATATTGTTTTTAAATCTTGGAACTTGGCCAAAAAATATCAAGGTGTTATGAAGAGTAAATTCATGGAATTTTATATTTCCATGTTTCTTATTATTTATGACTTCTTCTAGACGGGTTTATATTGGGGTACCTTTCTAAATCCAAGTATAACCATAGCTTACTTTATATGTACGTAGGAGATTCCATACATGCATGAGAGTATGGGTTGCATTATCTTGATTTATTAAGTTATTTATATTTTTAATTAATTAATTTATAAATTGGTATAGTTGATATAAGTGCAGATACTTGGGTTGGATAATAAAGGCGAGTAGGTGGTGGTGGTCAAGAAGATTTTGAGACACTTGACTTTGGGTGTCAACGGAATACTAATTGATTTAATGACGAATGGTTGCCATTTATTCCATTTTGGGTGGCCTCCATATTTATTATCAACTTATTGGGACATGTAAAAGCTCCCTTATGCATATTTAATTTTACAAGAGATGTACATATTTATATGGTTTAAAGTTTACACATATTTTGAGTAGTTTGGTTTGCACGTTCAATAAAGCAAGCTATTTTTTATTAAAGTCGATATCTTAATTAAAAGTGGATGCTATTTTGAGCTCCACAAGTTATTTTAAGCAATATGATTAAAATACACTAAGAGGAAGCATGGGCTCACTTTTGTGTGGGAGAAATGTGCAAATTTTATCCTATGCTATGTTAATTATTATTTTACAATTATTTTATGGATCATTTTCCTCCAACAATGGTATGAGTGGTGTTAGAGCTAAGATTAATTGCAAAGCTTGAAGCCTGTAAAGAACCAACTGACAAAGAAACTTTGGAAATTCAAGGGAAGGCAATTCTTCAATTACAATTTATACGGAAAGCCTAAAGTTCAAAAGAAAGTTTGCTATTACCCATTGGACAACCAATTCCCACAATTCTTTTACCCACAAGGCAAACCACTCTCCAAAAACCACCTAAACCTAGAAATGGTTTTCTTGATTCCTTTCCCTAGACAAATTAGACACCATGGATCTAATTTTCCTAACCTAGAGGCTCCAAAACCATCTTTACCCTGGCCTTTCATCTCGCTCTAATGGTGCACAGTGACTCTTGCATCCTCAATTACTTCGCTAATTCATGTTTGCAGAGACGAGGCGTATAGCTCTTCTCTTTACTTTTTAAGCATTTAAAGCTTAAACCTCCCTCCTATGTTGAAAATAATCTCTCTCCTCTTCTACTCAGGCAGCCGGTAGCTTTGAGATAAGCTTTAAAGCTTCTTAAAGCTTAAAGCTTATCTTAAAGCTTTTATATATAGGCTACAAAGCGTATTATTGTTTTTAAATCCCAGCCAACAACCCATCTCAGATTCTACCAAATTATTTTCTCCCTTGCCAGTAAATTTCAGAGCTATTTCTTAGCCCAAAAATACCTTATTTCTACCCAAAATTACCATTTAAGCCTTAAAATGTCTTAAAAATTATCTAAAAATCTAAAAACTTTTCTTTAGCTTATTCTAACAGTTTAGCAATTTTCCAGCCACTTACGCATGTCAATTTCAATCAAACCACCAACATGAGAATTATTTATTATTTTTCTTTAAAACCTAACGCACTTGAAGGTTCCTTTGTCAGAATATATTGTACACATCAGAATGACTCGGACATGTCCTCAGATAATTCTCATCAACTATTTGAACTCTTATGACTTATGGTACTCGCTTCTATATCAAAACGTAATTCAAGCTTATTTTAGGCATTTCTAAAATAAACTCGGGGGTGAATCTTAATTAATTCTTGCGCTTGTTGGTAAAAAAAAAAAAACTCGAGGGTGAATCGTCCAAGATGTGGACATGTGATCTCACGAAGACTGTTTATCATGATTCCTATTGGAAAAACTCAAGTTTTTGATCCAAACATTCTTTTTTTTTTTTTGACTCATGGAATAACATCTAAGACGATCCAAGAGTGTAACTGATGAAGACTTTGTTACTTGTTTAAAGTATCTTACCACCTGAAAAGATATTTGTCTTACATCATACACATTTTTGTAGAGGACTATAAAATTTCTTACACTTTATATTATAATAATTGTCACATTTTATTTTTATAGAGTACTATAAAATCTCTTAAACTATCTTAAATCACACTTACCACCCTGAAAAGATATTTGTCTCACACCATACACTTTTTTGTAGAGCACTATAAAATCTCTTACACTTTATATTATAATAATTATCACATTTTATTTTGTAGCACACAAATTATCTATTATCGGTGATATTCTTTTTACTCTCTAACAATAGTTATGTTTAAATTTATCTTGTGTACCTAAGTTTTATTTGTACATTTTATATTTAACTTTGATTCTAACATAAAGCTTCTCTACCACTTTTATTCAAAGTAAATAACTTTTTGTTTATTAAATATAATCTTGCACTAGTAACCCTTTCTACAAGGACTTCAAACTATAATAATAAGAGACCATCTGTATCATAGATATTTAGTAAAGTATAAAGGCCAACCCATTGAAGAGGCTTAATGGGCTTAATGGTGGCTACCTGATCATGCCCTTGTTACCTATCCATCTTTGATTATGGCTTATCTTTATACTTGCCCATGATGATTCTTTATTTTGTGACAACTGTGTGAGGACAATTGCTTATTACCCCCAAGGCATGTTATGAGGAGTAAATTCATGAAATTTTATATTCTCACATTTCTCATTATTTATGAATTTTCCTAGATGGGTTGAGATTGGGAAGCCTTTCTAAATCCGGGTGATTATAGCTTACTTTATGTGTATGCAGGTGATTCTGTACATGTATAAGAGATTGGGAAGGAAGCCTTTGTAAATCCGGGTGATTATAGCTTACTTTATGTGTATGCAGGTGATTCTGTACATGCATAAGAGATTGGGAAGGAAGCCTTTGTAAATCCGGGTGATTATAGCTTACTTTATGTGTATGCAAGTGATTCTGTACATGCGTAAGAGTATGGGTTGCATCATCTTGATTTATTGAGTTTCATATGGTTATTTATATTTTTGATCAATTAATTTACTAATTGATTGGCATAGTTGATGTAAATGCTCATTTTTGGGTTGGATAATGGAGGCGAGCAAGTGGTTAGGTAGAATTTGAGACACTTGACTTTGGGTGTTGGTGGAATACTAATTGATTTTGTGACGATGATCGCCATTTATTCCATTTTGGGTGGCGTCCATATCTTGGAATCTTCTACTATTTTTGACAGTACTACATATGAGACCTTGTTTATGCTTTCAACTTGTCCATTTATTTGCAGTTAATTTTGGGAAGACTTATGGATGATCACTTATGAGTTCTAGGGGACATCCAAACCTTGTGAAGACCTTCTCTCATAGAGGAAGTTGGGAGTCGTTCTATAGCCAGCCTTGATTGTGGCCTTCCTCTTGGCCCATTTGGTTACATTTTGATAGCCACAATGATGTATCATTCTTGCGTGCTTTTTGCTGTAGGGATAAAGTGTCCAACAAAATCCATTCCTCGCCTCATAGACATGATTGGTTGAGGCATCCTATTCCTTTGTTAGGGTATTATGAAGTGTTGTCACCCATCACATCTTTTGACATATTCTATAGCATCTCTAAAGAGTCTCGAGCCACCACAATCTGAAATAGAGGACTTTACGAGCAACGATTTCACTCCCAAAATATCCTCTGACTTCTCTAGTGTGAGCTTGTTTAAGAATGTCAACATACACATCCTCACACACATAGAGTCTTAGGATGCCCTCTCTCCTTTTTTATAAAGTTTTCCCAAGATAAGTGTGTCGGGGGTAGTTGTCTTGACTAATTATCTCGTCCTTTTTAAGGCCATCAATTCCTCTAATGCAAACCGACCATGGATCAAGAATTGGATCGTCCTCAACTCCTATTGGTGGATCTCCACTCAAGATTCTTGACATACGATTATTATTTCTTACATATGTTTACCCTTTTCTTATAGAGATGATAAAATCAAGCTACTTGAGAAGGAGCAACATCACCTTGTGATCTGTCCATGGTGCATACTGTTTGTTTACTAGATAGAGTAAGGCTTGATGATCATGCTTGTTGTCGCATCTAGCCATTAGACCAGATGAGAACATGAGAGATAAGTCTAAGAAGGATTTAACAACAAATACTCCCCTAGTTATCTCTTAAACCACCCAAGTTAAGATATCGAGCTCAACTAATGTTGCAGACATTAATGACCCAATTGGGTGATAGCTTCTGCACTTATGCCACTGGCATGGTCGGTGAGATTATGGTTGATATGCCGCCAGTGTGGGGATGACAGGTTGTGTGATAGCCACTTTGGAGTATTAGAGTTATGACATAATTATAATACTAGTTTATGTAGTCGGGTTCACACTATGGACCAACCATTTGTACGTTATAGTAGGAGAGAACTTTCCCTTATAGTATGTACTCTTTGTTAGAAATAGTGCCCAAACATGTGCTACATTTCCTAAGGTTGTTTTAGCAAGTATAGGAGTCATTGAGTAAACCTCTTTCACCAAGCATAAAAGGGAAAGCTCATGAGCATCTACTCTGATTGAGAGAATTAAGGAGCTAATTTTGTGGAGAAGATTATGGAGGAGAATACGCAACTTGAAGATCTAATCGATGATGTACACCGCTTGAACCTTTTTCCTAAATAAAGGCACATCTAATACAAATCAGTATGTTTGTTTTATGATTACTGTCATTCCGCTGTGTTATTTATTCTATTAATCTCATATCACTGATCATGTTTTCATTATTACCATGAAGTATTTAGTTTTTGATCCATCGTAGTTTTTAATAATTGGTATCAGAGCCAGAAATCGCTTCTGCTATGCTACTCTTTACCGTCACCTGCTATGTAGCCCGCTTGTTTGTGCCATAGTCGTTTCAATCTACTGTTCAACGTTCTTTTTCATTTGTGCTTCTCTTCAGTAGCCCATGCTATTAACGCAATCAGTAACACCCTCTCTAGCCTTTGACGTCCTCACATGTGGATCTAAACGCAAATTTGAACGCAGTCATAAGGGCGGATCTGCTAAATATGGCCGTAGAGGAATGGGTCGAGGTATCATTTTTCAGCTCCTCACAGTGTGCTCAAGCGGACAAAATATTGGGTAAGGATTTTTCCTCAAGGATTTTCTTCAAGTTTTTCTTAATAATCTGATTTTGATTGCCTTGCTGATTCGGACTGATCAGCTAATTCTGACTTGTTTTGCTGATTCCTATTGATCAGTTAAATATGATAGTATTGTTGATTTCGACTGCCCTGGTTGAATCCGACATATCTTGTTGAGTTCGACCAGCTGATTCCATTTAGTTGAACTTGTTGATTCTGACCTGTTTCTAAACAGTTCACTAATTCTGAACTCACCTTGGCTTTCTTCATTACTTATAAGTAATGTCCACTAGTAGTGAGAGTGTCGTTGAAATCATTAATATTTTATTTTCTGAGAGTGAAAACTTATCAATGATCTTCAGTCGACCAACCCTCCAAATCTCCACCAAGCACCTCTAGGAGAGAGAAGCTGCCCATTAGAAAAAAAATTAATAGAGCTTCTAAAAACTGTGGAATCCAAAGAAACCCTAGTATTATAAAGAAGGCATTAAAATGGGTTTCAGTCCTTATCTTGTATCAAACCTTCATTTTTATGGGATAGGGGATATGAAAGAAGATATGAGTTATTAACTTTCCTGTGTGGTCATAATTATTTAGTTTAACACTTGTATTTTTTGAGCCAAACTTGTGAAGCATTAGACACTACCCTTGCTCTTATAGGATGTAAGACCTTACTATGGCTCCTAGTGAGGTGAGAGAAAAGTTTAGAGGGGAGAACTTTCACACTTGGAAAACCAAGGTAAATTTTAACCTCATGAAAAGGGGCTTGTGGAACATTGTTCAAGGGAAAGAGGAAAGGCTTACTACTAGATAGAGTAGTGCATAATGGGATTTAAAGAATGATAAGGCACTAGGCAATATAGGGGAACACTTGGATGACACTTTTGTACATCACATTTACACGTGATACATCTCAAGATGCATGGAAAACCCTAGATAAATTATTTGGTGCTACTTGTAAGCACTCTAAGATCAACCTCCTAGTGAAGTTCTTTGGGATTCAAAAGGACCCCACAACTACTTTGCTTGCCCACATTAATGATTTTAAAAGCCTCTTAACACAACTCATAGGAAACAAGAAGGAAATAGAAGATGATACAAAATTACTATGTTGATTTTAAGAGTGCATTACTTCTTGATGAATATTTAACCCTTGCCACAACTCTTTTAAATCTTCCAACTCCATCCCTCATCGACATTGAAGCTTCCCTCTTGGAAGAAGAGAAGAGGATTCTAAAGAAGAGTGAGGACCATGTTGATGGTGCTTATTTTGTCAAAGGGAAAACCTCATCCTCGAAAGCCACTCCCCAAACCAAGAAGACCTTCAAAGTGCACTTTTTGTGGCAAACAAGGACATCTTGAGGAGTTTTTTTTTTTTGCAAAGAAAAGGCCCAAAAAGCCTATCTTGTCGAAGAGAAGAAAGCAGAGGACTCTCCATCGAAGGCCACCCATAAGGCCAACCTTTGCTTTGATGACTATGATTATGCTTTTTGATGGTCATAGATTTGGCCCATTCTACTCTCACATCTTTTTATTTAAGCTTGGATACTCTTTTTATGGCATTGTAAACCAAGAGTTTTTATCTGATATACCATCTTTTATATGGGCATCTAACTTAGTGAGATAGTCACTTTTGTGTACCACTCACCTTGGTCATCATAACCATTCTATATCCAGCTTTGTACCTACCTTTGATTATGGGAGGGCATTCCAATTTAGGTCATCTTAGACTTTTTTTAACCTTACCCATGTTTGGTTCACGGGAGGGTGTTAGAAATAGTTCCCAAACATGTGCTACATTTCCTAAGGTTGTTTTAGCAATTATATGAGTCATTTAGTAAACCTCTTTCACCAAGCATAAAAGGGAAAGCTCATGAGCATCTACTTTGATTGAGAGAATCAAGGAGCTAATTTCGTGGAGAAGATTATGGAGGAGTATATGCAACTTGAAGATCTAATCGATGATGTACATTGCTTAAACCTTTTGCTTATATAAAGGCGCATCTAATACAAAGCAATATGTGTGTTTTCTGATTACTATCATTTTACTGTGTTATTTATTATGTTAATCTTGTACCACTAATCATGTTTTCATTATCACCATGAAGTATTTAGTTTTTGATCCACCGTAGTTTTTAGCACTCTTACCTCTTTATGTTGATGGTTGAAGAGAAGAGAAGAGGATAGAATAAAATTCAGCCATCCATCTCTCTCTTGTGGCTTGCTCTCTTGTGTGTGTGTGTTTACTTGTTGCAAAGAACTCAAGGTCTTGCTCTCCCTCACACTCTCTTTATGGTATTAGAGCTTTGATTTGTGTGAGCAAGAGGCAAGAAAACAAGGCAAGAAAGGAAGCGATACACGAGTACGGGTATTTCCATCTCTTTCCCTCTTTGATTTTGAAGCAACACCTTTGGTAGCTGTGAGGACTACAAGCAGACAAGGAAGTCATTGTCTCAGATTGAGGCACTCTCTTGGGTGAAGGAAGAAGACCATATTGTGTGTAGTTAACATAGTTAACCAAGTTTTTGCACGTTTTGATGCTGTTCATGCACATTTTGGGCCTCATTTTGGCTCTGCAAGTTTTTTGTAGGCACTCTGTGAAGTGTCAATTTTGACTACATATGCCCAATTTCTGGTTTGGTGTAAAGTTGCAGCAGAAAATTGGTTATAGGATAGACTATGCAGAGAAACTAAGTGTTGCAGTACATGTGGGCATTAGATGTATGTCTATGTGATTGGTTCACATACAGTGGCATTAAAATAGGTTTACAATAATGTTGTAGAAGGTTACAGATTCGCCTGCAAGTGCAGAAGCCGTTTTGTAAGCATTGTAAGTTGCTGCAAGTAAAGATATCTGACTAGTCTATCATAGATTGTGAGTGGAAAACTAGATAATAATAACTTACCTGAGAGCCCTAGGACGAGGCAACAATAGTTGTTGTTAGCTATGGAGGCTAAAAGATGAAATCCATAGCTATGTAGAAGCAATTGAGAGAGAGAGAGAGAGAGAGAGAGAGAGAGAGAGATGTGATAATAATCAAGAGAGAACAAGATTACACTACTGTTATATGCACATTATGAGTGCATATACTAGGAGGCTAACCCTCATTAGGCTTGTGAGCATGGGAGCATGGGAACAAGCTCTAGTGGAGCATGGGTTAGGACTAACCTTAAGGGTTAAGGTTAGGGTCAAGCATCCAAGGGTCACACATGGGAAATGGAGAGTCAAGAGTCACTTGAGGGCCCTCCTAAATAATAGGGGCATGGGGCACACTCAAGGGAGGCCAAGGCTATGTTATCTTGAGGCTTAGGCTATGGTCTCTTGATGTTATCTCTTGAGGCTAGGTTATGTTATGTTCTCGTGTAGAGGATCATAATTACTCACCTACCACTTCACACTATAGCTACATAGCTATTGGATTGGAGTTATACCTCTTGATGGTATGGGACATCAAGGTAAAGGTATGATGTACTTCATTATAATTCATATGTGTATCCCTTAGGCTCAGGGGTGGTCGGGTGGATGAGTTTATTCTTGATTTATGCATGTTTATGCATAACAATTATCTAGAGAGATCTTAGGGTTTTAACAGTGGTATCAGAGTAATCTCTAGTTAATTGTTGTTATTTTTTCTTTCTTATTGTAAATTTTTTGGCATTTTTTAAAGTAAATTTTAATATTTACTAAATAAAAATATTATTTTATTGATTTGTGTTGATGATTTGCACGTGGATCATTGATATGGCGGTTGGAACGCGTGTTACTATTATTCAATGGACGAATCGACGTTGCGGGAAAATTTCGTGAGTTTAATGCTATTTTTTCTTATTTTTTGTGGTTTAAAATAAGCATTAATGGAAGTTTTTACAAAAAACACCACATATTTTATCATGGATATTTTTGGTAGAATGGATTCCCTAAATTTCTAGAATTTTTAGAAAATTTTTTCTAAATTTTTAGAAATTTTTGGAGCATTTTTATGGTTAAAAATGTAATTTTTATACATTTTTACGAGTTTTTCCACGGGTATGCTATCAAATTTCTATCGATTTTCTGCTAAAATGCAGTAGGGGCAGCATGTTGATGTATGAAATACTCTCCTGTGTGTGTGGGATCCTCTTCGTCTCTCAATTCTGAATTTTCCTTCTATTTTCCTCCCGCCTGTGTGAATACCTCTTATATGGCATAATTTGCTTAAAACTTTAATTATAATTAGTAATTTTCCTTCTATTTTCCTCCCGTCTATGTGAATACCTCTTATATGGCATAATTTGCTTAAAACCTTAATTATAATTAGTATTTGATTATGATTAAGTTTTTTTAATTAAATGCTAATCCTCCTGTCTGTTAAGAGAGAAGGAGTGGGTGGAGAAAGAGAGATGGAATGGAGAAGTTGGAGAGGAGAGAGGGGAGAGTATTCTCCCTCTCTCTCATTTCTGCGCGCACGCGGGAGGGGGGCCTGCGAAAAATCGCCACCCCCCTAAAATGAATTTTTTTGAACTCTAAGCTTAATAAAGCTTTAATACATATTTTAATTTTTTAAATAAGAAATATTTTTTTAAAAAATTAAAAAAAGAGCTTTTGAAATCTTTTAAAAAAAGCTTGGAAAAAAGCCAAAAAATATGAAATTTGAGATAAAAATTCTCTGAAAATTTTCAACCTCTTGGCTTTTTGCATATCCGGGAAACCTTTTGGCTTTCCAAATTCTGGAAAATCTTTTGACCTTTCGGATTCCGGAAACTTTTGACCTTTTACATTCTGATTTTTTTTTTGGTCTTTTCATTTTCCCCGAAACTATTGGCTTTCCGTATTCCTCTGGGAAGATTGCTGGGATTCCGAAATTTTTTGACCGTTCGTATTCTAAATGCGTTCGGGGTTAATTAAAAATTTCAAAAAATTCTTGAAAATTAGACAAAGGTTATTTTAAATTTCTGGAAAATGTGGGGTTAGTGTTTGGCATGTGGTGTGTGCATTTGGGCGCCCGTGACCATTCAAATTCCTTTAAAAATATATTTTTTGATCCAAAAAATTATGGGTTCAATACTTCCCCCAAAAGAGCTTGCTGACTTATTTTTAATGAATATTTTGGAAAACTTATAACTTTTTTGCAGTTTAACATCCTTGCAAGATCTGCTAATGATGCCTTGTGATTTCTTTCCTTTTTTGGTGCTCCTACCTGCTTCCTCTGAGCTATAACAACGTGTTTCAGTATACAACAAATATGGTAGAGGATTGCACTCCTTGTGATTCATATCAAAAGCGAGCCATATCATATCAGTTAGGCAGCGCACGAGTAGCTCACTGGTTTAGAACCCCTGAGTGCAACCTTATAGATGATGCAGCACGCTTCATGCTACACAACCTTTCACAGCTCATTTGCTGATAGATGGATTCCGTTTGGGAGATTATTGGGAGAACAACTTGGCATATTTGGAGAGCTCAATGTGCAGAGGCGCTTGAGGGCACCTAAACCTTCCATATATACATACAATCACCCTCTGTCATTTGGGTTGGCACTACCTATATTCTCCTAGATATTGGGAGGAGTATCCAGCTGCATTCTTGATTACGCTTTCAGAGTTATTTGGCATTTTCAGCTTCCTGAGAGTGGCTTGCTATCAGTGACTATTTTGGGTAGCAAGCACATGTGGGTGAGATGGGTAGGTTTGCTTAGTGAACTGTTTGGGTAGCAAGCACATGTGGGTGAGGTGGGTAGGTTTTCGCTTACTAACTGTGTAAGGCATTGACATTCCCAATTTGTTTCAAAATCAAGATTTCCACTTTTTGGTGGTGAAGTTAATGTATCATGGTGTTGTGTCAAGCCTATATAGTGGAAGCTTTTTTTTTTTTTTTTTGGTTGTTGCAATATTGAGTGCTACTCCTTAAATTGATCAAATACTGCTATCTAACATTAGAACACGTAACTTTTTTCCTCTCATTCTAATTCTTTGATTTAAACTTTTTGTGTGGATGTATATTTTTGCTTTACTTTTTTATTGCATTTTTACTATCTGTCTCATGTTTGTGACAGGTTACTCCATTGATGTGGCTTGATGCATGGCTTAATAATGTAATGGCAAGTGTGCCTACACTTGCGATATGTTATCATCATAATGGTATTGTCCAAGAGTAGGCATATAGTGGGAATAAGCCAGACATTGCACATTTGAAAGTTTTTGGATATATTTGTTATGTACACATCTCAGATGATGTGAGGACAAAGTTGGACCCTAAAGTAGACAAGTGTATCTTCATAGGATACTCAATAGAAAGCAAGGCCTATAGGTGTGACAACCCATCTACTAGATAGTTTTACACCATTAGAGATGTAGTCGTTGATGAGTTGAATAGATGGTACAAGCCAATTCGATGTGAAGCTGGACATGCCAGTGACATGGCAGAAGTTGGGCTTGAGAATGAGTTAAGGGCTAGTGGGCCTTATGATGCAAGTACATGCAGTAACACCAGCTATGGGTCAGGAGATGTGATAGAAGTGTCAAGTGAAGTGCCTCCATGTTTTTGCCTCCATGTTCTGGAAGACTTAGGTCAAGGTCAAGATCAAGTACAATAGGTGGCACACATGTAAAACAAAGTGTACAGATGGCTTCAGGTTAAACTGTGCATAGTTCAATAGCCCTATTTTTGATAATTTTGATGTAACAGATAACTTCAACATGGGTTTTGATGCTAGGATGAGTACACCCATCATGTATACATGTGAGCCAAGAAGTTTGGATGGTGTTAGACATGTGGGTCCCATAGGTACAACTCATACTAGTAAGCAACAACCTAGTCTAAGAAGGTCAAGTAGGGTTAGATACCCAATCCACAGGCTCACATATGATGGTTTCATAGCAGAGCATCATGCTTACATGATTAAAGTGATTCAACATCATGAGCCAGATATATTTGAGAAAACTGTAGGTATCCTAGAGTGGGATATGGCCATAGATGAACATGGACATTGGTGGATTTGCCATTAGGGAAGCATTTCATTGGTTGCAAAATGGGTTTATAAGATTAAGTACAATCCTAATGGTACAATTAGTAGACACAAAGCTAAGGGTAGCTATTTCATTGGCTTCAAGAAAAGGTTGGAATTTATATCAGATGGATGTTAAAAATGCATTTCTAAATGGTGACCTCTTAGAAGAGGTGTACATGTAGCAGCCTCTAGGATATGTACATCCCATGTATCTAGAAAGGGTGTGCACACTTAAAAAATCCTTGTATGGACTGAAGCAAGCCCCAAGGGCTTGGTATGGTAGGATTAATAGGTTTCTACATGGTATTGGTTTCAGATCATGCAACTTAGATAGTTCTTTGTATGTCATGACATCAGGGCATGACATCACTATCATCATCATATATGTGGATGACTTGATTTTGACTAGGAGTAGCCATGAGATGACTGAGCAGGTTAAAGAAATGTTACAAGCAGAGTTTGAGATGAAAGACTTGGGTGAACTGAAGTACTTTCTTGGGAGAGAGATACTCAAGTCTGATATTAGAATATGCATGGTTCAGAGGTAGTATACAATAGATTGCTTGCAAAGTATGGTATGATAGGGTGTAAACCAATCACCACACCCTTGGATTAGAATTTGAATCTTGGAGATGATATTGGTGAGTTGTTGGATGATCCTACCATGTACATACAGATGGTAGGCAACCTCATTTATTTGACCATTACCAGACCAAATCTGAGTTATATAATTGGATTTGTTAGCCAGTATATATAGGATCCCATGAAGCCTCACTTGGATGCAGTGAGAAGGATTCTAAGCTATGTGAAAACCATAGTAGAGTACGCGCTTAGTTACACATTTGGTTGTGAGTTGGATTTATTGGGATATATAGATGTTGATTTGGGTAGGTAGCATCCTGATAGGATATCTACATTAGGATATGTATTCAGCCTTGGATCACAATCAACCATTAGGTAGTTTTACTTTCTTATCATTACATTATCCAAGAAAAAAATCGTGGGGTTCTCCTACAACTCATGTGTCTAATTGTGTATGTTCTTGCCCTTCCCTTGCTCCTTGACCTAGTTTCTTAATAGCTTACTTGGGTATACAATGGCAAGCTTAAGAACAAAGTGTGTGTGGGCGTAGTGGGCTCCCAAAGCAGGTAAGCCAAATTTGAATCCCACCAAGTACAAAGGGAGGGGAGAGGGCCGACGTGCTCCATCTCAAGATCCATTCACTCCACCCTCATGAAATTCGCATCTAAGATGAAGGTTGGATAACACTGCCTAGATGCTTAAAGTGTGTTTGTCACTTGCCTCTTACAGAGGGATATTTTTAAGTTCGCTTCAAAAAAATACATTTACAGAAATGGAATTTATAATTTTGTAAAAAATTACAGAGGGGATAATAACAATTACCATAAAGTGGTTACATAGGAGTTTATAAAAGGGGCCTTGAATGCACCTGATATAAACATCTTACACTAAGTGACCCCTCGGGAGTCTCTCTTTATTTCCCCATTTAGCATTGGCTCTTTCTATAGGCTCTTTGCACACCATCCTTTTATTTGATTAAGCATTTGTATTTATAATTTAGATCTTCTAATTTCTTCCTCTACCTTTATTTCCTCCATAGTAGGAAAGAATATTTCCCTAGTCCTAAGAGCACTTGTAACATCTCTTCTAATCCAAGAAGCGAACTATGGTTATTCTTCAGAGGTCCTCACACAAGAGTTTATCCTTGCACAAATATTCATGGGGGAGGTACTATTTGAGTATATGTGCTACCCTCAACATTATTTAATCCCTCGCTCATTTATTAACCATAGTAATGTGATTAAGCTTCTTGTTTGGTTTTTCACTTGTAATCTAATAAATAGTCCTTGCCATAGTTCAAAAGGCTATTATAATTTGTGGGCAACATTACAATCCTCTCCTACACTTGCTCCTAAATTCTCAGAGCATTCCCCATGGATTCTTACTGCTTATTTCAATAGCTTGGTCCTCAATCCTTGGCCCGTATTCTCCACGGATTCCTCAATACTGGTTTCAATAGCTTTTAGACCTCTTTGAGAAAACACACTGGATTAAGTGCTTGTGTCGAGGAGCGACTAGACCCCACACTTAACTTGACAAGAGGAGATGCAGTATCTTTTATGAAATGAGATTAATGTATCATCAAATTTGTAGTTTTCTAAAGAAGTGAGTTTTTTCATGGCATGAAAAGACTACTTAGTTTTTCACAGATGTGAAATTCCAAAGTTTTTCACAGATGTGAAAATCTAAAATTTTTCATAGTGATAACTCTACCTTTGTTAACCACTCTTTAGGTTAACATGGTTTCGCACCCACTCTCATTAACCTTTTATAAGATGACATTGGAATATATAAAGAGGCCTTACCTTGAGCTTAATGTCAAATAGGTAAAGTCTAAGGACTTTGTGTACATACTTACTTAATAGAATAGTAATAGAGGCATGACCATTTTTAGGTTTATCCATGGCTAGTGTGAAAACTAGTCACTCGAATATAAGTCATTTTTGACAATAAGAAAGATACAATCACTCCCTTGCAATAGAATACTTGTGAGATTCCCTTCTCTACTCTTATTGTTGAATCTTTCTTACTTGATGAATCCATGCTAGATAGGTTTGCTTGTAGGTTTCCATCTTGTATTAGCTTCTTCCCCCCAGTGGTGTAAGTACAGAAGTTATTACCACCCAGGTGGGTGTCCATAACACTCCTTGAGTTTGTTGATATCTCAACAAATATATCTTCTTATATCGCATTTATTTTATTGTATATACCTAGGGCAATCAAGTAATCCAATAAGATTATCATCAACCCATCTTATTATGAGTCATGCTCATATCTCAATGTAGGTAGACCATCATGCTCGAGTCATGCTCATATCTCAATGTAGGTAGACCATACCCATTTGGTGAAATAATGAGTGCCTACCTCATGCAAAGATCATTTGAACGATACATTTCACTAAAATCTCATGAGTCATGCTCATATCTCAATGTGGATGGACTATACCCATTTGGTGCAATAATGAGTGCCTATCTCATGCAAAGGTCATCCGAAAGATAAGTTTCACTAAAATCACTTATTGGTGGATTTTCTAACACATTAGTGCTTGTTGACCTAAAACATAATTAATGTTAGAACACGACATCACACAAGCAATCAAAATTCAAAATATAACTCATGAGAAGAAATGAATCTTTAATAATCAACATGACCTATCCAGATCTACTAGAACATACTATATTACTATGCTACCAAGTATATTTGTAAAACGTGAATGATAGTAACACTCCCACAAAGTGGTATTCCTTGACTTATATTACCTAGAGTAGATGTTAACATAAGAACATTAGAGTATCCCCAAATCTCCTTCTGTCTCCCATTCAAGTTTTAAGACCAAGAAAGATGATGAAGGTCATTAGCTAATGGCCGGTGCATAGCTTGAAAGATGGCGGGTTTGTAGCTATATTTGGTAGTTGATGTGTATGAACACACCAGGACCAGTTGGGGAACTTTCTAGTATACACCCATCTTGGAGTATACTATCTTCTTTGTATAACACACATTCATTATCTATCTATCATCTCATTGTGTGCTCTTTTGAGCTTCCCACATAGGTTATCAGAGCATTTGGTATACTTACCTTCTTTGTACTGCACACATTCATTATCTATCTATCATCTCATTCTTGCCCACACAGGTTACAAATCAGCATGTTTTTCAACCCATAAGATTAGCCTATTGATGAGGCAAATGTGGATGATGCAGTTGATGAGGAAAGAAGGAAAATTGCGGAGTCAAGAAGTATGCCAAATTGGCTGGTGCAAACACCATCTAATAGCAAATTGGCCACTCTTTTTCCTGACAGAACACGTGCAGGTTCTCATCATGCATCTCATGTTGATGCAGGTTATGCTCTTATTGCCAGTTTATGTGAAGAGGAACTTTTCTCCTTTGTTTAAAGCAAAGGAATCTGAAAATTGGATGAGTGCTATGCAATCTGAGTATGATTCAATACTAAAAAATGATACATGGGATTTGGTAGACTTGCGTCTTGGCAAGAAGGCCATTGGTACAAAATGGGTTTACAAGATCAAACATAAAGTGGATGGTAGTGTTGTGAGTGATACAAAGCTAGGCACAAGAGAAAGGCATTAACTATGGTGAAACCTTTGCACCGACATGTCGTGTGACTACTATGCGGACTATCATTGCATTTATAGCACATAAAGGTTGGAATGTATATCAGTTGCATATCATAATTGCTTTCTTGAATGGAGATTTGCATGAGGAGGTCTATGTATCTCAGCCTCATGGTTTTGTTCAAAAAAGTCAGGAATTAAAAGTATGTAGATTGAAGAAAGCTTTATATGGTCTTAAGCAGGCTTCTAGAGCATGGTATGAAAAGATACATGCACACTGGTTGCACAGGGTTTTTCAACAACCCAACTGATAGGAACCTCTATATTAAGGAGACTAAGGATGTTTTATTAGTAATCGTGTTATTTATTCATGACATGATGCTCATAGGCCCTAATGATGAGCATATTTTAGCTTTTATAGAAAGCTGATTTAGAGAAGTCTTTTGAGGTGTCACGTCTTGAACCGTTGCGTTATTACTTGTGCATTGAGTTTTGGTAGTTTAATGATGGCATTGTTATGCTGCAGAGGAAATGCATAGATGCATTGTTGAAGAGGTTCAATCTTGAGGACTGTAAACATGTGGCTACACCTATGGAGCTAGGTTTATGACTAAGTCTTAAAGATGCAGGTGACTCTTTTGATACTGGCTTGTATCAAGAAGCTATTGGATGTCTCATCTCTTTTTGCAACACCAGGATTGACATTCAGTATGTGGTCTCAATATTGAAAAAATTTATGCATAGCCCAGGCACAAAGCATTGGCAGTATATCAAACGGGCGTTCCGTTAACTAAAGGGAATTATGCACATTGGTTTATTTTATCCCAAGGGGGGTAAATCACCGTTGCATGCATTTACCGACTCAGATTGGACTAGATGTTATGACACACGAGTGTCCACGAGTGGTTTTTTCCTTTCCCCTTGGTGATTCATGTATATCATGGCTTAGCAAGAAGTAACCCACTAATAGGGTGTGTTTGGCTTAGGCACCTTATGCTGATCTGGGTATTGGTGGCAAGTTCTCATCCACTACCATTACTGATAGTCAGAGCGCTATGGAAGTTTCGAGGAATCCAAATTTTTATGCTCTCTCAAATAACTCTTAAAGCACATTGAGGTGCACTATCATTATGTCAAGGAGAGATGCTTTGCATGAGAAATCAGCTTAGCTTATGTCCCAACACAGGCCAACTTGGCAGATTTATTCACCAGATAAGTTTGAAGCTTTTTGCAAAGCTTTAAAATTACTTCCCTTAGGGGACTAGTCTAGGCTCCCTATCACCATCCAAAGAACTTGGCATATATTTGTACTTCTAGTGCCAGCTCACCCCTTATTCACACCATCACTCTTAGGGGAATTTGTAGCTATATTTGGTGGTGATGTGTGTGAACACACTAGGACCAGTTGGGGCATTTTTCCCCTCTTTAGGAGGTTTTATTACCCCAATCTAGTATACACCCATATTGGCGTATACTTATCTTCTTTGTATAACACATATTCATTATCTATCTATCGTCTCATTGTGTGCTCTTTTGAGCTTCTCCACTGTGTGTGTGTGTGCGCGCACGAGCACACGCACATTCGTGCAACCCTATTTCCAACAGGGTTTACATTAAAGGATATAATTGTTAATCATTGCTAGTACCATTCTAACTGGTCAAAACCTACTAGCACACCTACTGGATTATTTGTCATGAAGATAAAACTTGAACCCACCTCTCTGGTACACCTAGTGGGTTGTTTTGACTCATAAACAAAACTTGAAACCACATTTGTTTCAATATAGTTTGGAGTAGCCAAGTCTTTGTTTCGAGCATAGCAATCTGTCACATCTAGATCGAGAGTGATTCGCATTCATTATTCCACATACACATCCACATTCGTACATCCACATCCATACATCCAATTCCACATCCGCATTCATACATATACATCCATATCCACATCCATACATCCACATCCACATTCATACATCCATATCCACATCCACATCCACACATTCATTTCCACATCTACATCCACATCCATACATCCATTTCCACATCCACATTCATACATCCATATCCACATCCACATTCCATATTTACATCCATACATCCACATTCATATATCCACATCTACATCCACATCCATACATCCATATCCACCTTCCACATTCATACATCCACATCCACATCCACATCCATACATCCATATCCACATTCCACATTCATACACACATCCATATCCACATCCATATCCACATTCATACATCCACATCCACATCCACATCCACATCCACATCCATACATCCATATCCACATTCCACATTTATACATCCATATCCACATCCATACATCCACATCCATATCCACATTCATACATCCACATCCACATCCACATCCATACATCCATATCCACATTCCACATCCATATCCACATCCACATCCATACATCCACATCCACATCCATATCCACATCCATACATCCATATCCACATTCCACATTTATACATCCATATCCACATTCCACATTCATACATCCACATCCACATCCACATCCACATCCACATTCACATCCATACATCCATATCCACATCCATACATCCATATTCACATTCCACATTCATACATACACATCCATACATCCACATCCATATCTACATTCCACATTTATACATCCATATCCACATCCATATCCACATCCATACATCCACATCCATATCCACATTCATACATCCACATCCACATCCACATCCACATCCATACATCCATATCCACATTCCACATTTATACATCCATATCCACATTCCACATTCATACATCCACATCCACATTCACATCCATACATCCATATCCACATTCCACATTCATACATACACATCCATATCCACATCCATATCCACATTCATACATCCATATCCACATCCACATCCACATCCACATCCATACATCCATATCCACATTCCACATTCATACATCCACATCCACATCCACATTCATACACCCACACATCCATTTTCACTTCCACATTCATACATCCATATCCACATCCTCATTCATACATCCATATCCACATTCCACATTCCACATTCACATTCACATTCACATTCACATTCACAAACATCCTCATCCATTCATCCATTTACATTTATCTGATTCATATCACTTCCATCCATCCATTTACATCTATTTGATTTCTATTACATCTCATCACATCTATTTGATTTCTATTACATCTCATCACATCTATTTATTGAATGTAAGAGAATTCTAATTTTTTTTTATATAAAGATTCTTTACGCTTAATTAGGCATAAAGACAACTTTAGTAGGAATAACACTTTTATAAAAATCCTTTTATGCATCTATTTAGGCATCAGTTCAATTTTAAGGAAAATAACACTTTCGAATTAAATTTTTTTAAAAATGCATTTTACTATGCATAAATTCCATTTTAATGAGAATAACACTTTCAAAATAAAAATAAATCTTTTATGCATCTAACTATGCATAAATTCCATTTTAACGAGAATAACACTTTCAAAATAAAAATAAATCTTTTATGCATCTAACTATACATAAATTCCATTTTAACGAGAATAACACTTTCAAAATTAAAATAAATCTTTTATGCATCTAACTATGCATAAATTCTATTTTAACGAGAATAACACTTTCAAAATAAAAATAAATCTTTTATGCATCTAACTATGCATAAATTTAATTTCAATGAAAATAATACTTTTGAAATAAAAATAAATCTTTTATGCATCTTTCTATGCATAAAATCAATATTGATAAGAATAACTCTTTTGAATTAAAAATAAAATTCTTTATGCATCTTTTTATGCATAAAATCAAAATTGTTCTTTCTATGCATAAAATCAAAATTGATGAAAATAACTCTTTTGAATTAAAAATAAAATTCTTTATGCATCTTTGCATAAAATCAAAATTGATAAGAATAACTCTTTTGGAATAAAAATAAAATTCTTTATGCATCTATTTATGCATAAAATCAAAATTTATGAGAATAACACTTTTGGATTAAAATAAATTCTTTATGCATCTTTCCATGCATAAATCCAATTTAGTAGGAATTACACTTTAGAATAAAAGAATTTCTCTTATGCATCTAATTTATGCATAAAATCCATTTATGATGAAAATCACACTTTTAATATAAAAAAAAATCTTTTATGCATACAAATCATTTATGATGAAAATCACTCTTTTAATATAAAAGAATTTCTTTTATGCATCTATTTATGCATAAAAATCATTTATGATGAAAATCACACTTTTAATATAAAAAAATATCTTTTATGCATATGTTTATGCATACAAATTATTTATGATGAAAATCACTCTTTTAATATAAAAGAATTTCTTTTATGCATCTATTTATGCATAAAAATCATTTATGATGAAAGTCACACTTTTAATATAAAAAAATATCTTTTATGCATATGTTTATGCATACAAATCATTTATGATGAAAATCACTCTTTTAATATAAAAGAATTTCTTTTATGCATCTATTTATGCATAAAAATCATTTATGATGAAAATCACACTTTTATAATCAAAATAACAATTTCAATATACTTCCTTCTATGCATGGAATTTAATTCTAAAGAAAGTAACACTTTTTTAATAAAATATTTTTAGTATGCATTTTCTTATACCTAGGATGGAAATTAACACTTTAAGAATACATATACGATGGGAATTACTCTTTTTGAATAAAAAAAGTAAAACCTATTTTTCACAATTTTAGAAAATTTCGCCATAACCTCCTCTGTATGACTGACCATTTTTTAATTTTTAATTCTCTAAAATTAATAGGAAGTTCACCAAGAGTATTTAAATCATTCTAATGTAAACATTTTCTACTTATCAATCAAGGGAGGAACTTGCACTTGGATCATAGAGACCAACGCTTATTTCCTCATCAAGAGGCACATCCATTGATTCTTTTCCATAGAACAAGGATTATCCGTCATTTTACTTCAACTATCGTAACATAACAGAATTGAATCTTATTTTAGGGATTCATCAGTCCAGCCTAACCCCACCCAATCCCATGGGTTAGCCAACCGCCCAACCAGTGTATTGATAGGATCCATTTAGAAATTTGGTTATGTTTTGCCCTAGGTACCGGGGAAAAGAGTTCTCGGGCCCCCTAGCCGGCACTTCAAGCAAAGTTCAAGATAGTCACACCACTTACACACCCAATATGAAATTACCTTTTTCATAGATTCATCTGTCTTTAAAACAATCTTTTAATGAAACCATAGTAGCACTGATCATAATCTTTCAAAATCTCTAGCTTGAATTCCAATTTCCAATCATTCCTTCATTGATGTATACCTATGGCATCATTGGCAACCAGAACGCACACCACCTGCTCACTCAGGGGCCTGTCCAATAGTTCCTAGCTCATAGTACCCGAAAATATAATCACATAAGAAAAATCCAGATGGACTCTCCGTTGAAGATGAGCAAGAGGACCAACAAGGACAATCAACCAGATCCATGCCCGTGTTCAGAAAATAACTCCAACTCATTGTTCCATTTTCTTCCTCGACGCACGCGTGGGTATCTTCGACAACCGAGAGCTCGAGCACCGTATGGTTAGCACCCTCTAGGCTCCTTCGCAGGTCACCTAGCGCTTCACTCATAGGCCGCTTCCTTGGTCCCTTATCCACCGTACACCGGAAGCTCACCTTTTAAATCAAACCAAGGCTGGTCAAGACCTTGCCACATGCGAGACGTCCTCCATTGACTCTCCGTCAGCTGTTGCAACTATTTCACTTGGGTCTCCACGACCTCATTCACAAGATGGTCAAAATGCTTCCCCAGCATTCTTGACATAAAACAGTCTTTTAAAAAACAGGTTTCATAAATACAGTTTCTATAACGAACTCTCATTATTCCACATTGTCCACATTATTTCTCGTTATTGCACATTCTTCTACATCAATTCACATTGTTTATTCCAGATCCAGTCATATCTATTCCCATCGTCTTTCAATCATTCTCATCCATTCACATCATATTACATCTCATCACATCTATCCACATCACATCACATTCATCCACATCACATCTCATCACATCCATTTACATCCCATCACATCTCATCGCATCCATTTACATCCCATCACATCCATGTACATTCATTCAGATCCACATCACTTCTCATCACATCCATTTACATCCCATCACATCCATGTACATTCATTTAGATCCACATCACTTCTCATCATATCCATCTACATCCATTCAGATCCACATCACATCTCATCACATCCATCTACATCCATTTAGATCCACATCACATCTCATCACATCCATTCACATCTGATCACATCACATTCACATGTCATCACATCACACTCACATCAATTTACATCCATTCACATCTCATCACATCACACTCACATCCATTTTACATCACATCACATTCACATTCACATCTCATCACATCACACTCATATCCATTCACATCCATTCACATCCATTCACATCTCATCACATCACACTCACATCCATTTATATTACATCACATTCACATCTCATCACATCACACTCACATCCATTTACATCCATTCACACCTCATCACATCTTACTCACATCCATTTACATCACATCACATCACATTCATTCACATCTCATCTCATCACATCACATTCACATCTATTTACATCCATCCACATCTCATCACATCCATTCAGATCACATCTCATCCATTCACATCTTGCCACATCCATTCACATCACATCTCATCCATTCATTCACATCACATCTCATCCATTCACATCTCAACACATCCATTCACATCTCATCACTTCCATTCATATCTCATCACATCCATCCACATCTCATTACATCCATTCATATCTTTTTACATCCATCAACATCTCATCACATCCATTCACATCACATCTCATCACACTCACATCCATTTACATCCATCTACATCTCATCACATTAGACTCACATCCATTTACATCCATCTACATCTCATCACATCACACTCACATCCATTTACATCCATCTTTATCTCATCACATCCATTCACATCTTATCGCATCACACTCACATCTCATTACATCACACTCACATCCATTTACATTCATCAACATCTCATCACATCCATCCACATATCATTACATCACATTCACATTCACATCTCATCACATCACACTCACATCCATCTACATCTCATCACATCCATTTTTAGTACGGTTTCTCTACTTTCGATACTGATAGGACTTTTCTACGTTTCAGCCAATTGCTTGGCTAAGTTAAAGGTAACTTTTTCTCAATCCCATTAAATCGAAGTATCAGAGTATTGTTAAAGGTTTAAAAAAGAAAAATAAACCTTACCAGAATTTTACAGTAAAAAATTAAAAAGAGCATTTACGTATTGTGCTTTCATTCCTTAAGCTTCATTAATGAGGACTAATTCTAAACTTCCGTTTACTCATTGGATCCTTGATCCTCCCAGGGATTCAGAATCCCTTTTCTGATTAAGAATTATCCAAGTTTTCTCTATGGATATTTTTATATTATTTCTCAAATTTCTCAAATAAGATATATTCAATATTCTTCTTTTTGAATAAAAGATCCATGGGATTTACAAAAATCAATTCTACCCATATTTCTCAATAAAAATGATAATACTCAAAATTTCACTTTTGATAAATACTCATATTTTGAATTATGCCAAAAATTCCTCTTTTAAAATTTAATTGTTTGGATCTCGAATATCATGGGAATTCCTCTTTTTGCATAAAAATAAAATATGTATTCTTTTTTCTGAAAAGTTTGCCATAGTTTCGCTGCTATGACTGATAATTCTCAATTTTTCTAAAAGAATAAAATATTGTAATGAAAATATGATAGAAACTTCTCTTTTAAACTTGAAATTAATTTTATGCATTCATAGCATAATTATCACCATAATTAATGCATAATTATGATTAATTATCTAGATTAACTCAAATTAATTATTCCTAATTTTTAAAAATTTTAGCATAATCTCCTTTCCATTTGGGATGAATTTAAAGGATTTTTCATACCATAAATAAGATTAAGAGAATTAATCCTTCTTTTTTCTAGATTAAGATCTAGCCATAAGAATGACTAATCTTTTCAAGAGAGAGATTTTCTTAAAGAAAAACATTCAAATTAAGCATTAAATTCAACATTAATCTAAATAGACATTAAGAGACTTTGGGAAAGCTTGATTTGAATAAAAACCATCATTTTGAAAGCTTCTCAAGCTTGAGAGGGGTTGAGAAGAAGAAAGTCATTGAGATAATTGAAAAACCATAAAAATTAGTTTTACCTCCAAGTTTGGCTTGATTCTTAAATTAGCAATGAAGCCCCCAACCAATCAATTGGTCCACCAAGAGGAGAAGAGCAAACTTCAAGAGTTGTTGGAGAGAGAGAAGCTCCAAGCTCCCAAGAGAAGAGAAACTTAAGAGATAATAGAAATATGATTATTTTAAGATAATACTGGCATGGTATAGCTCCAATATGAAAATACAAAGGAATGAGAGTCTATTTATAGGTGAGGGAGGCCACTAACCAAGTCCAACTGGGTTCTAGAATTTTACAGCTACAGTTTGATTCAATTTGGACAAGATTGGACTAGTTTGGCTCCCTTTTTGATCTAGTTTGATCCAAGAGAGAGGAGAGATAAAAATATCATAAATTTTTTGAATTAAAAAACCCAACCACACATGTGAAAAAGGTGCCTACCGGGCATAAGGCTCGAGTAGTTCACATAGGTGAAATATGGGGGTTTCGATGTGGTTTCTAGGATACAAAAACTAATGGTAGGGGAGGTAGACTATGGATTGTATTGCATTCCATAATAGCTACTCGGTCAATGGGTAAGACTTGCATTACTTGGTCATTGATTCTGTGGTATATGGTTACCTTCTATGGTCACATAACTGTTTCGTCTAGGGGTACCCAATGAACCAGAATAAGCAAACCATATTCAGCTTCTCGATCCAATGAATCTGCTTAAAATCGATTGTGAGATTCCCAATTCGGTCTGCTCGGATGATAAAGTATCTCGGACCATGATTCCAAAAGTGGTCTCTACCCACCCTCTTTGGATATGAGAAGGACGAGGGAGGGAAAAATTCTCGATTATTTGCATCATTGTATTGTAGAATTCAAAATTTGAGGAACGACAATCTGTCTTGAAGATGCATTGGAAGACTAGGAATCTTGAGTAAGTGTCTTCCTCCTCCTACAATCATTTATTAACCAATCAAGTTTGTACTAATAAGGTAATTTATTGTGAGACCCCTCTATCCCCTCTGCGCACAGGATTCCTGGTTGCTAGCAGCAGTGGAAGTAGCTCCCTCTTGCGCGGGTCAGGGTTTCCCACTCGGGGCCTCGCCCTTGAATGTTCGAACATGAGACTAATCTGGTGGTCATTCCGAAACCAAAACCGGGAAAATTTCCCTTGCCAGGAAAACGGGGACGATTCCACCTTTTTGATTTTTTCACTCAGGGACTGCTTCGTCGGCCCTCGCCCATCATACTGGAAGCGCACCATTTTTCAACCATACCGAGGTTGGTCAAGACTTGGGTAGGTTTTTGCTGCGTGAGCCGTCCTTTGAACACTCCCCGCTAGGCTGCTGTTGCAACCGAACTTCCCTTAGAAAAACATATGCCAAATGCTCCCTCCAACATTCAGGCGTAAGACAGTCCTTTAAGAAAACAGGGTTTCTATGCAAGTTTTCAGTTTGATTTTCTTTTGAATACAATGAGTATTTCTTGAATCAGTATCCCTATAACTTTTTGAACGGAATTCTGAATTTCATACCAGAATTCCTTGAATTCTGTAACCTTGATCTACAAATCAATTGGAAGGGTCTCAAACTTAGTTTCAGATTTGGCAGAGTTTTGAGTGTATTTTTCTAAATTGGTCACACCTTCTTTCCTCGAAACTGACAAAAGAGTTTGGTCTTGATCATAGTCTGATTCACGGTTCGAGACTGATAAGATTTTTCCTGAACTATCTTTCTCGAAAAGATTTGATAATTCAGTTATTAATTTACCGAATTTCTTTCTTTGAATATACACTTAACTGAATTCTAAATTAGTTACGAATTTCTATGAGGAATAAAATAATCATTTATCTGAATAATTCAATCTTGATAGATTTCTTTAATTTTGTCTTTTACAAACTGTGTGAATATAAAACGAAAGAAATTTCTCTCTTAGAGTATTTAACTATTCATTTATTATCAATTACTCATAGAATTTAAGAGAATTCTAATTTTGATATAAAAATTCTTTATGCATGCATCTATTTATGCATAAAAATCAACTTCAATGGGAATAACACTTTTATAATAAAAAAATTTCCATTATGCATCTTTCTATGCATAAAAATCAATTTCAATGAAAATAACACTTTTATAATAAAAAAATTTCCTTTATGCATCTTTCTATGCATAAAAATCAATTTTGATGAAAATAACACTTTTATAATAAAACAATTTCCTTTATGCATCTTTCTATGCATAAAAATCAATTTTGATGAAAATAACACTTTTATAATAAAAAAATTTCCTTTATGCATCTTTCTATGCATAAAAATCAATTTTGATGAAAATAACACTTTTATAATAAAAAAATTTCCTTTATGCATCTTTTGATGCATAAAAATCAATTTTGATAAAAATAACACTTTTATTATAAAAAACTTTCCTTTATGCATAAAAATCAATTTTGATGAAAATAACACTTTCATAATAAAAAAGTTTCCTTTATGTATCTTTCTATGCATAAAAATCAATTTTGATGAAAATAACTCTTTTATAATAAAAAAAATTCCTTTATGCATCCTTCTATGCATAAAAATCAAATTTAATAATTAATATCGGCGATATCCATGCATATTCATAGATGAATATGTACATGGACCAATTAGAATATTTCTTTTAGATGCAAAAATGGTGGGAATTACTCTTTTGGAATAACATAAAAACAAACTTCCAATTCCACAAAATTTTAGAAAATTTTGCCATAACCTCCTTTGTATGGCTGACCATTTCTCATTTTTAACATTCTACTTTTGACTTAAATTAACCCAAATTAGATTCTAATAACTCTCATCTACACCATTTTCTAAAATCAAGAGAGTAAACAATAAAAAGAGTTTAATTAATCTTTCTAGGATTAAGAAAGGCTAGAATGTAAAGAAGAGAAGGGGTGGCCTTTTCATCAAAGACATAACATTAGAATTTAATTCAAACATTTTCAAAGCATACAAATTTAGAAAGAGTTTAATTAATCTTTCTAGGATTAACAAAGGTTGGAATGTAAAGAAGAGAAGGGGTGGCCTTTTCATCAAAGGCATAACATTAGAATTTAATTCAAACATTTGCAAAGCATAAAAATTTAGAAAACCATAGATTTAAAATTCAAAAATGAGTAAGAACTTAGCTTACATGGAGCTTGTAAGCTCTCCTTTGGCTTGAGGGATTGAGGGTTCTACTCTTGTTTGAAGCAAGAGTGGCCACCAGTTCACTTGGAGAGGATTAGGCCAAAAACAATTGAATTATTAAGAAATTCAATGTTAAATGGCTCAAGACAGGAGTAAAGTAACAGTGCATAAATACCATTAAGCTTTTACAAAGGGGGAGGCTTCTATTTATAGGAAAAAGTGAGCCTCTAACCAAGCAAACCGATTCTAGAATTTTCTAGATCAGTTTGGTCAATTTTTGACCATTTTCGGGTAAGTTCAGCTTACTTTTTGGATCTAGTTTTGAAATAGGAGAGAGAAGAGATGAAATATCTCATTTTATTGATTTAAAATTGGGGGTAATGATGAGAAAAAAGGTGCCTCCTTCATGGATTAATCTTATTGGTCCACAATAAAAAGAGTTTAGGCCAAAACAAGGTACAACAAGATCTTTCTTCTATTTCAGAGAGGGGATGATTACAAGAACAGAAGGGGAGGTTCTTACACCTTTACATCTCAAAAGTTGGAGGGAGGAATCTTACATCCTACCCCATTTAAAAAAAACACGAGATGTCCTCATCTCGCAACTGGAGGATAATCTCTTTCTTCTTCTTCTTCTTCAATCACTTCCAGTGTTACTGCCTTGGAAGTGGACGGCCGATCTAGGAACATCTCTCTTTGACTTCCCCTATTCTGAGGCGGAGGTCTTGCATTACTTTGCATTGAAGTTGAGGGTTGGTTAGAGGGTCTACCTCTAGGATTTCTGTGATTTTGACGGAAAGGAGCCTCATTACTCTGGAAGGAAGGAGCTGGAGTCTGGAATCTTGGTCCGTGACTTTCCTGCCCCAAAAAACTTGATTCAAAAGAAGTTACACTTCAATAGTTCTACTCCCCTGGGTTAACTCTAAGAATTCATTCATCTTGGTTTCCAAAAAGCCGAGAGGACAGAATCTCTTCCTTAGGTAAATCTTGAGATCATTCCATGTCTAGGTGTTCCGATCCAGACAGTTTGTCTCGCAGTGGTTTCTCTCCATGCCACTCTAGCTGTTTTTGCTATCTTCAGCCTTGCAAGAGCCATTTTACTCTTCTCGTTGTACCCGATGACATCGAAGTATTCTTCCATTGCTTCAATCCACTTCTCCACAGCCTCACCCAAGTTTTTTCCTTCTCCCTTGAAAGGTCCAGGCTGCGATCTATGAAGAGTTTTACAAACATCCGGGTCAAGCTCTTCCTCATCGAGTTGGGGGTTAACATTCCCAGCACAACGACCTCGATCCATGATCCTATCAATACGAAAATTCTTGTTAAGTCTCATTTTTCTTTATAGTTTGGTCAAAACCCCATAGAATCCTGGGATAAAGATCCCTTCTAAGAAGAACATACAGAACTCATTACCAGAGAATAATTCATTCATATTCTTAACACAATAATGGTCCACCAGACCGAAGGTTCCATCTAAACATTCCCCACGGGAATTTTAGTTATGCAGGTTCTCAATTTGTCATTCCTAATTAGACCCACTGGGTCAAAGGTTAAACAGCAACAATCTGCCAGCACAATCCACTAATCTCATAGTGATCTGCATGATCTCTTCTCGACATTGTACCTATAGTCGTAACATAGAAGCTACCTTCCATGGGGTGATAATTGATTTGGAACTTGATCTTCAACAATCCTTAAATGCATTCATTATATATAGGTCCAACACTGTTTGTACTAGAGCTTTAATAGAATCAAGAGCAAGTCTCCTAATATATAGGTCCAACACTGTTTGTACTAGAGCTTTAATATATAGGTCCAACACTGTTTGTACTAGAGCTTTAATATATAGGTCCAACACTATTTGTACTAGAGCTTTAATAGAATCAAGAGCAAGTCTCCTAATGAGATCCAAGTCTCATATATGAGATTAAGTTTCTTCCTGATCCTATATCTAATAAAGCAAGTTTGGATATTGGTTGTGTTTATGAGGAAGTCTAAGCACATCTTTATAGGTTTAACCTCTTCCTCCTCTCGTGATCATTTTGTTAGTGTCATGCCATTGCTACATTATGTGGTCAGGGTAAGCCAAACACAGGCTTCAAACCTTGGATGAGTAGCTTTGATATAGCTCTATATCCCTTCCTACTTATTGAAACCTTATCACATGCCTCCACCACCTCATCAAGCTTGATCAAGTCACGAAAGTCATTTATAAACTTTCTTAACTACCCTCCTAATGATTTGGAACTTGATCTTCAACAATCCTTAAATGCATTCATTATATATAGGTCCAACACTGTTTGTACTAGAGCTTTAATAGAATCAAGAGCAAGTCTCCTAATGAGTTCCAAGTCTCATATATGAGATTAAGTTTCTTCCTGATCCTATATCTAATAAAGCAAGTTTGGCTATTGGTTGTGTTTATGAGGAAGTCTAAGCACATCTTTATAGGTTTGACCTCTTCCTCCTCTCGTGATCATTTTGTTAGTGTCATGCCATTGCTACATTATGTGGTCAGGGTAAGCCAAACACAGGCTTCAAACCTTGGATATAGCTCTATATCCCTTCCTACTTATTGAAACCTTATCACATGCCTCCACCACCTCATCAAGCTTGATCAAGTCACGAAAGTCATTTATAAACTTTCTTAACCACCCTCCTTTGAATCCCTGCACACTCTTGAAGCTTGAGAATTACAATCAACTCATTATTTTTAATAGTAGACTTGATTATACAGTTTTATCTATAGGATCATTCGGGCAAAAACCTCCCACACTATTCAGGTAGCTTTGAGCAAGCTTCATCCATTTCTTCTTAGTAGCTCCATGTGTTGCTAGGCATGTAACACTCTTAAACCATCTAGATCTTGCCCTTAACCCAAAAGGAGTGGTTTTTGGTTGGGTTTTTTGTTGGAGTGTATGTTCCTCCCATTTTTTATTAGTTTGTCTACACTTTGTCATCTCTTCTTGAGATGACTGAAGTAGTCTTTCTAATTCATTTACACACTGATCTTGTGAGATAACAATATCTTCTAACCCTTTAACATATTGCTTATGCACACCAAGTATAGTTTCAGCCATGCGTATATGTTGATAATGGGAAATGGTAGCTTGATTGTTCAATCTTGAGCAATACCCAAATAAGCCTTCTCTACCATTCCTAATGAATTGAACAGGATCATTCCTAATGAATTGAACAAGATCAGACAAAGTGTTAAATTATGGAGGCTTACCATTTGATGGTCTAGAGGGTATAGAACTCCTTGAATCCACAAATCCACATGATTCCTCCTTCTATACGTGGTCTTTGAGCTTAAACCTCATCATGCAGAGCTTTATGATGAATACTTCTCCATGGGTAATAGTTTTTGATATGGTGTATTTTCTTTGAGTTAAGGCCAACCCTTTGAGTCACCATAGCAAGAAGAGGAAAGAAAGTAGTGTTGAACACAAAATGATGAAGATTCAAAGAGAAAGTAAGAGATGATAGCAAGGCAGAAAAAGACAGTAAAAAAAGAGAGAAAAAACTCGCGTCATGCCCTATGTGGAAGAGAGAAGTATGTTATGAATTTAAATTTTTGGAATAAGCTTATTTTAGAAAACATTCAAGAGTACTAAAGTAGGTAGGATGATTGCAAGTATAGATGAATTAAAGACACTATAGATACGCGATGGATGGCATATTAAAGACACTATCCTCTAATTATAGGTAAAGAAGACACATTTAATATATAGCTATTTGTCTCTACTATCCTCTAATTATAGGTAAAGAAGACACATCTAATTATAGGTAAAGAAGACACATTTAATATATAGCTATTTGTCTCTACTATCCTCTAATTATAGGTAAAGAAGACACTATAGATATGCGATGGATGGCATATTAAAGACACTATCCTCTAATTATAGGTAAAGAAGACACATTTAATATATAGCTATTTGTCTCTACTATTTTAGTTAAATCACTTTGATTAAGAAAGCTAATCCAGTCCTTACATGGCCACTTTGTTTTCATTTTTGGCCCTAATGTTCCCAATATCATATCATAATTAGTGGTCCTTCCAAAGTCAACAATAACAAATGTAGGTTAGGCCACATGATGTTACCTCCACATCCTTGAAATTCTCGTATAGGGGTTCCTAAATTTTTTTCCACCACTAGCTTGAGGACTATTTTGGCCCTCTTATGGGGCCAAAATTTTTGTCTGCTAGCTTGAGGACTATTTTGTCCGCTAGCTTGAGGACTATTTTGGCCCTCTTAAGGGGGTTCATCCCCCATATTTTCCACATGTCTTTGGTAGCAACAAGGATTGTAGTGGTGGTCAGTCCTCCCAATTTTATTAGAATGGTAACATTCATGCCATCTCCCTCATAGTACTTCCCAACTGCACTAACTAGTACATCCTTGAATGTTCGTCATGGTTTATCTATTTTAGTGTGGTCTATCTCCTCAATTTCTCCAATCTGTTTGAGCTTTTCTTTGATCCATTGATGGACTTTGTCCTCGAAGCTTTTGGGTTTGCATGTATTTAGCCATGGTTATATTGACTAGGACTGAGAGGATTGCTCTCAAAGCTCCCATTTCTCCTATCAATATAGGCCTTAAAGATGGGAGGTTTGTAACTATCATTGAATCCTCATCCATCTTCAAGGTACTGATAATTGGTTAATACAATATTAGGTATATCTACCTCTAGACTAATGTCTGGTTAACTTATGTCTAGTTGTCTAGTTGACTTGTTTGTTGTCTAGTTGACTCATGTCTAGTCATCTAGTTTGAAGGCATCTTATAGATCTTACAGATTAGTAGTTCTATGTGTGAGCATGGGCTTACCAGGGGCACTTTTTCCCATTAGGTTTTCCCCCTGGACATCTAGTGTGAAAGGACACTGCACTTTATATCTTGTACTTGTACTTCATTTTCTTATCACTCAATACACGTGCAAGTACTTCTTTCACTCCTGCTTCTAGTCGTGTTGATTCATATGACTGTTTGTGTGCTTCACTACTATCCATACCCTAACTCTAACATCCAAGAGGGCCAACATTTGGTATCAGAGCTTTTGAATCTGCTCATTTTAGGGTTTCAATAGTTTAGGCTTTTTCAACCCGTTTTAGGGTTTTTTTTCTAAATGTGACCAAATCCTTCATACAAGGGACTTATCAGACCATTCCAAATATGATTCTGCATGCATTTTTAGAAAACCATATTTTTTCAAGTTGTACGACCAATTAGTACAATTGTATGACCAACCCCAAAATCAGATCTGACTTCACATGTGTGTTCACCTCGCTCTGCCGCATCTGTCCGTAGTATAACTATGAACTGATTTGGACCAATCCCTACCATCCATACAATACCTGCTGCTGTACCTATTGTACTTGCTATTGTTGCACTTGTTGTACCTACTATACCTGAATATACAACATTTGTACTTGCTATGCATGGGTAATTTGTAAAATTTGGGGTTTTTTGATAATTTTTGCTTAATTGCAAAATTGAAGGTGCGGGATACATAAAAATTTCTGCTTAATTGAAAAATTGAAGGTGCGGGATACATAAAAATTGGGGGTTTTTGGATTTTTATACAATTAACGCACATTATAGTCCAATTGCATATACAAAAATTTGGGGCTTTTCTATTTAGGAGCATCATTGCTACCGCTTTACAAGTTTTTGGCATAGATTTGTTATATATAGTCAATTTGCAGACATTTTGTGGGTAATTCATTTACACAGGATCAACTGAGTTACTTGGCACATCACATTGGTGCTTTTGGGATTTGTCTACAGAAGTGTTTTCTCTTTTAAGAAACATATTTTGCAGGTTTTCAGCTCAAAATGCAACTGATGTATTTGGTGTACTCACTTAGGGGGATAAGTTGGATGGCACCAACTATTCACTTTGGAGCTTTATGGTCAAAAATTTGCTTGTGGTGGCTAAAATCCTATGGGGTTATGTGAGCAGGGATGGACCTCGTCCTGCAAACATTACACCTACCACTCTAGGGCAAGGTGCTCAGCAGGCTGCACAGCCTATAGAGTTGCCACTTCAAAGTAGAAAAGGTGGGATGCACGTGATGCCCAGGCCATGGCAGTGATCTCTTTATCAATGAAGAGATCAATTATCCCACACATTTGGTCATGTAAAATGTCACAACATGCATGGGAAGTCTTGGATAAGTTGCCTTTTTGAAGAAAGATCTTGAAAACTTGGACATGAAAGAACATCATAGTATGGCTGATAATCTAACTAAGATCCAATATCTTAGAGAGAAATTGCTCAATATAGATGAAGTCGTACCAGAAAAAGAACTTGTACAATATGGATGAAGTTGTACCAGAAAAAGAACTTATATCCAAGACATTGAATTCATTGCTAGATTCGTACCTCAACTTCCACACTTATCTCACCTTATCATTAAGGGGCAACCCTCAACCCCTATTGTTAGAGGAGTTGGGTTGGTTTGCTTCACAGGAGGAACAAACGTGGAAAAATAAGTCTTCCATGTCACATGGTAGTGATAAACCTTTAGCTGCCCATGATAAGGGCAAGGGAAAAGCAAAGAGTGACTATCATCCCAAGGCTGATTCTGAATAGCCATCAAACAAAGGCAAAAGTGATGCAGGTTATCCTAGGAAGAGGGCAAGTGTCACTACTGCAAGAAACTAGGGCACTACATTAGTGAGTCTAGGAAGAGATAGGCTAAAAAGAAGAAAAAGGAATCAAGTTTGTCAGTGGACTCTTCTAGTATGCCTACAGCAAGGGCTAAGGATTCAACTTACTTTATGCAGGATGATTGGGCATTCTGGGTATGTAGTTATGATGCATCATAACTACTCTTCTAGTATGCCTACAGCAAGGGCTAAGGATTCAACTTACTTTATGCAGGATGATTGGGCATTCTGGGTATGTAGTTATGATGCATCATAACTACTCTTCTAGTATGCCTACAACAAGGGCTAAGGATTCAACTTACTTTATGCAGGATGATTGGGCATTCTGGGTATGTAGTTATGATGCATCATAGGAGCACTTGTCTCTCAATGTGAATGAGAAACAAGTCGTTTGGTACTTTGACAGTGTGGCTTCTAGACACATTACATCAAAGAAGGATTTGTTCATGTGAGGGCTTCCCTAAAAGGGAAGAAGGTTATATCTGCAAACAATTCTTCATTCTAGTACAAGACATTGGTGAGATTATGCTCACATTTGTAGATGGTTCAGGCCTATGCATTTTAGATGTGTTATATGTTCCTGAAATCAAGAAGAATTTGTTGTTAATCTCCTCTTTTACTCAAAGAGGCTATGCTATGAACTTTGAGGATAACAGATGCACAATGAGAAATAGAGAGGAAGACTATGCTATAGTCACTTTTGGCACATTATACCAAGGCTTGTATCATTTGGACACATATGAGAAGAATGGACATGATGCATGCTTGGCCACCATTTATACTTCTACCATGCAAGAGGCAAGGTTATGGCATGCCAGGTTTGGCCATGTAAATTTTGGGAGTTTGATGTTTCTCTAGAGGCATAAAGTGGTGCAAAGTATGCCACATGTTGAGCTGCCACCTAAACATGTATGTGAAGGGTGCATTTTGGGAAAGATGCATAGAAATGCCTTCCCCAAGGATGGATCTGTAAGGGTTGTTTGGAAATTATGGCTCATACATAGTGATGTGTGTGGTCCCATGGGGACTCTAAGCATCTATACTTTGTAATATTCATTGATGACTATTCAAGATTTTCTTGGGTTTATGAAGTCTTCATGTGTTTTTAGCATTTTGTTGCCAAAGCTGAAAATGAGATAGGTTGCAAAGTACAAACCCTCCACTCAGATAGAGGGGGGGAATACATGTCATATGCATACTTGGCAGAAAGAGGCATAAAAGCATCAGTGTACTTCACCTTACACACAACAACAAAATGGTGTAGCAAAAAGGAAGAACAAGTCATTGATGGAGATGGCAAGATGTATGGTTAAGGGTAAGAATCTAGATGGAGGCAATTATGTGTGCTACACATGTTTTGAATAGGTGCCCTATGAAGTCTTTGCAGAAAACAATCACTCCTTTTAAGGTCTAGTATGATAGGAAACCTACGTTTAACTATCTCAGAATTTTTGATTGCCTTGCATATGCTCATGTGCCTTCATATCTTAGAGGCAAGTTAGATGACAAGGTAGTCAAATGCATATTTGTGGGCTACATCAATGGTAGCAAGGGATACCATCTCTATAATCCATGCAGTCAAAGGATTTTTTAAAGTAGAGATGTTGTACTTGCTAAAAATTTAGCACGACCACTTTCAAAGTCTAGTAGACACTTTGAAAATGGTCCACAAGATATATTTGAGGGGCTGGTTCATTTGGGTATAAATGGAACATCAGACCAACTGCCACAAGAAATGCATATTGGACAGCCTATGAGTACTGAAAACCAGCCCCCAAATCAGCCTATTACTCCTCATGTTGTACAAGAAGCTATTTAGGAAGAGCGGACATCCATGCAAGAAGCTAGAACAGTGCCTCGTTGGATGGTTTGTACTTTACAAGAGAGAAAACTTTCAGCTCCTCTACTAGGGAGGACACAAGCTAGCTCTAGAAGTGCTCAAGAACAGGCAAATGTATTATACATGAGTACTATTTGTGATGCAAATCAGACATATTCATTTAAATGAGCCTTGGATGGAATCCATGCAAACAGAGATGGATGCTATCCATGAGAGCAACACTTGGGATTTGGTTGACTTGCCTCTAGGCAAGAAACCCATTGGCACAAAATGGGTGTACAAAGTCAAACAAAAATCTGATGGTACTATTGACAGGTACAAGGCCTATCTTGTTGCCAAAGGTTATGCCCAACAAAAAGGCATAGACTATGATGAGACTTTTGCACCTACTTCTTGTCTTACAACTATTAGATGTGTTGTTGCATTGGTTTCCCATCATGGATGGAAATTGCATCAATTGGATATAAAAACGGCCTATTGGATTTGTGATGCATGGTTATTAAGAAGGCAAAGTGTGCAAGCTTTGCAAAGCACTTTATGGTCTCAAACAAGCTCCAAGAGCTTGTTTGAGAAAATTCATGCATACTTGACCAAGCTCCAAGAGCTTGGTATGAGAAAATCCATGCATACTTGACCAGCCAGTAGTCTAACTGAGAGCACCCTCTATGTCAAAGAGGATTATGGTATTTTGATTTTGCTCATACTCTACGTGGATGACATGATTTTGACTGGGAATAATGAGGGTGCAAATTTAGATTTCAAAGCTACATCAAAGACCTCATTTGAAATGTCACATTTGGGTTTATTGCACTATTACTTGGGCATACAATTTGTGCAGATGGATGAAGGCATTTTTATGCTTCAATCCAAATACATACAGAAACTCCTGCATAAGTTTAAACGGCTTCCAAGATTGTAAGCCTATTTCTGGGTTGTTGCAAGATCAGGGTATCCAGTTTTGTCCAGTTTATGCAGAACTGGGACATAGCTTGGAGAGCAAATTTTGGGGGGCAAGGTACTTAAAATTAGATCAAGCAAATAATAAAAAATATATTTTCCCTTAAATTAACCTAATATAACTTAAATTAATATAAATTAGTCTAATTAATCAAAATTAATCAAAAATATAATGAAATAATAAACAAATGATCTTTCCATACTTAGAGTGATCCAATTTATTTTTCCATAGATGCACCATTACAAGTACACTAGTCCCTATAGGTTTTAGATGATTCACATCAAAAATGTAATTTTACTAATTAGATTATTAATATTTGCAGGCCTTCTGATAGTCTGGAAGAATTTTGAAAAAGAGATCATTAAAAATCCAACCATTGGATTTGCAATTTTTACTAACCACCACATTCTACTAATATCTTAGTATCTACCCACTCTTTTGATCTACAAGATTGAGGATTTTAAGTGGTAGCTATTGTGGGTACAAAAACAGGCGTATATTATAACACTTTAGAGACCTTGAAATATTTAAAGAAAATAGACAAATATCTTAAGATTTTCTTGAAAAATCAAGTTAAGCTCCATATTATGTGCAGATCTAAGGTACAAAGTGGGAATCTCATATGAGTTTATATGTAAAAGATATTAGCATTTTATGGAATCAGTTCAAATTTGGGACAGGGTGTATACATTGACCTTGTACCTAAGAAAATGAGGACTTTTGACCATCTAATGCTTAATCAAATTATGCAACTATATTTCCAACTTTGAATATAATGTTCCAACAAAAGAACTTGAAACGAAATTCCTTCATTTACTAGGAGAGATTAGCCACTAAAGGTAAACAAATGCCTGTTTTTTTACTGTTTACAGGGTGCCTGAGTGGACAAAACTGGGCACCCTGATCTTGCAACCACCCTTCTACACCTGCTATAGAACTCGGGCTTAGATTGAGCATGTATGATGCAGGAGAGCCTTATGACATGACCCTATATAGCCAATGGGCTGCCTCGTATACTTGTGTAATACACGCCCAAATTCAATTTGGTGTTTCCCAGTCAGGCAAATTCATGCACAGCCCGGAGATAAAGCATTGTCAAGCTATGAAATGCATTTTTTGTTATCTTCTGGGCACCCTAGATCTTGGATTGTTCTATCCCAAGTGAGGCAGTTTGTAGCTCTATGCATATAGTGATTCAGACTGAGCTGGTGATTATGACACTCAAGAATCTACCAGTGGGAATTGTATTTTTATGGGAAGTTCATGCATATAATGGTTACGTAAAAAGAAACCCATTGTTGCCACATCTACTTATGAAGTTGAGTACAAGGTGCTTTCACTACTATGGTATATTGTGTATGGCTAAAAAGGTTACTTGTAGATCTTCGTGAGTGTCCAGACACCCACCACCGTACTCACTGACAGTTATAGTGCTATGGCCACCATGGCACAAAATCTAGTTTTCCATGCTCATACCAAGCACATAGAGATACATTATCACTATGTCAAGGAGAGGATTCATGCAGGGGAGCTTCATGTGAGTGTGTGTGTGATTCATTGCTCCCACTCCTAACTCTAGCATCCAAGAGGGCCAACATAGTTGACTCATGTCTATTGACTCAAACCCCCCAGAATCCCAACTCATGTATCCATACTCATGACTCACAATCCTTGGCTCATGTGTGTTGACCCATGTACATGCTCACATGTATGACTCACAACCAGACTCATGACTCATGTGTCCAAGCTTCATGTGTGTTGACTCACATCTTTTTTTGCTAGATTGTGGGTTCACATCTCCCAACCCAAGAGCTGGCAAGATCTTTGGAGCTTATTGATGTTTTTTATACTTGATGGGGGGTGAAAGTTCCTAATCCTAGTTAATGGTAGTTTTGCAAGTGATTAAGTATTTTTAATTATTTTTTTTTGGGGATTTTTATGTTGTAAGCTACCAATTGGAACGATAATATGATAATTCATGAAGAAATGCATGAATTATTCTACTCTAATCCACACATAATGGATCACAATACTTATGTTTTTAGAGTAGATTCCACTCCTAATCATAATTACTAATCTATTTATTGATTCAATATAATGAAATATAAGCCTTGTGGGCTCCAAAATCATGAAAATCACTAGGAAAAATCATGATTTTTCCTTCCCCAAGGTATGAAACTAGAATAATTCATTACAAATAAGCTTTAAAACATTATGGAAAGCAATAAACCAAACACATCGAAGACTCTAAAATTATAAGTTTTTTGGAGTGTAACCTCTTAATCAACACTAGGAAATATTGGTAAATCCCAATAGCTTGGAATGGATGTATGAATAGAGCTAAGCTCTAGGCTATAGTCCCCATTGATGGTGCCAAATATGTTTAAGTCAAGACCTTACCTTAGCCCTTACCAAATCATTTATGGTTGGAGTCTACCTTCAAGCTATAACACAACTCCTTCTGTAGTAGCTCATCCATCACCGTGTGCTCACTCACTCCTTGTCACACTAGAAATGCTCCTTTGTCCTAAGGGGGTAAAGGAAGAGTAGTATATATCTAGATGGAGGCAAAAAAGATAATTTCTTTTGGGCTGGTTCTTTCTCACAATTTGTATATTTCCCAAGGAGAGAGGCTTTATTGCAAGATACCTCATAATACCCAATTCCCAATATTGTAAGTACCTAAAATGGAAACTTGTTCATTTAGTGGAATCATGGACACTTGTCCCCATGATTCCACTAAATGTGCTCAGATATTTGCAAATCTAAGGTGCGAGACCCAAAGCTAAAAATCTTGCAAAAAGAGTACTCCACACAAGGGGTAGAGGGAAATGTCCAAAAATAGGAAATATGGTTTGATAATTGTATTGTCATTTTCCCAATAATTAATTCAGATTAGGATTGCATCAAAGATATTTAGTGCTTTTAGAGTAAGTTCAAATAGACACGTTTGTTCTCTTTGTTTTTTTGTAGGCTCATTTTTGTTTGTTTTTTTATAGGCTCATGTCTGTTTTTGTGGACTCACATTTGTAAGCTCACATATATAGGCTCATGTGTCCATTGAGTTTCATTTTTACAGGCTCACATATGTAGGCTTGCATCTATAGGTTCACATGTTCAGGTTCAGGTTTGTAGACTCATGTCTAGAGAGGCTCGCATATTTTTTATATGAATTAGGCTCACATCTATTGCTTTTATGAAATAAGCCTATGACATGGTTTGTGGGTAATAATTATACTTTAATTCCTAAATAATTAAAGACATGAGTAGGTATGTACTTACAAGTATCCAAGGTAGTAGTAATCGGTTGCATGTCCTTAACAAGTAATTGGTTGTATGTCCTTAATATAGGTGTTATAATATACTATGTATAGCTACCTCTAGATTCACATTTGTAGACACACGTCTGTAAGCTCACATGTCTAGACTCATGGCTCACATGTCCAGGCTCATAGCTATAAGCTCATATCTATAGGCTGAGGTTGTCCACTCATGTCTTTTTTCACGGGATTGTGGAGTCATGTCTCCCAACCCGAGAGCTGGTTTGGCCTAAATTTTGGAGTTATTTAAGATTTCTTGGACTTGATGTGGGATAACTAAGGGTCCTAATCCTAGTTAATGTTGGTTGCATGTAACTAATTAAGTGTTTTTTGATTGATTATTATTGGATTTTCATGCTTGTAAGCTACCTATTCAAATAATGCATGTAAAAATTATGAAATGCATGAACATAATAACTGTCCTCCCACTCTAATCCACACCTCTAATGGAGCTTAATGCTCATAGTTTTAGAGTGGATTCCACTCGTAATCACAATCCTTGGCTTAATGCAGCAAGATCAAAGCCTTATGGCCTTCAAAATCATGCAAAAGTGCAATGAAATTAGGGTTTTGTCCTTCCAATAGAAGAAAATAGAATTAAAAAATGCAACAAGTTTTAGATCAAACTCAAGAGCAACAAACTAAACAAAAAACTCCAAAGCCGCATGTTTTTGGAGTGTGACCTCCTAATAAATATTACACAATATTGGGTGATCCCAATAGCTTGTAATCAGATGCTTTAAATTAGATGAATGGAGCTAAGCCATAGGCTAGTCCCCATAGCAGTGCCAAATATGTTCAAGTCAAGAGCTTACCTTGCCTTGCTAAGTCATGCATCACTGGGCCTTCCCTTGGAGTTGTAATTGTTACTTCTTGATGTGGGTATGCTATCTTATCTGCCGCATCCTCACTCCATTTTGTTACATAAAAATGCTCCCTTTACCAATAGGGTGAAGTAATATCTATGTATACCTAGATGATGGATGCGAAAAGAGATAGCTTTTTGTGGTGGTTCTCTCTCACAAAAGGTGGCTGGGTTGTGAGATTATGGGTGATATGCCACCATAGGTTTATAGGTTGTGTGATAGCCACTTTATACTAGAGTTATGGCATAGTTATAGTGCTAGATTATGTAGTCGGGTTCACATTATGAACTAACCTTTGTATACTATAGTAGGAGAGTACTTTCCCATATAGTAGTATATACTCTTATCTCTTTAGTTAATGGTTGTAGAGAAGAGAGGAGAATATAAGAAAACTGAACCACACCTCTCTTGTGTGCTTGTCTACTCTTGTGTGTGTGGGTTTGCTTGCAACAACAAGGAGCTCAAGGTCATTCTCTCCCCCACATTCTTCTCATAGTAAACAAGGCACCAATTCATGTGAAGAGCAAGCAAGGAAGAAATACATGGGGAAGGGTAATTCCATCTCTTTCTTTGTTTAATTTTGGAGAAACACCTCTAGTGGTTTTGAGAGCTACATGCAGACAGGGAAGTCATTGTCTTGTCCTTTGGGGTGTAGGCACAAAGCAAGCAAATGGTGTTTGTACCCTTCTACACTTCCTTTAGCAAGGCATGCTTAGATGATTCATCATTAAAACCATGGGCTTGCCATATCGCAATTAAGCCCGATACTTTGTCCTTAACTTGCGAAATAGCATCATCATTTCCACGAAGTGGAAAGGATGTGAGACCTTTCCATGCTTGTGCACCATCTATGGTCTTTTGCTTGACCTCCACATTGGTGGCCTCCCTATGGATATGCACAGCAACAACTTCAATGCTAATA
Organism: Cibotium barometz; assembly: GCF_041138505.1. Lineage (NCBI taxonomy): Eukaryota > Viridiplantae > Streptophyta > Polypodiopsida > Cyatheales > Cibotiaceae > Cibotium > Cibotium barometz. The sequence goes on from NC_141068.1 coordinate 7,403,545, forward strand.
TTTGATGAGGCCATCACAATGAAGGAGGGTTTAGGATGGTGTACTCTACTAACAAGGCTTGGTGGTGATGGTGTATAACAAATTGATTTGGAGATTACCTCTATATTTATAGCAGTGGGAGAGTTGCACTCTTCTTTTTCAACAAACAAAATAAAAAACAATATTTATCTTTTTTAATGTTAATAATAAAGGCATATTTCCTCAAATTTCTACACCACAATAATAAAGGCATCTTTTGAACTTGTTTGGGAAAGGAGCAAGTATGTATTGGAGCACCTTCACCCTCTCTCTTCTCTCCTCTTGCAGGATTTTAAACCCATGAATGCTCGTAACATGAATACCATTCATCAATACTACATGACAACATTCTACAATATCGAACCTTCTTGAAAATGCACAACCCATAGTGAGAGGGGGAAGAGGGAGGGAGGGGGGGGGAGATAGACATTGCACAATTAAACCCTCTACAATGAGGTTACTTCCACAAAGGTTACATAGGTCCCAAAATACTAGAGGTCAAGTTTTCCTACAAGACAAGGCATTGTAAAGCTCAAGGTTGGATAGGATAGGTTGGTGGATGAACTTATTCTTGCTCTGGCTTAAGCCTAGCACATAGATAAATGAAGTACAAGTACTTGCATGCAAGAAATGTCTTCTTCTTGGATTCTCTATCTACAAAATATGGACATGTACAATACGGTTTGTCTTTCACATGCACATCATATTTTCCCATGTGTGCGCATCATCCCCGTGCGATTCGATCTTGAAAACTTCATACTTGTGCTCCACTCTTTGCACTTCTTCTACCACCATAGCTTTCATTTTGAAAGTGACCTTTATTTTTTTGGCCATTTCCTCTGATATCGATGTGTAGTACTTGACTCTTATGCCATTTCGCATGCGTGAGCCACCAACCTCTATGTTAGTATAGTGGACCCATATGGCGGATCTTTTGAAGTTGTAGTTGTAAAGAACCTTAAAGCCCCAATGCTATGCGATGGGATGGGAATAACACCTTCTGCATTCTTTCTCTCTACTTGGTATCCGCCTTCCCATGATTCCTCCCTCTGGCTTTTGAGGTGTGCAGCCTTAATCCAAAAGGAGTCCAAATACTTGGCAGTTATAGCATTTCACTCCCTTGTTCGGTGGTGGAACTTCTGAAGTTGAATTCCAAGGGATTGAGCTTCGGGAAAAGGACATTTCTTCCATTCTGGAACTTCCCATATCCTGGGCTTGACCCTAATATCTTTTAGGCGGTGGAAGGTTGGAATCACCTTCTGGAATTAAAAACCTTTTGAAAGGTGTGTTGAGATTCAAGCTCGATGTCAGTGTGAGCTAGCTATGCTATGTGCTGGCAGATTAGGTAGGAACATGTGAGACATAAATGACCGCGTGTCCAGCTGGTCATAGTGTGTGGACATTAGCTAGGGTTAGTAGAGTGTGGACACAACTCATTGTGTGTTGTGTGGATTATGGATTAGTGCATTATGCTTTGTGTGAGAGTGGACATGGCTTCCCTCTATGGTTAGGGTTTGCAATATACATTAGGGTTTGCTCCTGTGTGTGTGTCTCCTCTCCCTCTACCGTTCTTTCAACATGGTATCAGAGCCTTGTGTCGTTTATTAGGGTTTATGAGTGAGTGAAGAGAAGAGGGAAAAGAAGCTGTGAAGCTTGCCATTGGAGCTGTGAAGCTTGGAGCACACCGATTCTTATCAAATCTGAAAGCTTGGCCTACCGGGTAAAGTCTTCTAAACATCCTTGAGCGGATTGCAGGTGATACAGGCAAAAACAAACCAAAATAGAGCAAATCAAAGCAAAGAGAAATTCTGGTTTTTGAAGCTTTCCATTAAAGCTTGGCAACATTGATGTATGGTGGAAATACATGTAAATCTGGCAAAGCAAACATGTATCTGACAAAGAGGGATGTATTGGCAACCCATGTGCAAGCCTTGAACAAATTTTGGAGCAATTTGAATGCATTTCAAAGTGTGAAAAACTCTGGTTTTTGAGCTCACACAAAACAGAGAAAAGGAAGCCAAAAATTGATGAAATTGGAGCATGTATTTGGTAAAAATCAAAGCATTGATGGATTGCACATATGCCTAGGTGTGTTGGGCACTCAATACCATCATCAAATAGCACTTCAATCACTCCCAAAGGGCCCTACAGCAGGCGGCGCAGCCAGACAGTGAAAACAGGGCAGAATTGTGTTCATCTTGGAGCGAGGAAGCCAATTAATCATTGGTTGCTTGACATATTTCAAGTTTGCTTTAGAAATTGGATGCTTTACACTTTGGAGAAGAGGGCTATGTGATTTTTTTGGTCAATGATGATTAATTGAGCTGGGAATGAGCTGATTAAAACAGGCTGTCCACTGGTTGCAGAGAAACAGAGCATTTTAATTGAGCAATTAATCTTTGGTCTTTTACAATTGGACAAATTCCTCTTACATGGAGTTGATGGACACTAATGCTAAGCTAATGAATGCCTGGTTGCTCAATTTGGACAAATATTGAAGGAATTAGAGCAAATTTTCTACTGGTTTTTTTGGTTTTTCTGGTTTTTTCCAAAAACAGAGAAAGGGGTTTTCAAAAATTGATATGTACACATGTCAGATGGTGTTGATACTCAACATTGAGGTTGATTAGGTGTCAATGCAAGTTGCCCATACTTTATTGCACCATTACATTGTGATTTGGAGCCTTGGAATACGTGTCAATTCAGGGTATTCCGGACTGCGTGAGTCAGTTCATCTTGGATGATTACAGGTTGATTTTCTACATCAAATTTGGAGTTTGTTGGCTACCTTGGAGTATCTGGAACATTCATTGGAGTGTGGTTGAGCTGAGGAAGGCTCATTTACAGATTTGAAGTGTGCGGAAGGTGTATGCATTGAGCAACATGTCGGATAATCCAGTTCAGATTGTTGGTGAGAAGCTGGATAGGAAGAACTTCCAGGCATGGAAGTACAGGATAAAGAGTTTCTTGAAAGGAAAAGGATTTTGGAATCTCATTACAGGTGCTGAGCCAGAGCCTGAGCTACCTCGGCAACCTACACAGCAGTAGCTTATTGCTCATAAGCAATGGTCAGAGAGAGCATTCAAAGTGCTGCATTATTTGTCTATATGTATTTCTGATGCTATGCTCATACACATACAGGATGCTGAGAATCCCAAAGATGCATGGGATACTTTGGTCAAGATGTTTGATACAGATACGAGTGCTCGCAAGTCTCAGTTGCGACAGTAGATACACAATGTGAAAAGGAATAAAAGGAGCATACATGATTATGTGCAAGAAATCAAGAAGTTTGCAGATGCATTGGCCACAATAAATGCCCCCATGCCTGATGATGATTTAGTGGATATTACCTTGCGTGGTCTTGGCAAGGAATACAAATCATTTGATACATCTATCTCAGTGAGGAGTACAGGTTTACCCGACTTCGATGAGTTGGTTTCCCTCTTGCTGGTTGAGGAAATCAAGCTCAGTGATTCATTTCTGGATGCATCTACTAGCCATGATGATGGCAGAAATCAGGCTTTCTACTCGCAGAGAGGCTTTAGAGGCAGGGGGAGATTCGCATCACGTGGACGTGGTGGTAATGGTCGTGGATGGCAGGATAGGCCTCCACAATAGAATTTTCAGCCTTCATATGGTGCTCGAGGTGGTCGTGGATATGCACCTCAGCGAGGCAGAGGTACCCCCCGTGGTCGAGGACGTTGGCAAGGTCAACAAAATTCTATGCAAGATGTGGAATGCCATTATTGTGGCAAATATGGTCATATGGCGAGAGATTGTTTCCGCAAACAGCATGATTTGAGAGGGGGAAGAGCACAACGTGGTGGTCATTATGGTGGAAACTATGCACAACATGGTGGTAACTATGCATCAAGTAGCAATGATGGAATTGCAAATCATTTGTTTGCCATGAAGCATGTTGTGGGTTCTATGACGACAAATGCTGAGAATGATGACACATGGTATATGGACTCAGGAGCGTCAAACCATATGACATGTCATGGTGAATGGTTTGAGCATATGAAGCCTATGGATGTAAAAGGCTATGTGGAAACAGGTGATGATACCCAGCATGTCATTACACATGTTGGAAGTGTACCATTGGTCATGCACAATGGTCAGACAAAGTCTATGTCAGATGTGCTGTATGTGCCTTCGATCACTAAAAGCTTGGCCTCAGCAGTTGGTCAAATGGTGGAACATGGATTACAAGTTCGGTTCAACGAGCATGGTTGCTTCGTTGAGGACTTCAAACATGGATGTAGAGTGATTGCTAAAGGCAAGAAAGAAGGCAGATTGTTTAAGCTGGATGCTGGAATTCTTGAGCTAAAATCAGCCATGTTCTCAAAGAGCAGAAATGTGGTACAGGACATTAATATGTGGCATAAGAGGATTGGACATGTCAATATACAGAGATTAAAGAACATGCAAACAAGAGGCATTGTCAATGGATTGCCTAGGTTCAAATATGATGGACATATACATGCTTGTGAAGCCTGTCAGTTTGGAAAGCAGGCAAGGTTGAGGTTTCCTAGAGAAGGAAATATGAGTAACAGGCCACTTGAGATCGTACATAGTGATGTATGGGGTCCTGCACAAAACCCATCTATCAAAGGCAGTTTATACTATGTGACATTTATAGATGATTTCAGCAGGATGACATGGATATACTTTCTGAAAGAGAAGAGTGAAGTGTTGGAAAAGTTCATGGATTTCAAAGCTTTTGCAGAAAAGCAATATGGTTGTTGGATTAAATGTCTGAGGACAGATGGAGGTGGTGAATACACCTCAAAAGCTTTTGAGCATTTCTTGAGGAAGCATGGAATAAGAAGACAGTTGACTTGCAGGTATACACCTCAGCAGAATGGTGTGGCTGAGAGAAAGAATAGAGTCATATGTGAAGTGGCAAGGGCAATGCTTAATGAAAAGAGCATGCCAGATTACTATTGGGCAGAAGCATGTGCTACTGCAGTGTATATATTGAACAAAACACCTACAGCAGCCATTCATGGAAGCACGCCAGAGATGCGGCTTACAGGTTATAGGCCAGACATTGGACATCTTAAAGTTTTTGGATGCATAGCTTATGTACATGTGCCTGATGAAAGAAGAAGGAAGTTGGATCCTAAAGCAGAGAAATGTGTATTTGTTGGATATGCACAGGATCGAAAGGCATACAAATGTTATAACCCTCAAACTAGACAAGTGGTCATCTCACGTGATGTGGTGTTTGATGAGCTTGCTAGTTGGTACAAAGCAAAAGATGAGGGAGTCATTGAGTCACTTGAGGCTGATGTGCCTGTGAACTTGCCACCACAAGCAAGTTCTAGTTCTACTACTATGTCTGGGCCAGCAGGCAGAAGCTGAGAGTAGCAGTGTACGTCCATGGTCAGGACGTTTGAGGCACAAGAGTGTGAGCACTGGGAGTAGTGCTATGGATAAAGGCAAGAAGAAAGTCGAAGGAATTGGAATCACAGGTTATGAGTCATCTTGTTCTGAGAGTTTGGATGAGGAGCTTGGCATACCTGTTTTACGCACACCTGGTGCTAGACAGGATAGATATGTGCCACCACATGCTAGAGTTACAGGTGTACAGAGTGACCCGCAGGCATTGCGGAGATCCCAGAGAGTCAGATATCCTGTTGACAGATTGACATATAGAGATTTTGCTATGCACTATGCATATATGACATCTATGGTGAAGCATGTGGAACCTACATGCTATATAGAGGCTATTGGAGAGCATGTATGGGAAAAAGCAATGGATGTTGAGATGGACGCATTGGTCCATAATGATACATGGGACTTGGTTGCATTACCAAAGGACAAGAATGTTATTGGATGTAAATGGGTTTACAAAGTGAAGTGCAAATCTGATGGTTCTATTGAGAGACATAAAGCTAGATTGGTAGCAAAGGGTTATGCACAGACCCAAGGATTGGATTATGATGAGACGTTTAGTCCAGTGGCTAAGATGGGCACAGTGAGAGCAGTCATTGCTATGGCTGCAGCTAATGGCTGGGAAATGCATCAGATGGATGTCAAGAATGCATTTCTGAATGGAGATCTACAAGAGGAAGTGTACATGGTACAGCCAGAAGGGTATGTACACCCTAGATATCCCACTCACGTATGCAGGTTGAAAAAGGCATTGTATGGTCTGAAGCAAGCACCTTGTGCTTGGAGTGATAAGATGAGCAGATATCTTATCTCACTTGGTTTTCAGATTTCTACAGCAGATTCTTCACTCTATGTGAAGAAGACAGAGCATGGGATTGTTTTACTAGTCATCTATGTGGATGACTTGATTATCACAGGTGATCATGGTGCAGATGTGATGCATGTCAAGAAAGCTTTGTGTGGGCAATTTGACATGAAAGATCTTGGTGAGTTGATATACTTACTTGGAATTGAAGTGGTGAAAGATCATGTAGGTACTTGGTTAGTACAGCGCCAATATGCATTGGATATGTTGGCAAAGTATGGCATGACAGGGTGTAAGCCTATGAGTACACCATTAGAGCAAAATGTGAAGTTGCGGGCTGATTATGGCGAGGAATTGGATGATCCTTCTATGTATAGGAAGATGGTTGGTAGTCTCATATATATGACTATCACACGCCCGGATTTGAGTTATGCTGTGGGGCTAGTCAGCCAGTTTATGCAGAGCCCCAGGAAACCACATTTGGATGCAGTGAGACGCACCATGAGATATGTGAAGACCACAGCACATTATGGTTTATTTTATGAGAGTGGTAAAAGCTTGGACATACATGGCTACACAGATGCTAATTGGGCAGGTAGCGCATATGACAGGAGGTCTACTAGTGGATATGCTTTTACACTTGGAAGTGCTGTGGTGAGTTGGAGTAGCAAAAAGCAACCTACAGTTGCTTTATCCAGTACAGAGGCTGAGTACAGGGGTGCAACCATTGCTACGTGTGAGGCAGTTTGGTTAAAGAGTCTCTTGACAGATTTATGTGAGCCTATTGATGGCAAAGTTGTCATTCATTGTGTGACAACATGAGCAGTATTATACAGTTGGCAAAGAATCCAGTATTTCATGCGAGGACCAAACACATAGAGGTCCATTATCATTTTGTCAGAGAGAAGGTGCTGGATGGTATAGTTGATCTTCAGTATGTGAAGACTGATGAGCAGGTGGCAGACATCTTTACGAAGCCACTTAGCAGGGAGAAATTTGAGTACTTCCGGACTATGTTGGGAGTACATGGGATGAGCTTGAGGGGGAGTGTTGAGAGTCTTGATATCCCAAGCTCATCTACATCTTCATCGGTAGTACATCATGAGCTTGAGAGGGGCTGTTGAGATTCAAGCTCGATGTCAGTGTGAGCCAGCTATGCTATGTGCTAGCAGATTAGGTAGGAACATGTGTGAGACATAAATGACCGCGTGTCCAGCTGGTCATAGTGTGTGGACATTAGCTAGGGTTAGTAGAGTGTGGACACAACTTATTGTGTGTTGTGTGGATTATGGATTAGTGCATTATGCTTTGTGTGAGAGTGGACATGGCTTCCCTCTATGGTTAGGGTTTGCTCCTGTGTATGTCTCCTCTCCCTATACCGTTCTTTCAACAAGGTGATGGTGCTAGCTTTGGCAGGACTTTGACGTCAAAGGACTTGGTGAAATCCTTCGCCATCCGCACTGCTTTAGCCATGGAAACTGGCTTGGCATTCTTCACCAGGATATTCAAAGGTTCGTTCAGTCCCGGAATGAACTTGGCCCATTCATCCTCATTGTGGTTTTGCTCAACTTATTACATTTCAACCAAAATTCAGGAATCATCATTTTTCAATCAGAATCCAAATCAGCTCATTAGTTCTCAACCAGAATTTAAAAATCATATTAACCACATTTGAATTCATCATCTGGATAGCATTTATGCTTATAATTTCAAGTCTTAGATTTACTCGTATATACTGCCAGTAAAAAGCTGCAGTTATACCCTCGGTATATATGGGTAGTCACACGGTCCTTGGAACTATAAGGTAAATACCATCATGTCTAGGCCTCAAGCAAGTCAGGGATTCCATATAATTGCAGTACTTCCATCTGAAGACCCAATTACCAATTTATGAATTTTAGTCTGAATAACAATTTGTATGAATTTTATCACACAATTACAACCTTTTACTGTTACTTCATAAATTTTTTGACATTTTTGGCTTCTCGGTTGATCCACATTAGCCAAATTTGCTCTGGTACTAGCTGTAAGATCCCTGTCCCCTCCGTGCAACGAATTCAGGGCTACTAGCAGCAGAAGTAGCACTTCTTGCACGGGGCAGGGTCCCTCACCCGGGGCCTCGCCCCCCATAGATATCCGGACAAGAGACTAATCCCTCGGTTCTTCCAAAACCGAACTCGAAAATACTTCCCTCGCCCGAAAAGCACGGGCGATTCCTCCAGGATATTTTTACTCTAACATAGTCAAAAGCCTTAACTTATTGAACTGATCTGACCAAACCCGTAAGTCCCATAGTCAGATCAAGGAAAAGATTGCACTTGGATCATAGAGACCAATGCTTTTTTCCTCATTGAGAGAGGCACATCCGTTGATTCTTTTCCATAGAACAATTTTTATCTGGGATTTACTTCGTCTATCGTACCATAACAGAATTGAGTCTCATTTTAGGGATCCATCAGTCCAGCCTAGCCCCATCCAGCCGTGGGTTAGCCAACCGCCCTAGCCAACTGCCCAACCACTGTAGTGATGGGATCCAATTAGGAATTTGGTTAGGTTTTGTCCCAAGTACTAGGGAAAAGAGTTCCCAAGCCCCCTAGCCGGATATTCATGCAAACTTAAAACTAGTCACACCACTTACACACCCAATATGAAATTGCCTTTTTCACAAATTCAGCTTTCTTTAAAACAATCATTTAATGAAATCATTGTGTCACTGATCATAATCCTCAAAATCTCCAGTTGAATCCTTGTTTCCAATCATTGTGACACAATCATTTAATGAAATCATTGTGTCACTGATCATAATCCTCAAAATCTCCGGTTGAATCCTTGTTTCCAATCATTCCTTCATCGGTGTACCTATGGCATCATTGGCAACCAGAACGCTCACCACTTGTCCACTCAGGGGCCTTTTCGATGGTTCCTAGCTCATAGTACTCAGCAATATATTCACATATCAAAATGGAATCTCGGTTGAAGATTAGCAAGATCAACCAACGGATCCATATAAAAGAGCCATGGACTCATCCGTTGAGGACTAGCAAGGTCAATCAACCACATCCATGCCCGAATTCAGAAAACAACTCTTACTCCCTGTTCCAATATCTTCCACGACACACGTGTGGGTATCTTCGGCAGCCCAGAGCCCGAGCACCGTATGGTCAGCACCCTCTAGGATCCTTCGCAGGTGACCTAGCGCTTCACTCATAGGCCGCTTCCTTCGTCCCTCATCCACCATACCGGAAGCTCACCATTTTAATCGAACCCACGCTGGTCAAGACCTCGGCCGACTTTGCTACGCGAGACAACGTCCTCCATTGACTCTCCGTCAGCTGTTGCAACTTTATCAGATTTGGTCTCCCCACGACCTCATTCATTAGATGGTCAAAATGCTTCCCCAACATTCTTGACATAGAACATTCATTTAAAAACAGGTCATAAATACAGTTTCTATAACGAACTCTAGTCTTTCACATTGTTCCTTATCAATCCACATTATTTAAATCACATCCATTTCATATGTGTTCCCATTCTCATCCATCATTTTTATCTCAACACATCTTTCCTCATTTATCCTCATCAGATCTCATCCACTCGCATCTACCCATCTCCACATCTCATCACATCGCATTCATTCACATCTCAATTCACATGACATCACATCTCGTTTATTCACATCACATTCATTCATATTTATCTCATTCATTCTCATCACCATCCCATCACATACATTCTATCCACATAACATCTAATCACATCTATCCACATCATATCTCATTCATACACATCCATCTCATTCATCCACATCCATCCAATTGTTCACCTATACGACTACCCACATCTATCTATACATTCATATCTATCACTTCACATCCACATATATTCATGTCACATCACATCACATTCTTTCACATACACATCTACATCCATTCTTTCACATACACATCCACTTCCATTCTTTCACATACATCCACATCCATTCTTTCACATATATATCCACATCCATTCTTTCACATACGCATTCACATCCACTCTTTCACATACTCATTCACATCCATTCTTCACATACATCCACTTACATCCCATATTATTCATTTACATCCTAATTCACATGACATGACATCACATCTCATCCATTCATTCACATCTATTCACCTCACATCTCATCACCTCTATTCACATCACATCCATCCATCCAATTCATTCACCTATCTGATTCACATGACATCTCATTTATTTCATAGAATTTAAACATAGAATTTAAGAGAATTCTAATTTTGATATAAAGATTCTTTACGCATCTATTTATGCATAAAAATTAACTTCAGTGGGAATAACACTTTTATAAAAATCCTTTTATGCATCTATTTATGCATAAAATCAATTTTAATAAAAATAACACTTTTGAAATAAAAATAAATCCTTTATGCATCTTCCTATGCAAAAAATTAATTTTAATGAAAATAACACTTTTGAGATAAAAATAAATCCTTTATGCATCTTTCTATGCAAAAAATCAGTTTTAATGAAAATAACACTTTTGAGAAAAAATTAATTCTTTTATGCATCTTTCTATGCATAAAATCAATTTTAATGAAAATAACACTTTTGAGATAAAAATAAATTCTTTATGCATCTTTCTATGCAAAAAATCAATTTTAATGAAAATAACACTTTTGAAATAAAAATCAATCCTTTCTGCATCTTTCTATGCATAAAATCAATTTTAATGAAAATAACACTTTTGAAATAAAAATAAATCCTTTATGCATCTTTCTATACATAGAATTTAAATTTAATAATTAATATCAGTAATATCCATGCATATTTATAAGTAAATTTACTGGCAGTATATATAAGTAAATCTAAGACCTTGAAATTATAAGCAAAAATGCTATCCAGATGATGAATTCGAATGTGGTTGATATGATTTTAAAATTCTAATTGAGAACTGATGAATTGATTTGGATTCTGATTGAAAAATGATGGTTCTTGAATTTTGGATTGAAAAACGATAAGCTGAGCAAAACCACAATAAGGATGAATGGGACGAGTCCCTGTGATGATGTTCGTAACTGGTATGATGATAATGACTTCAGTAAATCACTATGAGATTAGTGGATTGTGCTGATAGATTGCTACTGTTAACACTTGACCCAGTGGATCAAGTTAAGGGATGACAAATTAAAAACCTGTATAATTGAAATTCCCATGGAGGAATGTTCAGATGAAAATTTCGGTCTAATGGACCATTATTGTGTTAAGGATATGAATGATATGATCTGAAAGAATTGTTATCTGATGATGAGTTTTATATAAGGAATCTTTATCCCACGATTCTGTTGGGTTCACCAGACTATAAGGAACCCTCATCGGTTGGATCTTAAGGGAAAGAGTTGTCCTCTAGTTTGCGAGATGAGGACATCTCGCGTTTTTTAAGTGGGGTAGGATGTAAGATTCCTCCCTCCATCTTTTGAGGTGTGTAGGTAAGAAAGGAAAAATCTTCTCCGACTCGAACCTTGAATCAGACTAGTACCAAGCCCAAACTCTTTCGTCAGTTTCGAGGAAAGAAGGTGTGACCAGTTTGGAAAAATACACTTAAAACTCCACCAAATCTGAAACTAAGTTTGAGACCCTTTGATTTGATATGTGGATCAAGGTTATAGAATTCGAGGAATCATGGTAGGAAATTCAGAATTTCGATTAAGGAGTTTTGGGGATACTGATTCAAGAAATACTCTTGTATTAAAAAGAAAATCAAACTGAAAACTTGCTTAGAAACCCTGTTTTCTTAAAGGACCGTCTTACGCCAGAATCGAGAGATGAGATGTGATGTGAATAGATGTGATGAGATGTCATGTGAATCAGGATGTAAATGAATGATATGGGATGTGAGTGGATGTGATGAGATGTCATGTGAATCAGGATGTAAATGAATGATATGGGATGTGAGTGGGTGATGAAAATGGATGTGAATGTGTATGTGAAGAATGGATGTGAATGTGTATATGAAGAATGGATGTGAATGTATATGTGAAGACTGGATGTGAATGTGTATATGAAGAATGGATGTGGATGTGTATATGAAGAATGGATGTGGATGTGTATATGAAGAATGGATGTGCATGTGTATGTGAAGAATGGATGTAGAATGGAGGGATGAGATGTGATGTGAATAGATGTGATGAGATGTCATGTGAATCAGGATGTAAATGAGTGATATGGGATGTGAGTGGATGATATGTGATGAAAATGGATGTGAATGTGTATGTGAAGAATGGATGTGAATGTGTATATGAAGAATGGATGTGAATGTATATGTGAAGACCGGATGTGAATGTGTATATGAAGAATGGATGTGGATGTGTATGTGAAGAATGGATGTGAATGTGTATATGAAGAATGGATATGGATGTGTATGTGAAGAATGGATGTGCATGTGTATGTGAAGAATGGATGTGAATGTGTATGTGAAAGAATGGATGTGGATGTATGTGAAAGAATGGATGTGGATGTGTATATGAAAGAATGTGATGTGACACAAATATATGTGGATGTGAAGTCATATGAATGTATGGATAGATGTGAGTAGTCGTACATGTAAACGATTGGATGGATGTAGATGAATGATATGAGATGTGTATGAATGAGATATGATGTGGATAGAAGTAATGTGATATAATGTGGAAGAATTCATGTGATGGGATGGTTATAAGAATGAATGTGGTGGATATGAATGAATGAATGTGATGGATATGAATGAATGTGATGTGATAGATGTAAATGGATGTGATGTAAATGAATGTGAGGGACGTGAATAGATGTGATGTGATATGAATCGGGATGTGAATGAACGAGATGTGATGTCATGTGAATCAAGATGTGAGTGAATGAGATGTGATGTAAATTGGGATAGATGTGATATGTGATATGAATGAAAATGATGTGATGAGAATGGGAATACTTATGAAATAAATGAGGATTGATGTGGAATAATGTGGAAAGACGAGAGTTCGTTATAGAAACTGTATTTATGACCTGTTTTTAAACGATTGTTTTATGTCAAGAATGTTGGGGAAGCATTTTGACTATCTTGTGAATGAGGTCATGGAGACCTAACTGATAAAGTTGCAACAGCTGATGGAGAGTCAACGGAGGACGTCTCGCGTAGCAAGATCGGCCAAGGTCTTGACCAACCTCGATTTAAATGGTGAGCTTCCGGCACGGTGGATGAGGGACCAAGGAAGCGGCCTATGAGTGAAGCGCTAGGTGACCTGCGAAGGATTCTAGAGGGTGCTGACCATACGGTGCTCGGGCTTTGGGGTCGCCGAAGATACCCACACGTACGTCGTGGAAGATATTGGAACAAGGAGTAAGAGTTGTTTTTTGAATTCGGGCATGGATCTGGTTGATTGAGCTTGCTGGTCCTCAATGGATGAGTCCATCTGTTGGTTAATCTTGCTGATCTTCAACGGAGATTCCATTTTGATTTTTTTAAAGTGAATATATTGCCAGGTACTATGAGCTAAGAACTATCGAAAAGGCCCCTGAGTGGATAGGTGGTGAGCATTCTGGTTGCCAATAATGCCATAGGTACATCGATGAAGGAAAAATTAGAAATTAGGTTTCAACCGATATTTTGGAGGATTATGATCAGTGATACTATAGTTTCATTAAAAGATTGTTTTAAAGTCAGCTGAATTTGTGAAAAAGGCAATTTCATATTGGGTGTGTAAGTGGTGTGACTAGTTTTAAGTTTGCATGAATATCCGACTAGGGGGCCTGGGAACTCTTTTCCCTGGTACCTGGAACAAAACCTAACCAAATTCTTAAATGGATCCCGTCACTATAGTGGTAGGGCGGTTGGCTAACCCACGGGACTGGATGGAGTTAGGCTAGACTGATGGATCCCTAAAATGAGATTCAATATTCTGTTATGGTACGATAGATGAAGTAAATCCCGGATAGAAACTGTTCTATGGAAAAGAATCAATGCCTGTGCCTCTCAATGAGGAAAAAAGCATTGGTCTCTATGATCCAAGTGCAAGTCTTTTCCTTGATCTGACTATAATACTTACGGGTTTGGTCAGATCAGTTCAGTTAGTTAAGGCTCTTGACTACGTTAGAGTAAACATATCCTAGAGGAATCGCCCGTGATTTCCGGGCGAGGGAAGTTTTTCCGGGTTCAGTTTTGGAAGAACCGAGGGATTAGTCTCTTGTCCGGATATCCGTGGGCAAGGCCCCGAGTGAGGGACCCTGCCCTGCGTAAAAAGTGCTACTTCCGCTGCTAGCACCCCTGAATTCGTTGCGCGGAGGGGACAGGGATCTTTCACATAAGGAGATCAAGTACAAAGCATTATGCAATGAAGAGTATTGGAATTAATGGTTTAGCTTTAGGATTATCTCTAACCTTTGTGGTGGGTACTTTTACAAGGAGTAAAAGGAGTAAAAGGGACTAGATAAGCTAGTTAGAAATAGGAGTCTAGGTGGCATGGGTGTCACATGGTGGGTACTTTTAATGGTTTAGGTTTAGGATTATCTCTAACCTTTGTGGTGGGTACTTTTACAAGGAGTAAAAGGGACTAGATAAGCTAGTTAGAAATAGGAGTCTAGGTGGCATGGGTGTCACATGGCATGGGTCATGTGGGCACCCTATTTTGAAGAGGTCTTGGAGGTGACCTTAGATGCTCTCAAAGGGCACTAGACATCATGGATGATGTCATGGAAGTAGGCGCCTTCTTCTCCCTCCCCCTATAAATTGGGAGGTCACGCTTAGCTCCTCAATGACCATCTTGTATTAGCACTTGAATAAAAGGGATTTGTGACTAGTTCTTTGTGGACTAAATCTAGTGTCTTCTTGAGTTATTTTGTTGCTTATCATGCTTATGGAGTGCTTGTAGAGGGTCCATTTCTAACATGGTGTCAGAGCCATGTTGCATGGCAACACTCTTTATGTGAGTTTTTCTTGGTCAAGTATTTGGTGAAGCATGTCTAGCTTATGGTTTAGCTCTTTGTGATGCATGTTTGGGTAGGAGTTAACTTTATGTTAAGTTCTTAATCTATACATTGAGTTGGACTTAGCTTAGTGAGGATAGAATCCTATGTGAAGCTATTTAACTAATTAAGTCATCATTATGTTTCATGTCTCTCTAATCATGCTCTTTAATCCTATAATAACAAGCTTTCTCTAAACATTGTTAAGAGGCTAATATTATATAGGGCTAAACTCTATTTTGAGTGAGTAACCATTTCTTATTTCTAGAGAGAAAGAGAGAGAGAATGATAAACTTCACTTCTCTGAGAGAAAGGGAGAAGGAGGGTGCTTTGTGAGAAAACTTTTCTTAGAGAGAGAAAGAGTTTTGAGCTTTGCCTCTGAAAGAGTGTTTCTTTCAAATAAGAAGCATTACTACTGATTTGTTGTTGAGGCCAATATTGAAGTTGCAAAAGAGACTGTTTTTTCCTTGATGTCTGACTGAAGGACAGCAACCGCAGCCATAAAAGTGGAGAGTGCTGCACTTCATCAAGTAGAGGCAACTGTGGCCACATAAGAGCGTGTGGTTTGCTGCTGCGAAGGACACCTTGGACAGTGCTGGCCAACTGATATAGAGTAGCGTTTCCTCTGCGCGAAGGACACGTTGGAGAGTGATGGCCGACTAATACAGAGTGGGGTTTGCTACGAAGGATGCCTTGGAGAGTGCTAGCCGACTGATACAAAGTGGGGTTTGCTGCGGGGAGAGTGCTGGCCGACCGATAGATGAGTGACTGAGATCATTGGGTGAGATCCGTGGCTACACAGATGAGAAATAATTGTGGCTGAGCGTCAGTAACAAGGAAATGAATGCAGTAAAGAAACTAGTCATGGTCGAGTTACAGCAGCAAAGGTGACTGATGTTTTAGTTATTGTGGTCGAAAACAATCAAAAGCTGCTCGAGTGCAAGGCGGTGATGAGCAGACAAGCGAAGGCTGATTGAAAACGAGGCGGTGAACAGAAGAGCCGACTGTGATCAAAGCGACGAGATGGTGCTTGTGCAGGCACCGTTTTTTTTAGTAAATGGTGTAAGGTGAGTTGGAAGATTGCTTCAAAAATAGGGAAAGTGAAAATAAGGAAAGATTCCATGTTCTTAAATCAAATAAAATCGCTTTAATGCACCATTCAAAAGAGGTATTTTTTGGTGGGTAGGTCAACCATAGTATATTTATGTGAGGGTCTTATTTGGGGCAAGTTTTGTGTACACTCATTATTGTGAGAGGAGAAAATCACTCGTAAAAGGTTCTTACTGAACATAATAGAAATTTCTTCAGATACCAAGGAATCAAGAGTACAAGGTGTGGTAGAAGTATCTTCAGACTCGTCCGTTCAGTTTCAAAATACTTAAGCATGGGTCGAGAGGAAGTACTTTGTAGCTCGAAGCACAGAGGAGGTCACATCCAGAAAAAGGGAGCAGACTTCTAGAGTAAAACAAACTGTCAGAAAAAGGACAAGGCATTTTGATACACTTTAGGTTGGACAACCTAAAAATCAAAATTCAAAAAGGGAGCAATCAACTGGGAAGGGATAATCAGACAAGGAAGGAGCAGAAGAAAAGCCCTGGTATTATGAGGCTGCCCTAGCTCAAGGACTTGGAGATTTCTTAGCTTCTAATATGGAGCTCTATGGCTATGGTTATGGATTCTAAAACATTGGTTTTACCATTTGACTTGTATTAATCTTTCAATTGTTTCAAAATAGCCGAAGTTTTTTTATTTTACTTAATCTTGCTCTTCAAAATCTTAGTGATGGGGAAGGACTTCTTTGAAAAGAGTGATAGATTTGATGGTACAAAGTACACATGTTCCATAAAAATGCAAATGGCCATGATAGAGAAGGACTATTGGACCATAACAAAGGGTGATTATAAGAAACCAACCAGGGATGCAGAGGCACAAAAAGTATGGGAAGCACTTGACATGAAGGCTCTGGCTTTCCTTGTCAAAGGATTAGATGACACTCAAATACCACAGGTAGCAAGTGCTACTTCAGCTAATGAAGCATGGACTAGGCTTAAAGGTATCTTCAGTCAAACTAATACTACTTCAAGATTGTGGTTAAGAAAGAGACTATATAGACTTGACATAAGAGACAATGATAATGTTGCAACCCATAAGAAGTCTTATGAATCAACTTTCAAGGGCAGGGATAATCATTACCGAGGAAGAAGCTGTCTTTGTGTTGTTTTCTTCAATGCACTCAAAGTTTGATAATGTGGTTGGTGTTATTGCCAATTAACCAAATTTAACCCTTGTTAGTGCAGCATCTCATTAGTATAGAAGTAGAGCAACTCTTTTTTTTTTGCCATACGTGGTGGAGAAGTTGTTATTCGTATTATATTGGTTTCTTAGACTTCTATAATGTTTTTATATTAGGTGGTGGAGAAGTAGTGTATGTGATAGGGTGTATATTCCTGAGCACCCTTTAGACGCATGGGTGCTGTCTGAGATAGAGGAGACAGGATTGTACCCCAAAGAGTGGATCGACGAGCTTTGGAGCAAGAAAACATGGATACTTTGCCCATGGTGGTTAGACTACCCAGAGGGAGAGTTTCCTCTAGAGGAGGCAGAGCAGTTTCAGAGTACATTTCATTATGTACAATATTTAATTTGTATGAAGTATGAAGCTTGTTTTTTAGGAATTTAAAGTTCTAATGTTGGTTGAATGCAGTAGCTAGAAAGGGAAAGAAGCCTACCATTGAGCAACAATCGATTCCCCAAGAAGAAAAAGGGTAAGAAATCCACAAATGGGGAGCCTCCATCATCCACAACCGAAACACCAATGCCCAAAAAAAGGTCTTGGCCATAGTGGGAATGGGATGACATTGATGAGAAATTTGAGGATAGCCATTCCAAGGATGATGAGTATGACAATGAGTAGCATTCCCATGCACAAGGTGAAGAGCAAGTGACCACTTCACATGGTGAGAGAAAAGGGCAAGAGCCAGAGAGTTTAAAAGAAGACGAGGGACCTCTTGGGATCTAGTAAGTGAACTTAACATGTTTAAACATTCATTAGTTAATTTATTCATCAATATTAATAACATGTATTTGGTGTTTCCTAAATGAAGACTACCGTTCACAGAAGATACTGTTGTGTTACATGCTGCATACAAAAATTATTATGTGCAGGTTTTTGATTGTTGTAGAAAAACATGTCTAACGGACTCAATCAGATTATTAGTGAGAAGATGGACAAGAACAACTTCCATGCCTAGAAGTTGACCAATTTCCTAATGGAGAAAGGATTTTGGGACTATGTCTAAGGAGGAGACAATAAGGAGCCTCAAGAGCTGTCTAAAGAGAATGCCAGTCTAGCAGATATAAAGGTATTCAAGGATTGGAATCAGGGTGCAAGAAAAGGAAAAGTCATGTATCGGATTTCGATCAATGTTATAGACACAATGACATGACATATACAAGATGCCAATACTCTAGCAGTTACATGGCATAACCTGGTGCACATGTTCCAAATCAATACAAAGGCAAGGAAATTTGAGCTAAAGCAAGAGCTGCATACTGTGGAAAAGAAAATCATGTCTATCAATGAGTATGCTTTAAAGATCAAGGGCATTATTAAATCTCTTGGGTCTATCAATGTATCGGTGAAAGATGATGATTTGGTGAGTGTCTATTTGAATGGGCTTGGCACAAAGAGTACAACCATTCAAGACCTCCATTGTAGTTAGAGAGAATGTTTCCAACTTTTGGGACTTGGTGTCTATGTTGATATTATTGAGATGTCAAGATCAATATGACCTGACACTTACGAGGCGCCTGCATGACCATTCGACATTTACATCATTGGCGGGTTTGTTTTGGTAGCTGGCACCGACATATCTTCGCTAGAGATTCGTAAACTTCTGTTTGACACATCCAATCTTATGCCTGTAAACTTCTGTTTTAGCATCATACCATAAACGGTTGTAGTGGGTATCCTTTTCATAATGTACACAGTAGGCTACTGCTTGTGCCTAAAATTAATGTGGCATATTCTTTTCAGCCACCATTGAGGCATGTGCCACTTCTGTAATGTGCTTATTCTTTCTTTCTACAACACCATTCTGTTTGCGGAGTGTACCTTCATGAAAATTGTTTCTTAATTCCTTACTTTCTTAAGAAATTGTTGAACTCATTGGAGAAATACTCTCCCCCACCATTTGATCTTGTGCATTTTATTTGCATGCCTTTTTCCTTCTTGGCCAATACCTTAAATCTTTGAGAAATTGAGAAAACACCTCACTTTTCTCCTTCATATAGTAAACCCACACTTTGCTAGTATGGTCATCAATGAATGTAACATAATACCTACAACCTACAATTGTTTGCAGTCTTGGTCAATCCCCATACATCTGAATCTATAACGTATAATATCCTTCCATTGACATGCTTTTCATGTGGAAAAACATGTTTGGCTTGCTTACCAATGTAGCATGCTTCACGTACTTTATGCATACCATCGACCTTAAACTTTGGCAAATCTACAAAATTATTTCGGACGTGCATAGACTTCAGCTGTTGTATATTCACATGACCAATGCTTTTGTGCCATATGTCAATATCTGCAGTGACACATGTTCCATGTGAAAACATAACTTTACCCCAGGCATGTTCACATCTAAAGTAAACATCCTACCGTTTCTATTACCCTTTGCAACCAAGCAACACTGATTTTTGAAGTCTTCCACAAAACATCCTTGAGGATTAACCTCACTTGCAGACCCTCCTCAACCATCTGTCCAACAGAAACCAAGTTCTTTAAAATATTTGGAACTTGAAGTACATCTTCCAAGTACTTCATTTTCCCATCTTGCATAGACATTGGCACTTTACCAACATACGCAATGGAATGCACGCTATCATAAAATGTTTCTACATAACCTAGTTTTTTCCATTTTTTACATGTCTCTGAACCACTCACCATGGTTGGTCATGTGGTTAGAGGTTCTAGAACCCACATACCATCCTACATTTGGATTAATCTTATTGGTCCATAGGAACCTTAATTGGACCATAATCCAAAATTTTTTGAAAATCTGGACCCTTAGGCTAAGGTCCTTTTTACCTATTTTCAAGTAATTTCAATTGCACATTGGAAAGTTCTTTTTGAATTTCTGTTTCAGGAGAAACCATTTTAGACACTAGGAGGATTTTTATATCCAAAAATATCTCGATTTTGGATTATCTCTCTCTAGATATTTTCTCTCTCCAGGTCAAAATAGGGTAAAACAGAATCTTTCTTTTATTTCAAAGAGGAGAATAATTACAAGATCAGAAGGGGAGGTTCTTACACCTGCACACCTCAAAAGTTGGAGGGAGGAATCTTACACACAACCTCAGGGGAGGATGAAGTGGATTATGACAACCTGTACTCACCAATGTCCCAGGATGAGGATGAGGAGACCTCGAACCCCTCAGAGGAGGAGGAACATGAGGAGAACAAGGAAGAGGAGGAGTGGGCTGAAGAGGAGAATGAGGAAGAGGAGGAATAGGAGGAGAACAAGGAGGACGAAGAAGAGGAGTGGGCAGAAGAGGACAAGGAAGAGAAGAACGAGAAGGACGAAGAAGAGGAGTGGGCAGAAGAGGACAAGGAAGAGAAAGAGGCATTTACATATAGAGGGGATGATGAACATGATGATTCGGATGGTGCTGGGAAGAAGGTTGAGGACGAGGACAGCTCTACCGCGATGAAGAGCATGCTAAATAGATGCCATTCCCTTTCTGACTGTAATTTTGATTTTATTGAGCTGGCCCTTTTTGGCTATGATCAAGTTTTGGTGGTAATCTAGTGGTTTGTTATTTCCACATTGTGGTAATTGCTGATAATTAGTTACTTTTTCCTTTCTCATCTCCATACAAATTGTAGACTATGCTAGTACTATGTTACTATTGTTAGATCTTTGCTTAACTGTGTTAGTACTATGTTACTATTATTGTCTTAGTACTATTTTTGCAGTAATCTAGTGGTTTGTTATTTCCACATTGTGGTAATTGCTAACAATTAGTTATTTTCCCTTTCTCATACTCCATACAAATTGTAGACTATATTAGTACTATGTTACTATTTGTTAGATCTTTGCTTAACTGTGTTAGTACTATGTTACTATCATGTTAGTACTATTTTAGTCTCATGTTAATACTGTGCCATTATAGTGTTAGTCTTATGTTAGTACTGTGTTAGTCTTTAATCAACAACATTACTTAGAGCAATTAATTGTTGTCCTAGTTAATTAATTGTGCTATCTCTAGACAGTAGTACTATGTTAGTACTGTGTGTTAGATCTATGCTAGTACTATGTTAGATATATGCTAGTACTAACAGAGTACTATTTTAGTCTCATATTAGTACTGTGCCATTACAGTGTTAGTCTTATGTTAGTACTGTGTTAGTCTTTAAATCAACAAGAACTTTAATCAAGTTTTTTTTGGTAAAATATAACTTGAATTATAAAAGACAATTTATAGAGATGTCCAAAAAGTTACAAAAAGACCCAAGACTGTCAGATCAAAACCAAAGGCTAATATAACAAGTTAAAGAGAACTTTAATTAGGGAGCTCATACAAAAGGTGGTTTTGAGAGCAAAAACATGTATCATTATATACATACTGTTGCATTGAAATTGACCCAATCACATAACCCTACTCAGTCACTAATTCGCATATGCATGAAAGGGGTTCTTTTCAATAATGGCTGTAGCCACAGATTGGGTGGAAACATCCAAATTGTGTCTTGAGTGGTAGGCCAACTTGTTGGTAATGGATCAACTCCAATGAACTTCACGGGTAGACTCGATGTTTTCCACCTCAGCATATTCAGCCTCAATTACCTTTAGCAGCTCATGGAAGGGGTTTGTATTCCGCTGCCTTGTCCATAGCTCGAACATATGTCCTTCGTAAGGAAATTTATATGAGAACTCTAGGACAGTGTCCTGCCCTCTGCAAGTAAGTCAATAGCACCTCGAGCAACTCTTCATCCTTGGCATCACCTTCATAAATTGAGACACAACAAGTTCTCCCTATTGGATTCAAACATCCCTTATATCTGGCATGTCATCGATGCGAGCAGGGTATGCATGGGGTCCAATTGTAAGCCCTTGTCGAGAAGCGCGTTGAATGGCTTTACGAAAAGGAGATCCTTAGTCCGGTTGGGATGGTATATGCCGAGCTGCTACACACACTTGTCTTGCAAGAAGTGGAATTTGAATTTGAAGTCTGAACCCACAGCAGCCACCTCTCTCTCTATCAAATTGGCCATTGGCATCAGATTTTTGAGGGCCATGCTACTCCAGGTTTCTACATCATAACGGGGCCCCAATTTGGCAAGCAACTGAATCAATCAGGGCCTTAGCGACACCACGTGCTTGCCCACTCTGTGAAGTTGAAGTTTTGCTGCAACATGGGGTGGAGCTTGTTGGCACCATCTTTTGACCATGACACATTAACATAAAAAATAAGCATACGTTTTGGAGGAACTGCTATTGTGCATTCACCTAACACACAAAAGAGGTACTTCTCAAAAACATGAAATACTCAGATAAATGACAAGGTACTAAAATAATGAACTGAAGACCAACTTTTAAAAAAAAACACAACAAATTGATGCACTCTGCTTAAGATAGAAACAAAAAGTGTATTTCAAAAAGTGCACCGCATTCCCAAAAAGGCAAAACAAAGGGGCAATACAATAGTATGCTCATTTTTTTCAATTGGATGTGGTTTTGGGCAAGTTTACAGGGTCAGAACCCTTATGGGTAGGAAGGCTACAAGCTTTCCTCTTCTTAAACCCCAACAGGGACTAAGTGAGATAGTTTTAGATTGTCACCACCATCAATGTCATACATAGCCTCCTCATGCTTTTAGGCAATGACCTTGGTGGATGTACCACCCTCCTCATGGTCCTAGGCAGTGGCCTCCTCCAGCTCCTGGGCAATGGCCTTGGTGGATGTAGCAGCCTCCTCATGCTCCTAGGCTTTGGCCTTGGTGGATGAAGCAACCTCCTCATGCTCCTGGGTAGTGGCCTTGCTGGATGTGCCACCCTCAAGGTCTTTGGCACCACTGTCCTTCTTTGGCATGCTCTCATCACTAGCTTTACTCTCTTCTTCTCCCCCAACCATTCCTTTTTCTTGACTTCACTAGGCTTTCTCTTCTAAGTTCAGCTTCTTGGCATCTTGAGAATCCAATGTGATCACCTCAGCTTTTTTCTCATCATCTGGATCACCCACAACATAGCCCCATCACAATTAGATGAGAGCTAAAAATGTGACATAGCAAAAATCAACACATAGAGACTAGCAGGTAATAATTATGACTATAAAGGAGACCAACATTCAAGATTGTAACAACAATATAATATGTAAACCAATTGTGCCATACCTTGCTTGTTGCAGATGCGCTTTTTGCCTTTGTGTATGCAAAGAGCACTAAATGCAAAGAGTACTAAAAGTATATGAAACTTTACTAAAAGAGTTATAATATTAGTAAAATTATATTTTAAATAGTACTAAAGAGAGTACTAAAACTGTAAAGAAGTTTCTGCCTGTACTCTAGGATTATTAAATGACATAGAAAGTGGTCACCATTAACACAACACCCTTTAGATTAAAATATGGAACTGAAGCAGTCATGCCTATGGAATTCTCTAGGATTATTTAACGACATAGAAAGTGGCCATCAACACAACACCCTTCAGCTCAACATATGGAGCTGAAGGGTGGCCATCAACACAACACCCTTCAGCTCAACATATGGAGCTAAAGCAGTCATGCCTATCATGGAATTCTTGGTGCCAAGCTTAAGGGTTACGATACATGAAAGGCTCATTGGGAACATTTTGAGCAATCAACTCTTTGAGGAAACTCAACGAAACACATCTACAATGGAATTGTCTATGATTATCAAACGACATAGAAAGTGGCCACCATCAACACACAACACCCTTCAGCAGCTTAACATATGGAACTGAAGCAGTCATGCTTATCATGGAATTCTTGGTGCAAGCTTAAGGGTTACGGTACATGAAAGGCTCATTGGAAACATTTTGAGCAATTGACTCTTTAAGGAAACTCAATGTAACACATCTACTCCTACGAGCTGTGTATGGCATGATTGTATAGGAAAGGCTCATTGGGAATGTTTAGAGCAATCGACTCTTTGAGGAAAATCAACAAAACGCATCTACTATGAGCTGTGTATGACATGATTGTAGAAAAACTAAGATGCAAGCAATGGTTTGGTGACTCTCAAAGATAAAGAGATGAATGAGGGGAATATGGTCCTCCTTTATAGCAACAACAAAAAGAAGCTTAAATATAGAGGACTAGGACCCTTCCTAGTGATTGAAATAACCCCATAAGGTGTTGTACGAATTGAAACACTCGACGGCATCAAAATGACGGGTTATTTAAATGGTAGAAAATTGCAAAGCTATAATGGATCGCTCACACAGAATGTATTGAAGGCAATTCACCTCAAAAAGTAGGAAAAACAAAGTGAGATGACAAAGGTTGCAAAAAAGGAATCCAAAGACATGCAATCAAAACTTAGAGGAAGGAAAGCAAATCTCTATCATTATGGCTCATTTAGTGGACTTAAAAGAAGAGGACTGGGAAGTCAAACCTACTTGTCACACTGACAAGATTTACCCAAAAGTTGGCACTAGTAGACACGGGTGCTAATCATAACTTAATGTCCTATGACACATGGCACTCTCTAGGTCAACCAACTCTACTCCACACCCTGCCCACAGTCACTACCATTACTTCAAATTGTGTTAAATGCCTACATGGTATTGCAATTCTATCACATTAGGAATTGTAAGATTCCTCCCCAGCCCCTCAAGATGTCCAGTTTCCCCCCTGTAATCAATCCCTTTTCAGAATAATAACAGATCTTGTTTCTATCTGTTTTGGCTTAGAGAGAGAAAATATTATAGAGAGAGATAATTCAGTTTTTAGATATCTTTGGATGGAAAAACATCCCTTATTATTAAAATAAATTCCCCCGAAATAGAAGTTCAAAAAGAAATTCCTAAGGTGCATTAGAAATAAAATTAATGTGCACAAAAGACCTTAGCCTAAGGGTCTAGATTTTTTAAAAATTTTGGATTAAGGTTTCTATGGATGAATAGGATTAATCCAAATGTAGGGAGGAGATAAATTGAAGAATAAAAGAAAAACCCCCCTAAAAATGAGTAAATGCTCACATAAGATGAAGAGTGGACTAAGGACCAAAGAAAACAATTAAAAAATTAAATTTTGATACCTCAGTGTGCGGATCTCCCCTCATGAAGTAGGCACCTTTTTCTCATCATTACTAATAAATTATAATCAATAAAATGTGATATTTCATCTCTCCTCTCTCCTATTTCAAAACTAGATCCAAAAAGTAAGCTGAACTGACCCAAAAATGGTCAAAAATTGACCAAACTGAACTGGAGAATTCTAGAGTCAGTTTGCTTGGTTAGAGGCTCACTTTTTCCTATAAATAGAAGCCTTCCCCTTTGTAAACGTTTAATGGTGTTTATGCACTGTTACTCTGCTCATGTCTTGAGCCATCTACATTGAATTTATTTAATAATTCAATTGTTTTTGGCCTAATCCTCTCCAAAGTGAATTGGTGGCCACTCTTGCTTCAAACAAGAGTAGAACCCTCAATCCCTCAAGCCAAAGGAGAGCTTACAAGCTCCATGTAAGCAAATTTTCTTATTTGTTTAATGAAGAATCTATGGTTTTCTTAATTTTTATGTTTTGCAGTTAATTGATTTAAATTCAAATGCTATGCCTTGATGAAAAGGCCACCCCCTTCTCTTCTTTACATTCCAGCCTTTCTTAATCCTAGTAAGATTAATTAAGGGATTAATTAAACTCTTCTTATTGTTTACTCTCTTGAATTTTAAAAAATTGTGTTGATTAGAGATCTATGAATCTAATTTAGATTAATTTAAGTTAAAACAGAATGTAAGAAATGAGAAATGGTCAGCCATACAAAGGAGGTTATGGCAAAATTTTCTAGAATTTTGTGGAAAAGAAAGTTTGTTTTTATGTTATTCCAAAAGAGTAATTCCCATCATTTTTGCATCTAAAAGAAATATTTCAATTACTCCATGTACATATTCACCTATGAATATGCATGGATATCACTGATATTAATTATTAAATTTGATTTTTAAGCATAGAAAGATGCATAAAGGAATTATTTTTATTTGAAAAGTGTTATTCTCATTAAATTTGATTTTTATGCATAGAAAGATGCATAAAGGAATTATTTTTATTTCAAAAGTATTATTCTCATTAAATTTGATTTTTATGCATAGAAAGATGCATAAAGGAATTATTTTTATTTCTCATTAAAGTTGATTTTTATGCCTAAATAGATGCATAAAGAATTTTTATATCAAAATTAGAATTCTCTTAAATTCTATGTTTAAATTCTATGAATAGATGTGATGTGATGAGATGTGATGTGGATCAGATAGAGGGGAATGAATGGATAGATGGATGTAATGTGAATAGAGGTGATGAGATGTGATGAGATGTGAGGTGAATAGATGTGATGAGATATGATGTGAATCAAATAGATATGAATGAATGGATGAGATGTGATGTCATGTGAATCAAGATGTAAATGAATGATATGGGATGTAAGTGATGTGTATGTGAAGAATGGACATGATTGTGTATGTGAAAGAATGGATGTGGATGTGTATGTGAAGAATGGATGAGGATGTGTATGTGAAGAATGGATGTGTATGTGTATGTGAAAGAATGTGATGTGACATGAATATATGTGGATGTGAAGTGATAGATATGAATGTATGGATAGATGTGGGTAGTCATACATGTGAACGATTGGATGGGTGTGGATGAATGAGATGAGATGTGTATGAATGAGATTTGATGTGGATATATGTGATGTGATGTTATGTGCATAGAATGTATGTGATGGGATGGTGATGAGAATGAATGTGATGGATATGAATGAATGTGAATGTGATGGATATGAATGAATGTGATGTGATGATGGGATGTGAATCGCGATAGATGTGAATGAATGAGATGTGAGGTGAAATGAATGAGATGTGATGTGAGTGAATGTGATGTGGTCTCAATGGACGAGATGTGAGTGAATGTGATGTGATGAGATGTGGATATGGGTAGATGCGAGTGGATAAGATCTGATGAGGATAAATTGAGGAAAGATGTGATGAGATGAAAATGATGTGATTGGATTAGAATAGGAATACTTATGAAATGGATGTGGAATTAAATAATGTGGATTGATGTGGAACAATGTGGAAAGACGAGAGTTCGTTATAGAAATTGTATTTATGACCTATTTTTAAATGATGTTTTATGTCAAGAATGCTGGGGAAGCATTTTGACCGTCTTGTGAACGAGGTCGTGGAGACCTAACTGATAAAGTTGCAACAGCTGATGGAGAGTCAACCGAGGACATCTCGCGTAGCAAACTCGGTCGAGGTCTTGACCAGCCTCCGTTTGATTTAAATGATGAGCTTTCGGTACGGTGGATGAGGGACCAAGGAAGCGGCCTATGAGTGAAGCGCTAGGTGACTTGCGAAGGATCCTAGAGGGTGCTGACCATATGGTGCTCGAGCTCTAGGTCACCGAAGATACCCACACGTACGTTGTGGAAGATATTGGAACAAGGAGTAAGAGTTGTTTTCTGAATTCGGGCATGGATCTGGTTGATTGACCTTGCTGGTCCTCAACGGATGAGTCCATGGCTCTTTTATATGGATCCATTGGTTGATCTTGCTAATCTTCAATAGAGATTCCATTTTGATATGTGAATATATTACCGAGTACTATGAGCTCGGAACCATCGAAAAGGCCCCTAAGTGGACAAGTGGCGTTCTGGTTGCCAATGATGCCATAGGTACACCGATGATGAAGGAATGATTCAAAATTCAACAGGAGATTTTGGAGGATTATGATCAGTGACACTATGATTTCATTAAATGATTGTTTTAAAGACAACTGAATTTGTGAAAAAGGCAATTTCATATTGGTGTGTAAGTGGTGTGACTAGTTTTAAGTTTGCATGAATATCTAGCTAGGGGACCTGGGAACTCTTTTCCCTAGTACCCGAGACAAAACCTAACCAAATTCCTAATTGGATCCGATCACTCCAGTGGTTGGGTGGTTGGCTAACCCATGGGACTGGGTGGGGTTAGGCTGGACTGATGGATCCCTAAAATGAGACTCAATTCTGTTATGGTACGATAGATGAAGTAAATCCCGGATAAAAATTGTTCTATGGAAAAGAATCAACGGCTGTGCCTCTCAATGAGGAAAAAAGTGTTGGTCTCTATGATCCAAGTGCAAGTCTTTTCCTTGATCTGACTATGATAGTTACGGTTTTGGTCAGATCAGTTTAGTTAGTTATGGCTCTTGACTACGTTAGAGTAAAAATATCCTGGAGGAATCGCTCGTGCTTTCTGGGGGAGGGAAGTTTTTTTCGGGTTCGGATTTGGAAGAACCAAGGGATTAGTCTCTTGTCCAGATATCCGTGGTGGGCGAGGCCCGGAGTGAGGGACCCTACCCCGTGCAAGAAGTGCTACTTCCGCTGGTAGCACCCCTGAATTCGTTGCGCGGAGGGGACATGGATCTCTCAGGAATAACCCCCTAGAAGGAAAGTTATATGTCATGCTTATAGGGACAATGCAAGAAGAAATCCTCCTTAGAAGAGGATGGATGGGAAGCAAGGATGACCACACTACAACTTGCCTCAAGGCAAGTTACGGTCCTTAACAATGACACACAAATAGCCAGAGCCATGAACTCCATTGCAACAAGGCATATCATCCGCTTCTCACCAATCTAAATCACTAAAAGAGATAAGATTGTACCAACAAAAATGAGGCCTATCCTTTACCAAAAACCCCTCTTCAACAAAGCCTCATCACAGTGACACGACAAACTCCACAACACGTCAAGCCTCACCAATGATGTCTGCTAACCTACTATTAACCTTGCTAGCTTGGCTAACACTACTAACTGCTAGAAAGTACAGTCCCAAATCGTTTTTGCACGGACCCTAGAACCAAAGCTATCGACCCAACCTACCAATACTCACACTCATGGTGGGTACCCAAGAAGGTCCTCATTTGCACATGGCTTCTACGAGGGTGCTACTACCATGTGGATCCCTAAGAGATGCTGTCTTACCTTTCAAGCCTCGGTGACACCAAAGACTTTAACACACAAACCCTACCAAAACCTCACGAATGGCCTTTGCCAATGCAATTACAAACCCACAAGGTCCATAAGAACTTCCAAAGTAGGCCACCACCAAAGCAAAGACATCGAAAAGTCCCACCTCATCCTCAAGCCACAACCACTCAAAGATGGGTACCTAAGGATCTCTTGACAGCCTATAAGTTCTATGAAGGCAATAGGAAGGTATGGCTAGCAAGCTATCGATGCGCACAGTATCACTTCCCACACAACCATTGCACCACAACACTTCCAATGGTGGCGGACAAAGTTGGGCACACATGTCACCACTTATACTATGCCAGATAAGGGAAAAGGGAAAGTGCAAGAGGGCGCCAAAGAACATGACTACTACAACAACATTAGTGATATACCCTCAACCTCGATAACCCCACCTGCCCTCATCACATGAGTTCCAAGGTTTACCCCTACTAAGCCTCTCATCCCCCCAACCCCTAACTATCAAGCTATCCCTAACCAAGTTGCGGCACGGCCTGAAGAGGAGTTGCAAACCTTGCCAAAACCCAATTGGACCCAACTTGTTGCCATTTCAAATTAGGCAAGGAGTGAGTACAAAACCTGCAAAATGGGGTGTTGTGACCACCTAGTCAAAGGGTTAAAAACTTGTGAACAGGGTGCCAAAAAAACTCAACTCAACTCTAAGGGCAAAAGAACTTTCACTCATTCTAGCCATGGCCATTCACTCATTCTAGACACGATCGTTCACTCATTCTAGACATGACCATTCACTCATTCTATACATGACCATTCACTCATTTTAGACACGACAATTCACTCATTCTCAAAGCACAACCATTCGCTTAGTCTAGCCACGATTATTCCAACTCTCTTATCCATAGCCATTCCTCTACAAAACCATGGCTGTACCACTTCAGATCCATAGCCGTACCTCTTAAAAATCTATATAAGGTCCCACCACCCCTCATTTCGTCCACTTTTCTCCTTGATCTCTAGCCAAACTATTGCCCTTTTTTCTCCCAAATCTTAGTAGAATCCTAACCTCCTGCCACGTCCTCCTCACCTATTTCCATGTCCAGTGTAGAGCACTTTGACTCCTCTCTCACAGTCATTGCCCACACCCCCCAGAAGAAGCGATGATCGCTTTGAACAATATGGTAAGCACCCACTCAACTCTCTCATTTGGGTGAAGCGCTCATGAAGTAGGTCAATGGCTATGCCATCCATAGCCTACTACACCAAACAATGCTACTGTGTCACGGAGAGCCCATTATGGTAGTGTGTGGAGTAAATTGAGCTCAGCGGCCTGCCCACTATGGAGCCTTAGGGACCCGACCTCCTCAATTGCCTCCATTTCATCAAAACTTACAATGTCAGCTAGGCCATAGGGCACATACTTGATTCTAAAGGTGCACCCCTCATAGTGCACCTCAATTTGGATTTGGTCAGAGGAGCCCTCCAGCCCCCAAGGATAGAGCAACCCTATGTATGCCATAGCCATGTCATGCGACATGGCATATGGCGACACCTTCTAGGGCCCACGCCCAAGGATGGCATGGAGTGGAAAAATATCACCCCCGTTGCCAAGGAGTTAGTAATGCTAGTAGGAGAACTCTCCTTTCTCCTCACCACATGTTGGGCAGACCACTTCAAATCCTAAAAACTCTTCATCCTTGGTAGAGTTCATCAAGGCATACTAACCAACTAGGCAGAATACCTGCACAAGGAGCTACATGTAATCTACACTAATGCACAAAGAAAGCAAGAAGCATCATCCCTTCTTACACAGAAGTGTTGTATCATGCAGTAAGTTTGAAATATTTGCCCAAACCCATCCACTTTTATAGGGGATACTACCATACCTCACCCCATCTCTGAGCCCCAGCCTCCCCCACAACTCCCCCATCTAAGCGCCAACACCTCGACACCTAGGAGACGAAGAAGCAAGGCGCAAAGCTACAGAACAAGAGAAGATCCACAAGACCTCCAAGTTCTTGGAGGAGTCCCTTTTGCACTCCTCACTTGGTGACCAACCTCTCCCCTCACCCTCACTAGCCCGCCCCAACAAACACCCCTCCGCATCCCATTCGCAACCCACGAGAGATGAAGTTGAAGATGACAGCAAGACCACCCCACTTGTGGGTGACCCACATTCCCTCAAACCTTTCCCCTAGCCCTCTCATCATGCTCCTTGCTTGCATGACCATGACACTTCCCCCTCTCAACCCCCACCAAACCCACCACCCAATGGTGCCAACCAACATTCCCTCAACCCCCCCACCCTCTAGGCCAAACTCATCTTCAACACAAGCTCCCCCCCCCCCCCCCAACATCCTCCCCAACCAAACTTTCCCTCTTCGCTTCAACACATGCCACTCCTTCTCATGTACCCTCAACCCCTTTCTCTGATGCTACCCTTGCCATCTTCCTCCCTTTTTATTGCACCACACCCTCTACATCAAAAATCCCTCCCCTAACCCTCCTCAATACCAACCCCTATTCCCCTGGAGGAAAGGAGAAATTTTTCCCTAGCCCCCACAAGAAAAGAATGAGGTGGGTCCCCACTCAATCCTCTCAATTGACTGACCCTTTATGTAAGATTCCTCCCCAGCCCCTCAAAATGTCCAGTATCTTCCCCTGTAATCAATCCCCTCTTCAGAATAATAAAAGATCTTGTTTCTACCTATTTTGGCTTAGAGAGAGAAAATATTCTAGAGAGAGATTATTCACATTTTAGATATTTTTGGATGAAAAAATATCTCTTCTTATTAAAATAAATTCCCCCGAAGTAGAAGTTAAAAAGATTTTCAGAAGGTGCATTAGAAATAAATTATAATATGTTCAAAAGGCCTTATCCTAAGGGTCCAGATTTTCTGAAAATTTTAGATTAAGGTTCTGAGGGACCAAAGAGAGGAGATAAATTGAAGAAATAAAGAAAACTCCCCCAAAAATGAGTAAATACTCACATAAGATGAAGAGTGGACTAAGGACCAAAGGAAATACTAAAAAAATAAATTTTTGACACCTCAGAGAGTAGGGATTCCCCCTCATGAAGGAGGTGCCTATTTCACATGTGTGGTGGAGTTTTAAATTCTCAAATAATGAGATATTTTATCTCTC
This sequence comes from Cibotium barometz, assembly GCF_041138505.1. NCBI lineage: Eukaryota > Viridiplantae > Streptophyta > Polypodiopsida > Cyatheales > Cibotiaceae > Cibotium > Cibotium barometz. Next base: position 7,436,131 of record NC_141068.1, read on the forward strand.
CTCTCTCCTAATTCAAAACTAGATCCAAAAAGTGAACTAAACTGACCCAAAAATGGTTAAAAATTGACCAAATTGATTTGGAAAATTCTAGAATCAGTTTTCTTGGTTAGAGGCTCATTTTTTCCTATAAATAGAAGCCTCCCCCTTTGTAGAAGCTTAATAGTGTTTTATGCACTGTTACTCTACTCCTCCCCAGAGCCAAAAACATTGAATTCATTGATAATTCACTTGTTTTTGACTATTTCCTCTACAAAGAATTGGTGGCCACTCTTGATCCAAGCAAGAGTAGAACCCTCAATCCCTCAAGCCAAAGGAAAGCTCAAAAAACTCCATGTAAGTTAGAATTTCTACTTTTTTTAATTCTATTCCATGGTTTTTTGATTTCTTGCTTCTTTTAAATTAAAATTGGATGTTATGCCTTCATGGAAAGGCTTCCCCCTTCTCTCGATTGAATTTAGCCCTTCTTTATCCTAGATGTGTAATCAAATAAATAGAGTTAAACTTTTCATATTGTTTACTCTTAAGAAAAATGAGAATTGATTAGATTAGAGTGCTAAATTCATCTTGGATTAAATTCTAAGTAGAATTAGAATACAAAAATTGAAAAATGGTCAGCCATACAAAGAAGGTTATGGCAAAATTTTCTTAAATTTTATAGAAATAAGTTTTATCTTTATGTTATTCAAAAAGAGTAATCCCCTTCGTTTGTGTATTCTAAAAGTGTTATTTTCATTCTATGCATAGAAAGATGCATATTAGAAATATTTTTATTGTACAAGGTTTATTTTTATTAAAATTAATTTCTATGCATAGAAAGATGCATATTGGATATTTTTTTATTATAAAAATGTGTTTTTCATTAGATTTAAATTCTATGCATAGAAATATGCATATTGGATATTTTTTTATTATAAAAGTGTGATTTTCATTAGATTTAAATTCTATGCATAGAAAGATGCATATTGGATATTTTTTTATTATAAAAGTGTGATTTTCATTAAATTTAAATTCTATGCATAGAAAGATGCCTATTGGATATTTTTATTATTATAAAAGTGTGATTTTCATTAGATTTAAATTCTATGCATAGAAAGATGCATATGGGATATTTTTTATTATAAAAGTGTGATTTTCATTAGATTTAAATTCTATGCATAGAAAGATGCATATTGGATATTTTTTATTATAAAAGTGTGATTTTCATTAGATTTAAATTCTATGCATAGAAAGATGCATATTGGAAATAATTTTTTTATTATAAAAGTGTTACTTTCATCAAAAAAAATTTTTATGCATAAAATGATGGATAAAAGGTTTTTTTAATTATAAAAGTGTTACTTTCATCAAAATTGATTTTTATGCATAAAATGATGCATAAATTTTTTTTAGTTATAAAGTGTTACTTTCACCAATATTGATTTTTATGGATAAAGTGATGCATAAAAGAAATCATTTTATTATAAAAGTGTTACTTTCATCAAAATTGATTTTTTATGCATAAAAGATTTTTTTATTATTATAAAAGTGTTACTTTCACCAATATTGATTTTTATGCATAAAGCGATGCATAAAAGATTTTTTTTATTATAAAAGTGTTACTTTCATCAAAATTGACTTTATGCATAAATAATTTTTATATCAAAATTAGAGTTCTCTTTAATTCTATGTTTAATTTCCATGAATAATCGATAAATGAATAAGTAAATACATTGTGAGAGAAAATTCTATCATTTCATATTCACTTGGATGGTATTGAGAAAATTCAGAAAACCTATCGAAGTCAAAAATTTAGATAAATTGATTAATTTATTCCTCATAGGAATTCGTGATTAGTTTAGAAATCTGTTAAGTGAATATTCAATGAATAAAATTTAGTAAAATAGTAATTGAAATATCCCCCATTTCGAGAAAGGTAGTTCAGGAAGAACCTTACTAGAATCGAACCCTGAATTAGACTTTGACCAAGATTAAACTCTTCATCAGTTTCAAGGAAAGACGATGTGACCAGTTTAGGAAAATACACTCAAATCACCCACCGAATCTAAAACTAAGTTGAGACCCTTTGATTTTGATCTGAGGATCAAGGTTACAGAATTCAAGGAATTCTGTTTGGAATTCAGACCTGTGACCATCAGAAAGTCTTGGGATACGAATTTAAGATATACTCATTGTATTCAAAAGAAAATCAAAACTGAAAACTTGCATAGAAACCTTGTTTTCTTAAAGGATTGTCTTACGCTAGAATGCTGGAGGGAGCATTTGGTATATGTGTTTTTCTAAGGGAAGTTCAGTTGCAACAGTTGGCGGGGGGTGTTCAAAGGACGGCTCACGTGGCAAAAACCTGCCCAGGTCTTGACCAGCCTCGGTATGGTGAAAAATGGTGTGCTTACGATACGATGAGCGAGGGCCGACGAAGCGGTCCCTGAGTGAAGGGCCAGGACACCTAAGGAGGATCCTGGAGGGTTCTGACCAAGCGATGCACGGGCTCGTGGTGCTTAGAACACCCATGCGTATGTCGTGGAAGATATTGTATAATGGACCAATATTTATTGTAATCTATTACTGGATCTCGTTTGCTGACCTGCTGGTCTCAACGGAGAGTCCAGAGTGATACTTATTTTTGAGAGAAACAAGGATTGGATGGAAATTTTGAGCTATGACATCTGTAACCAATAATTGTTTGTCAATGGATTGTTTTATAAGTTAAAGTTTAAAGAGGAGTGTGTGTGTATCTGTATTCTAAAGCAAAAGTTAAGAAAGGCATTCAATTATGGGTGGGTGAGTACTTGTCTAGTTCTACTAATTCCAGTGGTTGGACGGTGGGGGCTAACCCATGGGCCGGATGGAATCAGTAGAGTTTTAATAATAAAATTGATTAATAGGAATACGCTTAGGACTCAAGTACTTAAATTGATTAATAGGAATACACTTAGGACTCGAGTACTTAAATAAAAGCCTGAAGACTTCTCTAATGAATACACTTAGGACTCGAGTAGTTAAATAAAAGCCTGAATAGATCAACGGCTGTGCCTGATTCAATTAGGAAAAAAGCGTTGATTCCTTCAAGTTAAGTCTGTATTAGTTCCCTTCTATTTGGTTTAATCAGATGAAGGTTAGTTCAGTATCTTGACCTCGTTAGAAAAATTCATTAAGAAAATAAAAAATGGTGGAATTGTCCCCGTTTTTTGGGCATGGGAAATTTTCTCGATTTCGGTTTTCGGAATAACCACCAGTTTAGTCTCGTGCCCGGACATTCGAGGGCGAGGCCTCGAGTGGGAAACCTTGCCCCGCGCAGCAAGAGGGAGCTACTTCCGTTGCCAGCTAACTATCGAAAATCCGGTGCGTGGAGGTGGCATGGGATCTCACACTCTGGATCACATAGAATTTGGCCAGGTAATCCAAATCCTGCTTGGTCACCACCAACTCCAAGAAGCGCATTTGACCAAGGTCACCGATCTAATGGACATCCATGTCCTCCATCTTTACATCGATGCCAACAAGCAAGATGCCTAGAAAAGACAGCACTCGCACCCCCTAGAGTGAGGAGGATACATGCAGCCCAACCCAGATGCCTAGCCCATCACCTTTCATCTTATGGGTGAGCAACCAATATGGCAACCCCCCTTCCTTCTAAATCCTCACATATGGGCCGAGATGAGTACTGCCAAACCCTCACGCCACCTCAGCCGCCACATCAACCCTGCATATCTTCCTATCTTCCATTGATGGGCATGTGACCTGTTCTACCAAAAATAGAAGCAAAACTAGAAGCTCTAGTTTAACTTCCCATGGTTTAGTACCCCCACTTCTGGCACTCCCTACATCGAAGAAATCATGATCACTCTCGGATGAATGCCTTCAATGCCAGGTATGAGTAGGTGCCCGATCTTAAAATCATTGCCACCATCTTCTTCTTCAACCTAATCATTACCCTTGTGGCATAATGCTCTACATGGCACAACTATGATGAAGGAGTCCAAGGCCTCACTTTCAACATCAACAAAGGCCCTTCACTCCACCAACTTTTTGGGTATTACAAGCATATCCAGTAGATGCCTGCAAACTGTTGAAGACATGATGGAGACAACCTTCTAGACACGCTACAAAACTTTCCTTTGTAAGATTCCTCCCCAACCCCTCAAGATGTCCAGTTTCTCCCCCTATAATCAATCCCCTTTTCAGAATAATAACATATCTTGTTTCTATCTATTTTGGCATAGAGAGAGAAAATGTCTAGAGGGAGGTAATTCAAAATTGAGATATTTTTGGATATAAAAATCCTCCTAGTGTCTAAAATGATTTCCCCTAAAATAAAAATTCAAAAAGAACTTTCCTATGTACAATTGGAATTAATTGAAAATAGGTAAAAAGGACCTTAGCCTAAGGGTCCAAATTTTCAAAAATTTTTGATTTATGCTCCAATTAAGGTTCCTATGGACCAATAAGATTAATCCAGATATAGGGAGGAGATAAATTGAAGAATAAAATAAAAACCCCCAAAAATGAGTAAATGCTCACATAAGATGAAGAGTTGATTGAGTACAAGGTTTATTAGTTAAAAATTAAGAGATATTTAGAGGAAATGATGCATTTTTTAAACCTCAGTGTGGGGATCTCCCCTCATGAAGGAGGCTCCTATTTCACATGTGTGGAGGAGTTTTAAACTCAAAAATAATGAGATATTTTCATCTCTCCTCTCTCTTGTTTCAACTAGATCCAAAAAGTAAGCTAAACTGACCTAAAATGGTCAAAAATTGACCAAACTGATCTAGAAAATTCTAGAATTAGTTTTCTTGGTTAGAGGCTCACTTTTTCCTATAAATAAAGGCCTCCCCTTTGTAAAAGGTTAATGGTGTTTATGCACTATTACTCTGCTCCTACCTAGAGCTAATTACATTGAAGTTTCTTGATAATTCAATTGTTTTTGGCTTAATCCTCTCCAAGTAATTGGTGACCACTCTTGCTTCAAACAAGAGTAGAACCCTCAATCCCTCAAGCCAAAGGAAAGCTTACAACTCCATGTAAGCTAAATTTTTCTTACTTTTTGAGTTTAAATCTATGGTTTTCTTGATTTTTCTTGTTTTATAAATGATTGAAGTAAATTCTAATGCTATGCCTTGATAAAGAGGCCACCCCCTTTTCTTCTTTACAATTTAGCCTTTCTTTATCCTAGCATGATTAACAAAAAGATTAATTAAACTTTTCTTATTGTTTACTCTCTTGGAAATTAAAAATTGAGTAGATTAAAATCCTAGACATCTAATTGGGGTTAATATAAGTGAAAAATAGAATATAAAAATGAGAAATGGTCAACCATACAAAGGAGGTTATGGCAAAATTTTCTAGAATTTTGTGGAAAAGAAAGTTTATTTTTATGTTATTCCAAACGAGTAATTCCCACCGTTTGTGCATTCTAAAAGAAATATTCCAATTTACTCCATGTACATATTTACTTATAAATATGCATGGATATTACTGATATTAATTATTGAATTTAAATTCTATGTATAGAAAGATGCATAAAGGATTTATTTTTATTTCAAAAGTGTTATTTACATTAAAATTGATTTTATGCATAGAAAGATGCATAAAGGATTTATTTTTATTTCAAAAGTGTTATTTTCATTAAAATTGATTTTTTGCATAGAAAGATGCATAAAGGATTTATTTTTATTTCAAAAGTGTTATTTTCATTAAAATTGATTTTATGCATAGAAAGATGCATAAAGGATTTATTTTTATTTCAAAAGTGTTATTTTCATTCAAATTTATTTTTTTGCATAGAAAGATACATAAAGGATTTATTTTTATTTCAAAAGTGTTATTTTCATTAAAATTGATTTTTTGCATAGAAAGATGCATAAAGGATTTATTTTTATTTCAAAAGTGTTATTTTTATAAAAGTGTTATTCCCACTGAAGTTGATTTTTATGCATAAATAGATGCGTAAAGAATCTTTATATCAAAATTAGAATTCTTTCTAAATTCTATGTTTAAATTCTATGAAATAAATGATGTCATGTGAATCAGATAGATGTGAATGAATTGGATGGATGGATGTGATGTGAATAGAGGTGAATAGATGTGAATGAATGGATGATATGTGATGTCATGTCATGTGAATCAGGATGTAAATGAATAATATGGGATGTAAGTGGATGTATGTGAAGAATGGATGTGAATGAGTATGTGAAAGAATGGATGTGAATGAGTATGTGAAAGAATGGATGTGGATATGTATGTGAAAGAATGGATGTGGATGTGTATGTGAAAGAATGGATGTAGATGTGTATGTGAAAGAATGTGATGTGATGTGACATGAATATATGTGGATGTGAAGTGATAGATATGAATGTATAGATAGATGTGGGTAGTCGTACAGGTGAACAATTGGATGGATTGGGATGAATGAGATGGATGTGTATGAATGAGATATGATGTGGATAGATGTGATTAGATGTTATGTGGATAGAATGTATGTGATGGGATGGTGATGAGAATGAATGAGATAAATATGAATGAATGTGATGTGAATAAACGAGATGTGATGTCATGTGAATTGAGATATGAATGAATGTGATGTGATGAGATGTGGAGATGGGTAGATGCGAGTGGATGAGATCTGATGAGGATAGATGAGGCAAGATGTGATGAGATAAAAATGATGGATGAGAATGGGAACACATATGAAATGGATGTGATTTAAATAATGTGGATTGATGAGGAACAATGTGAAAGACTAGAGTTCGTTATAGAAACTGTATTTATGACCTGTTTTTAAATGAATGTTCTATGTCAAGAATGTTGGAGATGCATTTTGACCGTCTAATGAATGAGGTCGTGGAGACCAAATCTGATAAAGTTGCAACAGCCGACGGAGAGTCAATGGAGGACGTCTCGCGTAGCAAAGTCGGCCGAGGTCTTGACCAGCCTGGGTTCGATTAAAATGGTGAGCTTCCGGTACGGTGGATGAGGGACCAAGGAAGCGGCCTATGAGTGAAGCGCTAGGTCACCTGCTGCGAAGGATCCTAGAGGGTGCTGACCATACGGTGCTCGAGCTCTGGGTCACTGAAGATACCCACACGTGCGTCGTGGAAGATATTGGAACAAGGAGTAAGAGTTGTTTTCTGAATTCGGGCATGGATCTGGTTGATTGACCTTGCTAGTCCTCAACGGATGAGTCCATGGCTCTTTTATATAGATCAGTTGGTTGATCTTACTAATCTTCAACGGAGATTCCATTTTGATATGAGAATATATTGCCGAATGCTATGAGCTAGGAAACATCGAAAAGGCCCCTGAGTGGACAGGTGGTAAGCGTTCTGGTTGCCAATGATGCCATAGGTACACCGATGAAGGAATGATTGGAAACAAGGATTCAATCGGAGATTTTGAGGATTATGATCAGTGACACAATGATTTCATTAAATGATTGTGTCACAATGATTGGAAACAAGGATTCAACTGGAGATTTTGAGGATTATGATCAGTGACACAATGATTTCATTAAATGATTGTTTTAAAGAAAGCTGAATCTGTGAAAAAGGAAATTTCATATTGGTGTGTAAGACTAGTTTTAAGTTTGCATGAATATCCAGCTAGGGGGCTTGGGAACTCTTTTCCCTGGTACCCGGGACAAAACCTAACCAAATTCCTAATTGGATCCCATCACTACAGTGGTTGGGCAGTTGGCTAGGGCGGTTGGCTAACCCACGGGACTGGATGGGGCTAGGCTGGACTGATGGATCCCTAAAACGAGACTCAATTCTGTTATGGTACGATAGACAAAGTAAAGCCTAGATAAAAATTATTCTATGGAAAAGAATCACCAGATGTGCCTCTGACTGAGGAAAAAAGCGTTGGTCTCTATGATCCAAGTGTAATCTTTTCCTTGATCTGACTATGGGACTTACGGGATTGGTCAGATCAATTCAGTAAGTTAAGGCTTTTGACTATGTTAGAGTAAAAATATCCTGGAGGAATCACCCGTGCTTTTCGGGCGAGGGAAGTTTTTTCGAGTTCGGTTTTGGAAGAACCGAGGGATTAGTCTCTTGTCTGGATATCTGTGGGCGAGGCCCCGGGTGAGGGACTCTGCCCTGTGCAAGAAGTGCTACTTTTGCTGCTAGTACCCCTGAATTCGTTGCGCGGGAGGAGACAGGGATCTTACAGCTGGTATCAGAGCAAATTTGGCTAGTGTGGATCAACCGAGAAGCCAAAAATGTCAAAAAATTTATGAAGTAACAGTAAAAGGTTGTAATTGTGTGATAAAATTCATACAAATTGTTATTCAGACTAAAATTCATAAATTGGTAATTGGGTCTTTAGATGGAAGTACCACAATTATATGGAATCCCTGACTTGCTTGAGGCCTAGACATGATGGTATTTACCTTATAGTTCCAAGGATCGTGACTACCCGTATATACTGAGGGTATAACTGCAGCTTTTTACTGGTAGTATATACGAGTAAATCTAAGACTTGAAATTATAAGCATAAATGCTATCCAGATGATGAATTCAAATGTGGTTGATATGATTTTTAAATTCTGGTTGAGAACTAATGAGCTGATTTGGATTATGATTGAAAAATGATGATTCCTGAATTTTGGTTGAAATGTAATAAGTTGAGCAAAACCACAATAAGGATGAATGGGACGAGTCCCTATGATGATGTTCATGATTGGAATGACGATAATGACTTTAGCAAATCACTATGAGATTAGTGTATTGTGCTGACCAATTGCTACTGTTAACACTTGACCCAGTGGATCAAATTAAGGGATGACAAATTAAAAATCTGTATAATTGAAATTCCCATGGAGGACCGTTCAGATGGAAAATTCAGTCTAATGGACCATTATTGTGTTAAAGATATAAATGATATGTTCTGAATGAATTGTTATCTGATAATGAGTTCTATATGAATATCTTTATCCCATGATTCGGTGAGGAGCTAACCAAACTAAAGAACCCAGGAACTAGTTGAATCTAAAATCGGATTTAAATCATAAGTAAGTAAAGAGGACTTAACAAGAATTTTCACCTATTTTCAATTAATTCTAATTGTATATAGGAAAGTTCTTTTTGAATTTTTATTTTAGGGGAAACCATTTTAGACACTAGGAGGATTTTTATATCAAAAAATATCTCAATTTTCAATTTGCTTGGTTAGAGGTTCACTTTTTCCTATAAATAGAAGCCTTCCCCCTTTGTAAAAGGTTAATGGTGTTTATGCGCTGTTACTCTGCTCCTACCCACCAGAGGAGCCAATTACATTGAATTTTCTTGATAATTCAATTGTTTTTGGCTTAATTCTCTCCAAGTAATTGGTGGCCACTCTTGCTTCAAACAAGAGTAGAACCCTCAATGCCTCAAGCCAAAGGAAAGCTTATAACTCCATGTAAACTAAATTTTTCTTACTTTTTAAATTTAAATCTATGGTTTTCTTGATTTTTCTTGTTTTATAAGTGATTGAAGTAAATTCTAATGCTATGCCTTGATGAAAAGGCCACCCCTTCTCTTCTTTACAATTCAGTCTTTCTTTATCGTAGAATGATTAACAAAAAGATTAATTAAACTTTTTTTATTGTTTACTCTCTTGGAAATTAAAAATTGAGTATATTAGAATCCTAGACATCTAATTGGGGTTAATATAAGTGAAAAATAGAATGATAAAAATGAGAAATGGTCAGCTATACAAAGGAGGTTATGGCAAAATTTTCTAGAATTTTATGGAAAAGAAAGTTTATTTTTATGTTATTCCAAAAGATTAATTCCCACCGTTTGTGCATTCTAAAAGAAATATTCTAATTTACTCCATGTACATATTCACTTATGAATATGCATGGATATTATTGATATTAATTATTGAATTTAATTTCTATGTATAAATAGATGCATAAAAGGATTTTTATAAAAGTGTTATTCCCACTGAAGTTGATTTTTATGCATAAATAGATGCGTAAAGAATCTTTATATCAAAATTAGAATTCTCTTAAATTCTATGTTTAAATTCTATGTTTAAATTCTATGAAATAAATGAGATGTGATGTGAATCAGATAGATGTGAATGAATTGGATAGATGGATGTGATGTGAATAGAGGTGATGAGATGTGAGGTGAATAGATGTGATGAGATGTGATGTGAATCAGATAGATGTGAATGAATGGATGAGATGTGATGTCATGTGAATCAGGATATAAATGAATAATATGGGATGCAAGTGGATGTATGTGAAGAATGGATGTGAATGAGTATGTGAAAGAATGGATGTGGATATGTATGTGAAAGAATGGATGTGAATGAGTATGTGAAAGAATGGATGTGGATGTATGTGAAAGAATGGATGTGGATGTGTATGTGAAAGAATGTGATGTGATGTAAAGAGATGTGATGTAAAGAGATGTGATGTGACATGAATATATGTGGATGTGAAGTGATAGATATAAATGTATGAATAGATGTGGGTAGTCATACAGGTGAACGATTGGATGGATGTGGATGAATGAGATGGATGTGTATGAATGAGATATGATGTGGATAGATGTGATTAGATGTTATGTGGATAGAATGTATGTGATGGGATGGAGATGAGAATGAATGAGATATGATGTGATTAGATGTTATGTGGATAGAATGTATGTGATGGGATGGAGATGAGAATGAATGAGATGGATATGAATGAATGTGATGTGAATCGGAATGTGAATAAATGAGATGTGAATGAATGTGATGTGATGAGATGTGGAGATGGGTAGATGCGAGTGGATGAGATCTGATGAGGATAAATGAGGAAAGATGAGATGAGATGAAAATGATGTGATTGGATGAGAATGGGAATACATATGAAATGGATGTGATTTAAATAATGTGGATTGATGAGGAACAATGTGAAAGACTAGAGTTCGTTATAGAAACTGTATTTATGACCTGTTTTTAAATGACTGTTTTATGTCAAGAATACTGGGGAAGCATTTTGATCGTCTTTTGAATGAGGTCGTGGAGACCTAATCTCATAAAGTTGGAATAGCTGTGAGGCAGAGAGTAAATGGAGGACGTCTTGCATAGCAAAGTCGGCCGGCCGCGGTTTGATTAAAATGGTGACTCGCGGCTTTCAGTACGGTGGATGAGGGACCAAGGAAGCGGCCTATGAGTGAAGCGCTAGGTCACCTGTGAAGGATCCTAGAGGGTATTGACCATACGGTGCTCAGGCTCTGGGTCGCCGAAGATGCCCACACGTGCATCGTGGAAGATATTGGAACAAAGAGTAAGAGTTATTTTTTGAATTCGGTCATGGATCTGGTTGATTGACCTTGCTGGTCCTCAACGGATGAGTCCATGGCTCTTTTATATGGATCCGTTGGTTGATCTTGCTGATCTTCAACGGAGATTCCATTTTGATATGTGAATATATTGCCGAGTACTATGAGCTAGGAACCATCGAAAAGGCCCCTAAGTGGACAGGTGTTGAGCGTTCTGGTTTGCCAATAATGCCATAGGTACACCGATGAAGGAATGATTGGAAATAAGGATTCAACCAGAGATTTTGAGGATTATGATCAATGATATAATGATTTCATTAAATGATTGTTTTAAAGACAGCTGAATCTGTGAAAAAGGCAATTTCATATTGGGTGTGTAAGTGGTGTGACTAGTTTTAAGTTTGCATGAATATCCGGCTAGGGGGTCTGGGAACTCTTTTCCCTGGTACCCGGGACAAAACCTAACCAAATTCCTAATTGGATCCCATCACTACAGTGGTTAGGTGGTTGGCTAACCCACGGGAGGGCTAGACTAATGAATCCCTAACATGAGACTTAATTCTGTTATGGTATGATAGATGAAGTAAATCTCGGATAAAAATTGTTCTATAGAAAAGAATCAATGGCTGTGCCTCTCAATGAGGAAAAAAGCGTTGGTCTCTATGATCCAAGTGCAATCTTTTACTTGATATGACTATGGGACTTACGGTGAAGTAAATCCCGGATAAAAATTGTTCTATGGAAAAGAATCAATGGCTGTGCCTCTCAATGAGGAAAAAAGCGTTGCTCTATGATCCAAGTGCAATATTTTCCTTGATCTGACTATGGGACTTACGGGTTTGGTTAGATCAGTTCAGTAAGTTAAGGCTTTTGACTACATTAGAGTAAAAATATCCTGGAGGAATCGCCCGTGCTTTCCGGGTGAGGGAAGTTTTTTCGAGTTCAGTTTTGGAAGAGCCGAGGGATTAGCCTCTTGTCCGGATATTTGTGGGCAAGGCCCCGAGTGAGGGACCCTGCCCCACGCAAGAAGTGCTACTTCCGCTGCTAGTATCCCTGAATTCGTTGCACGGAGAGGACAGGGATCTTACATCCTTGCTCCCCATAATACCATAAATCACTTTACAATTTTATATACACCTGCTCCCTCTACTACCGTCATTGAGATTTCTTGTCGATTTTGAGGACATACCCAAATTAGGGAGAGGGGGTATGTTAACCACAATGGTTAACATCACTCCTACTAATTTTGATCAAAGTATTCTTGCATTTCATGTAGCTCATTTGATATGGGATGATCAAGCTTATAACATGTGTAATGCGGCCATGAGCTACCAAGCCTAGGTGTACATAGAGCTAGAGAACTAGTTTGGGCCCCCAATTGTTAATGGGGTGCCAAACATTGTAAAAAAGGAGCTCTTGTATATAAGTGACTTGAGGAAATATGAAAAGGATACAATCCTATATCCCATTTGAGTCTTCTTCTTCTTCCCTCTTGCTCTCTTATGTGGTTATGGTGGTGATATTGTGTATTGATGCATGCTTTCTCACTTGATTATGAGTGTGTTCTTATAGGTGAGGCGCTCTATCTTCTCTCCCTTCTCTTCTTCTCCATATCCCTTCTATCTTTCCCCCTCCTTGCACACATGAAGGCATTGAGATAGGAGTTGAGCTTTCCATAGCTCTTTCTCTCATTGCTCTCTACCTAGTAAGTGGAAGCTCTACTTGGGTGACACAAGTGGTGGTAGAGTGATCCCCTAGTTGCTTCACATTTGGATTTAACACTCATAGGGTTGGCTAAGTGCATGTTCCCAAACTTACCCTTACACCTTCTCTCTTCTCTTCTCTCCTTCTCCCCTTATTCAAGGTGAATGTTCATTTAGGTGAACACAATGGATGGAGCAAAAATGTCTTGCCTAAGAAAAGTGTTTAAAAGGTGTATCATATATCCTTAAACCCTTTGAAATGTCAATTTTGGGTAAAGCATGGAGTAATATTGGGACATTTAATGTCTAAGAATGGTATTTTGATAGATGATAGTAAGGTAAAACTTATATTGGAATTCACACCACCCCCTACAAACTATAAGGGAGTATAACAATTTATGGAACACATGGGTTATTACCCTGAAGGTCCATTATGTTCTATGTTGATATTGCCAGGCCATTGTATAAGATTTTGATTGCCTTTGAATGGATTGAGGAGTGTCAACAGGCTTACGATGAATTGAAGAGGGAATTAGCTAGCACATCTACCTTGAGACCACAAATTGGGATCTCATATTCTACGTGCATTATCGATGCATCACACTTCACAGTTGAGTGTGTTTGGGCACAGCCAGGAGAGCATAACTTTTATTACTCAATTTGCTTTGCAAGTTGGTCAGTGAAGCTAAGATGAATATAATACCACAACCCAAGAGGGAAGGACTAGCCATGGTGTATACAATAAGAAAATATAGACACTATCTGTTGGCTACTAACAAGTTCATTTTCTTTGTGAATCATTAGGATTTGTTGTATCTTGTTAATAAACCTTGCATGATTGGATGAATTACCCACCGTACTGGCTATTGGCGGAGTTTGACTTTAGTGTCATAGTAAGAAAAGGTTTGCAACATGTATTAGAAGACCACATGTCCACAATACCTAATGGAAACTTGCCACTAGTGTTGATGATGAAGTACTGCATGCTATCCTATTCATATTAGATCTGGTACTACCCAAGTGGAGTGAAGAAATCTCTAAATATCTTGCTTATGGATTTCCATAGGACAAGCCATTAAATAAGGATAGAATGGGATGACTTATTAAGTTGGCAACACGTTATCAGCTAATAGCTGGTCAATTGTATAAGCTAGGCAAAGATTACATGCAGAGATGATGTGTTAGGGGAGGATAAGTTCCTGGCCATTTTAGAAGAATCTCATAGTGGAACTGCTAGTGGACATTTTATGAGCAAAGTAACAACAAGGAAGATCTCACAAGAAGGGCCAAGCATGTTTGGTGATGCCATGGAATTCATCATAAACACTATGATGAATGCTAGTGCTTTAACATTCCCCACGAACAAGATAGAATGCCTTTGGTTTTGATCATTGTGCAACAGCCATTTTTAAGAAGTGGGGAAATGACTTTTTTGGGCCCATTAGTTCAATTGTGCGATAAATACAAGCTTGATATATCATTATGTAGCCACTAACTATTTCACAAAATGGGAAGAAACGAAAGCTACACGAAAGGTGGATGCCTGTACAACTTCTAAATTGTTATATGAGCATATCATATCAAGGTTTGGGTGTCCCCCTAGAGGTGGTTTAGCGATAAGGGCTCCCATTTTATCAATGAGGTCATTAAACATCTTTTGATTCGATTTATGGTGGTACATCAAAAGCCATCACCATACTAGCCTCAAGCTAATGGGAAATCAAGCAATAAAGTCTATTGTGGTATCCTAACCAAGACTATAGAAGCTAGCCGGAACCATTAGGAGTATAAGTTAATATGTGGGTCTATAGGACTTCCTATAAGGTAGCTATAGGACAAACTCCTTTTTGCCTCACCTATGCGATTGAGGAAATGTGCTTATAGAATATTTGGTTCCCATCTTGAGCATAGCTATGAAAGAACATCTCAGGGGAGATTTCTCTAGCTGAGAGGTTGATTGAATTGTACTTTCATTATTATTATTGAGTACATCTTTTCCAGCACTCTTGAGCTTCACACATTTTCTCTCTTTTGCAGTGTGTGTGTGTGTGTGTGTGTGTGTGTGTCTATGTGCAGGCTTCTTCCACCATACCCAACATATATGTATATGTGTATGTATGTATATATACAACGTGGTCTCAGGCCCACAATACAAGGCATTCAAGAGGTCTATTCAGACTTGGGAGAACATTCCCAACTTCACAGATTTGGTGTTAATGTTGATCACATTGAAGAGAAGAACTTGGGTGAAGATCAAAAGTCTTCACAAAACAAAAACATTTCAGAGCAGTAGGCCTTCTACACAAGTGCAGGTAGAGGACAAGGTAGAGGTTGTGGACGTGGCCAAGGTGGTGGGTGTGTAAGTGGTGTGACTAGTTTATGTTTGCTTGAACTTCCGGCTAGGGGGCTTGGGAACTCTTTTCCCTAGTACTCGGGACAAAACCTAACCAAATTCTAAATTGGATCCATCACTACAGTGGTTGGGCGGTTGGCTAACCCATGGAACTGGATGGGGTTAGGCTGGACTGATGGATCCCTGTAATCGAGACTCAATTTCTGTTTAGTTCGATAGATGAAGTAAATCCCGGACAAAACTTATTCTATGGAAAAGAATCAACGGCTGTGCCTCTCAATGAGGAAAAAAGCGTTGATCTCTATGATCCAAGTACAGTCTTTTTCCCTGATCTGACTATGGGACTTACGGGTTCGGTCAGATGAGCTCAGTTAGTTAAGGCTTTTGACTACGTTAGGGAAAAGTTATCCTGGTGGAATCGCCTGTGCTTTCTGGGCAAGAGAATAAGGGTACTTACTATAAGGGAAATTACTCGCCTATAATAACATACAATGGTTGGTCCATAGTGTGAACTCGACTATATCAAATTTGACGCTATAACTATGCCATAAGTCTAGTACTCCAAAGTGGTTTTCACACAACTTGTCATCTAGTGGCATATCAACCATAATCTCACCAACCATGCCAGTGGCATGAGTGCGGAAGCTATCACCCCAGGCACATCATCAATGTCTACAGCACTAGTTGAGCTCGATATCTCAACACTCTCCCTCGAGCTCAACTCCACACATTGCACTCCAAGTACGCTCCTAAACCTATGGAGCTTTTCTGTGCCCAATGCCTTTGTGAAGATGTCAAAACCACCTGATCCTCAACACTCCCCCTTGAGCGCAACTCCACACACCGCACTCCAAGTAAGCCATTAGGGAAAATTTGGGCTCATTTTTGGGCCCTCTAAGAAATGCCACATCATCAAAAATGGGGACATGGTAATTTTTTTGCAAATCAACTCTAAATTTTTTGGAGGTTGAATATATAGAATATAATCTTCAAGATCTTTCCATTGATATATAGCATGATGGGTTTTGGACATGACACATGGAAGATGTACAAAAAGTAGGTTCTAAAGTGATGATGTGGACCCGGTAGCCTTTAAACTTTAAAGTATAGCATGATGGGTTTTGGACATGACACATGGAAGATGTACAAAAAGTAGGTTCTAAAGTGATGATGTGGACCCGGTAGCCTTTAAACTTGATTTTGAGGAAAATGGTATATCTTGAGCTTAACAACTCCAAATGTTTCGGAGTTTGAAATTATGGAATCTACTTTTCATGATCTTTCTAATGATATGGCATATGATGGGGTTTTAATGTAATATAGAAAATGTTCACCATGGCCCCCATTTTCAAGGTAAAGATGGCAAAAAAATCCTTAAAAGGCCCAAAAATAAGCCCAAATTTCCCCTAATGCTATAAGCAGGTTATCAATGTCTGCAGCACTAGTTGAGCTCAATATCTCAACATTTCCCCTTGAGCTCAACTCCACACACTGCACTCCAAGTAAGTTCTTAAACCTACGCAGAGCTTTTTTGTGCCTAATGCCCAAGAAATATCGTAGCTCACCCAGATCCTTCATCTCAAACTTCTACTTCAAAATCCTCTTGACATCATTTATGTCAGCATCCCTACCAGTGATTATCAAGTCATCCACATAAGTGACTAATAGCATGATCCTTCTATCTGTCTTTTTCACATAAAGTGAAAAATCTACATTGGATATTTGAAATCCAATGGTAAAAAGATACTCCCTAATCTTGTTTGACCATGCTTTGGGTGCTTGCTTTAAACCATATAAGGCTTTGTGTAGCCTGCACACAAAATCTTGGTGTGGATCACTCCCATAATGTGGTGGGTTCCCAACCCTTTTCCTACAGAGCCACCATAGCAATCCCAGCTCTCACAGTTGCCATTCTTGTAACCAGGATAAATGTCTCCTCATATTCAATGCCATAGATCTACACATAGCCCTTGGCAGCCAATCTTGCCTTATACCTTCTCACCATCACTGAACCATCTGCATTATGATTGACCTTATACACCCACTTACATCCAATTGCCTTCTTTTCCTTAGACAAAGGCACTAACTGTGATGTTGCATTTGCATCCAATGCTACCATCTCCTCATTCATGGCATCTTCCCATTTTTATTTCTGTGTGCCTGCTTATAATAAGTGAGATTCAACTCTTGTATTTCTTTAACCATGTAAGCATAATGATGGGTTGTATATCCATCATATCTCAACCTCTTAACATGGTACCTAACCCTTGTAGAAATGTGTACACCTGGATCACTACTAGGTGTCCTCCAAATAGCTGTGGTTCTCCTTACACCAGGAGTAACCATAGATGGAATGCCAAGCTCCTCATCAAATATTTTCTCAGAGCCACTAGAGTTACCATCCACATATGATTTAGTAACCTACTGACAAATCACACACAAAAGATTGATCTACCTTTTCCTTCCCTTTGTATGATACATGTGTACCTATATCTATCCTTAACCTTCTTGACCATGGAGACTAACACTAGATCCAATACTAGAGGAGTCTCTAGGGTCACTAAGAACCTATGATTGCTGCTCTATATGTGGTGTAGCATCAATACTTCTTACATCTGCATCTTCTTTTACCTTCACTGTTGGTGTATACCACCTACTCATCTTGTCAAAGACAACATCTCTGCTTACTCGCATCTCACGAGTGGTAGTGTTATAACATCTATAACCTTTATACTCCAAAGCATAACCAATGAAGGTGCATTTCTCTGCCTTTGGATCCAACTTTGTTCTCACTTCATTAGAAACCTGCACATATGCAATACACCCAAACACTTTCAAGTGAGACACATTTGGCTTTATGCCTATAAACTTATATTCAGGTGTCATACCATGAACAACTGCAATGGGGGTGCTATTCACAATGTACACAATAGTTGCTACTTCTTTTGCCTAAAAATAATGTGGCATATTCTTTTTAGACATCAAGGTGCGTGCCCCTTCTACAATAATTGCCTATTTTTTATTTCTACAACAATCTATTTGTAGAGGTGTACCTACATGTAAATTATCTCTTCATTCTCTGCATTCTCAAGAAATCACTAAACTTATTGGAGAAATACTCTCCCCCACCTCTAATCAGAGGCATTTTATTTGTATGTCTTTTTCCATCTCGACCAAGACTTTAAATCATTGAAAGTGGGCAAACACCTCACTTTTCTCCTTCATGAAATAAACCCACACTTTCCTAGTGTGATCATCAATGAATGTAACATAATATTGGCAACCTGTAATTGTTATAGTCTTAGTCGGCCTGGTCCCTATACATTTGAATGTATAACATCTAATGACCTTTCACTGACATGATTTTCATATGGAAAAGCATGTTTGGCCTACTTACCAAGCTGGCATGCTTCACATACTTTATGCATACCATCAACTTTAACCTGCAACAATATTTTGTGCCTACATAGACTTTAGCCTCGCTATATATTCACATGACCAATGCGCTTGTGCCATATGTCAATATCAACAAAATGACACCTATTCAATGCACAAATATGGCTGCCTCTACCTCAAGTAGGTACGTTCAAATCTAAAGTAAACATCTTACCATTTCTGTTACTCTTTGCAACTAGGTGACACTAATTTTTGAAGTCTTCCACAAAACAACCTTGAGGATTAAACCTCACCTGCAAACCCTACCATCTGTCCAATAGAAACCAGGTTCTTTGTAATATTTAGAACATGAAGTACATCTTCCAAGTACTTTATTTTATCATCCTACATAGATAATGTCACTTTACCAACATGCACAATGGGATGTGCAGTATCATCTCCTGTCTCTACATAACCATGTTTTTTCATTTTTTGCATGTCTCTAAACCACTCACCACCCATGACTGGTCATGTGGTTAGAGGCACCAAATAGATAACATATTTCTTTACATCCTGACATCTCTCCTATTGAGGAACTGAGCGTGTGCTGCATCATAAACAATTTCTCACTTTTGTCATCACCACCCTATTTACTAGATGATGCATAGTTGCCTTGCTACTATTGAGATGTCAAGCTCAACATGAGCTAACACTCATGAGGCGCCTAGATGACCAATTGACATTTACATCACTGGTGGGTTTGGTAGCTGGCCACCGACATATCTTTGCCATAGATTCTACAGTTGGACTACACCGACTAGTCCATATCTACCCACTCCACTTAGCGTGTTCACATTATGGACCGCTTGTATATACTCTATTATGTGTGTTAGTCACTTTATCTTCTTTGTATACCTCTTTTGTTGTAAGAAGAAGAAGAAGAAGAATTTTCAGCCTCTCACCTTGTGTGTTCTCTTCTAGGGTTTGTGTGAGTGTGTGTGTGTGTGTGCTTGCAAGAGCTCCACCTCTCTTCTCCCCTGCATCTTTTCATGGTATCAAAGCCTGGTTCATGCTAAGGGCTGAGTGGCAAGCAAGAGAAGCATAGGAAGCGGTACAAGGGTAAGAGCTTCATCTACTCTTCCCCCTTTGTGTTGGCTACTACACCCTTGTCGGAGGCACCAGCAAACGAACTCCGATTGAGGAGCTTTCTTTGCAAGAGAAGAGTTACAGGGCCACTATGCTAATCGTTGATATCCGTTGGATAAATTTTTTGGGCCAAAATCGCATTTCGGGCGCATCTTGGCCTCCGTTTTTCAGTTCACAGGCGTTCACGGGCACCACGGGTAAGTTTCGATTCTTTGCAAAACTCTGTTTTTGGAACTGCAAGAATGGCGATTGGTTGTGCGCAGACACTATGTGTACTGCAAAGAGGTCTTAAAGTTGCCATTAGGTATATGTATGCAAATTGAGGTCACTGGTTGTGATAGTTTGGGTGCAGACAAGATGTCAAATAATGGAATAAACCAGATTATTGTAGAGAAGCTTGATAAAAATAGCTTCCATGCTTGGAGGTTTAGATTAACCAATTTCCTGATGGGAAAAGGTTATTGGGACTACATTGAAGGTGAACATTAGAAGGCACCAGAGATACCAGAGATTAATCCAACTACTACAGATGTAAAAGAATTCAAGGATTGGAATCAAAGAGCAAGGAAAGTCATGTATTGACTTTTTATTACTATATAGGACACCATGATTGGGCATATACAGGATGCCAAGTCATCTAAGGAGGCATGGGATACCTTAGTGAAGCTGTATGAAACCAACACCAGGGCACAAAAGATTTAGTTGAAGAATGAGCTTCATATTGTCGAGAATAAAAATATGTATGTGAATGATTAGGCCTTGAAGATCAAGGGCATTATAAAATCCCTTGCATTAATTGGTGTTTCTGTTGATGATGATGATAAGGTGGAAGTGTGCCTACGTGGTCTCAAACAATAATACAAGGCATTCAAGACGTCTATTTAGACTCGGGAGAACATTCGTAACTTCATAGATTTGGTGTCATGCTGATCACATTGAAGAGAAAAATTTGGGTGAAGATCAACAGTCTTCACAAAACAAAAATAGTTCAAAGCAGTAGGCCTTCTACACAAGTTCAGGTAGAGGTAGAGGTCATGGACATGGCCAAGGTGGTGGCTAACAAGTAATCAAAATTATGGTCAAAAAGTAGCAATAGTCCCAAGAATTACAACAACAACACATAGGTGGAAGAGGCTAGTTTAGAGGTAGGGGGAGTGAACGAGGTCATGGTAATTGGCAAAGATAGCATAATGATACACAAGGTTTTTTTTACTATGGTAACCGTGGACATGTGTAAGCAGATTGCTATAAGAAGTAGAGTGACATGCAAAATGAAAAAGTGCAGTAAAACAACTATGCATCCTCTAGCATAAATAATGAGAATAATGAGAGGTTGTTTGTTATGCAACATGCGGTTAATGTTGTGTCTGGAAATGATGTAGCAGCATGTAAGGATAATGTGTGGTATGTTGATTCAGGTGCTTCAAACCACATGACAAGTCATGGGTGAGTGGTTCAAGGAAATGAAGAGTCTTGAAAGACCAGGTTTTGTTGAAATGGGGGATGACACTGCTCATCCAATTGCCCATGTTGGAGATGTGTCGTTGTCTATGCAGGATGGTAAGGTGAAGTACCTTGCACAGATGTACTTCATGTTTCGAATATTACAAAGATTTTGGTTTCTATTGGCCGGATGATTGAGTAGGGTTTGCATGTCCAGTTTAACCCAAATTATTGCTGTTATGTAGAAGACTTTAAAGATAAGTGTAGGTTGGTTACAAAAGGCAACAAAGTGGGCAGAGTGTTTACATTGAATGTAAATATGCCTGAAGTGAGTGTTGCAATGTTTGCAAATGGTTCAGGAGTTGTTGCTGCAGATACAGACATTAAGAGAATTCAGCATGTAAATGTGCAAATAATGAAGTCTATGCAGACTAAAGAAATTGTGACAGAGCTACATAAGTTTAAAGTTGAAGGTATGCAGAAAGTATGTGAAGTGCATGTCAATTCAAAAAGCAAACAAAACATGTATTTCCACATGGCATAAATGTGATCAGGAATGTACTAGATGTTGTGCATTTAAATGTATGGGGTCCTACAAAGACTATGTCTATGGGTGGCTGTAAGTACATAATAATATTCATTGATGACCACACGAGGAAAGTTTGGGTGTATTTCATGAAGGAGAAGAGCAAAGTGTTCACTCATTTTTAAAATTTCAGAGTGATGGTGGCTAAAAAACAAACAGGAAAGCATGTGAAGTTCCTAAGGTCAGATGGAGGGGGGGAATACTTCTCCAGTTCTCTGAATTCTTACGAAAGAATGGCATTCAGAGAGACAACTTACATGTAGATACACTCTGCAACAAAATGGAGTTGCTGAGTGGAAAAATATGCACATTGCAAAGATAGCACGAGCATTGATGGCAGAGAAGAATATGCCGCATAGCTATTGGGCTGAGGCTATGTCTACAACAGTTTATATCATGAACAAGACTCCTACTTGCAGCCATGCATGATGTAACGCCAGAGGAGAATTTTATTGGCAGCAAGAAACCTGATTTATCTCACTTGAATCGATGTATTGCATATGTGCACGTGTTAGATTAGTTACGTGCTAAGTTGGATCCAAAGGTAGAAAAATGTGTGTTTATTGGGTATTCCCTTGAGAAAAAGGAATATAGATGCTATAATCCTGCTACACGTGAATTGAGGGTAAGCAAGGATGTTGTATTTAATGAGATGAGTAGCTAGTATGTTGCTAAAAAAGATGTTGTTGGGGCTGATGTAAGTGGAAACGTGGTTGCACAAAATGCAAGTCAGCAATCACAGTCATCGAGTGGACCAGGAGAGTCCTCATCCAGTGGTTTTGTTGATAGACCATGGAGTGGCAAGTTGTGCCATAATAGCAGTCTTGGAAATATGGTTGTGGTACATCACATAAAGACAAAGAGAAAGTGGTTGAGCCCCTTGGTATACCTGATGTTTCTTCATGGCATTCTTTTGTTGATGGAGAGTCTAGTGGCTCAGAGATGAGCCTTGATGAGGAGCTTGGGATCCCAGCAATGAGAATACCTAGTGTGAAGAAGGCTATGGAAGCCATGAATACAAAGTTACAAAGATCTAGAAGAGTCAAAAACCCTGTGTAGAGGTTGAATTATAATGGTTATGTGGCACATTGCTACGCTTATATGGGAAAAGTTGTGCAGGTTCTAGAACCCACATGTTTTGATGAGGCTATTGGAAATGTGTGTTGGGAGAAAGCTATGGATGAGGAGATGGATGCATTGTAAGAAAACGAGACTTGGGATTTGGTGACATTTCCTGAAGGCAAGAAAGCTATTGGTTGTAAAAGTGGGTGTATAAGGTGAAACATAACAGTGATGGTAGCATAAGTAGGTACAAGGCTAGATTGGTAGCCAAAGGATATGCATAGACACATGGGACTCATTTTGAGGAGACATTTGAGAGTTGTGATTATGGTGGCTGCAGCTAAAGGCTGAAGCTAAAGGCTAGTTTTTATACAGATGGATGTAAAAAATCCATTCTTGCATGGTGATTTGCAAAGAAGAAGTGTATATGGATCAGCCACCTAGTTTTGAGGATACAGGTCACCCAGAGTATGTATGTAAGCTTTGTAAGGTTTTGTATGGGCTGAAGCAAGCTCCACGAGCATGGCATGACAAGATTGCTGAGTATCTTGTCACTATTAGTTTTCATATGGCAGATGCAGATCACTCTTTGTATGTGCGTAAGAGTGATAAGGGTATTGTAATCATCACCATATATGTAGATGATCTTATTGTTGGGGGTGACAACTTGGATGATATTGAGCATGTGATGTTTTAGATAAAGGATTTGGGAGATCTATGCTATTTTTTGGGAATTGAAGTCATTTGCACACCTGAGGGTATTTGGTTGTCACAGAGACAGTATGTATTGGACATGTTCTCCAAGTATGGGATGGCTGATTGTAAGTCCATCTCGGTCCCATTAGATCAAAATGGCAAGCTTAGTGCAGATGCAGGTTATGTGTTGGAGGATCCCACTATGTACAGGAAGATTGTGGGGAGTTTGATCTATGTCATGATCAGCAGGCCAGATTTGAGTTACAATGTTGGCTTAGAGAGCCAGTTTATGCAGGTTTCGTGAAAACCACAACTTAACAGTGGGCGACGCACACTTCAGTATTTGAGAGCCATTGTTGATTATGCATTGTTTTATGCAACAAGTGTACTATTGGAGCTATATGGGTACACAAATGCGGATTGGGAAGGTATCATCTCAGACAACAGGAGAACTACCAGTGGATTTATGTTTTCATTGGGGAGTGTTGCTATGACATGGAGCAGCAGGAAGCAGCCCATAGTTGCCTTGTAGAGTACAGAGGTAGAGTACAGAGGAGCTACAGTGGGCAGCACATGTGAGGTAGCTTGGTTACGCAAGCTACTTGCTAATTTGGGGTTGCATGTGGAGAGAAAGTTTGTCATATATTGTGACAATCTTAGCATTATATAGTTGGCGAGGAACCCAGTTTTTCATGCGCGGATGAAACACATTGAGGTACATTACCACTTTATCAGAGAGAGAGTCTTGGCAGGTGACATCAACTTGGCCTATGTCAGCACACAGGATCAGGTTGTTGACATCTTCCTCACGAAGGCCTTGGGAGCTAAGAAACTCCATAGATTTTGAGATATGCTTGGAGTTCATGAGTTGGAGTTGAGCTTGAGGGGGAGTGTTGAGATGTCAAGCTCAACATAAGCTGACACTCATGAGGCGCTTGTATGACCATTCGACATTTACATCACTGGCGGGTTTGGTAGGAGCTGGCACGCATCGACATATTTTTGCCAGAGATTCTACAACTAGACTACACCGACTACTCCACATCTATCACTCCACTTATCGTGTTCACATTATGAACTACTTGTATATACTCTATTACGTGTGTTAGTCACTTTATCTTCTTTGTAGACCTCTTTTGTTGTAGGAAGAAGAAGAAGAAGAATTTCAGCCTCTCACCTTGTGTGTTCTCTTCTAGGGTTTGTGTGTGTGTGTGTGTGTGTGTGTGTGTGTGTGCTTGCAAGAGCTCAAGATCTCTTGTAATGACCCCTAGTTCAAAGTTCTGAGCCTTATTAAATTATTTTGAATTTAAAAATGTGATATCCTTATCCAATAAGGTTGGAAAATAGGATTCAAAGAAAAATAAAAAATTTTGGAATTATCCACAAGAAAATATTAAAGAAATACTCACAGAAGGTGAAGATATTGCAGTCATGAGCTTCTGATATGTAAAGAAGACTTAGGGGGAGCCTTTTGGCACATATATGGAGTGGGAAGAAATCTTCAAGAAGGCGCCTAGAAGTCCCATCAAACCCCCATTTTTTAATTCAAAAATACTCTAAAAGCATGGGATATTTCATCTCTCATCTCTCCTCTTCCAAACTAGATCAAAAAGTGGGCTTAACTAGTCCAAACTTGTCCAAATTGGATCAAATTGAAGCTAGAAGCCTCTAGATCCCGGTTGGGCTTGGTTGGAGGCCTCTCTCACCTATAAATACACCCCCACTCCTTTGTATTTTTATCTTAGTGTATTTTCACTAGCGTAATTTTCATTTTAGTGTAATTCCTCTTCCTCCTTGCCTCTCCATTGTGAAGCTTTGGGTGCTTCACTAAACCTCTTTTCTCTTGAAGGCTAATCCTCTCATGGTGGTCTAGCCTCTTCTCTTGAAGGTGAACCCTCTCTTGAAGGCAAGCTTTCTTCTCTTGAAGACTATCCTCTTCTCTTGGTGGCCAAGCCTCCTCCTCCTTGAGGTCTACACATCCCCTTACAAGCTCAAGAACCAAGCTCACATCAAGGGTAAGCCTAAACAATGATGCTTATACTATCTTCTTCTCCTCTACATGATTTGAAAGCATGAAGATGCATGATTCTCTTCTTCTCCTCTACATGATTTGAAAGCATGAAGATGCATGATTCTCTTCTTGAAGTCTTGATTAAGTAGATGTTTAATCTCTTTCTTAAGCATTAGGAGTTCTTCTTTTCTCTTCCATATGTTTTGAAAGCTCTCTAATCCATAGTTCTTCTCTTAAACCATGTGGAGTTGGTTTATATGCTAATATTCCATACCTATGGTCATGATTTATGATTAATACTCATGTTTAGCATTAGGGGGCATTTGGACATATTTTGGGCCTTTTACTATAATGAAAGTAATTAGCAACGGACCAGTAGGAATAGAGGATTGTGCACATTTGGTCTCCTTTGAATATAGGGAGGGAGACTAGGCTATAGGGAGGGGGACTAAGCTTTTAGTACTAATAATTATACTTGTCCCTTTAAAAAAAGTAGGGGGTTTAGGGTAGGTATGGTCCCACCATTTTTTGTGGCTCAAAAAATCCTTGAAATTTTTGAGATCCCCCCAAAACTCACATTTCCCCCCAAAAACCCATCTCAAATTTCATTGTAATCAAAAATTTCATTTTCAAGTCCGCTTTCCCTCTTGAACGTCCAAATTAAACTCTTTCTCCCTTTCTCTTCCATCTCTATCTCATTTGCCCAACCCTAATGAAACCATTAAAGCCCAAAACCCTAAACTTTCTCCTCTATCTTAATCTCCCTCCCTTCTCAGAGCTCCATCTCTTTCATCTTCAAGGCTCCCGTAAAACCCTAGTCTCTGCACATCTCTTTCCTTTTTACTCTAAACATAACCTTTCTACTCTAGCTTCCAAGAAGATATGGCCGCACCAAGAAGACCAAAAGATGAGATTGAGGTGATATCCTTGCACAACAAGAAGGAAGATGATGGTGCTTGGGTGGGAGAGGCATTTTGTAAGAGCGCTTGGGTTTATCTACAGCCTGTTGCAATCAGGCCTCACCGAGCGAGCTCGATGGCGAAATATACTAGAGCACCATTGGAAAGGTTATTTACAAGGCTTCAAGAAGGCAAGTAATGGAAAAATACTGGCCACGGTACAACATGTTTACACAGCACGAGATATCCATCTTCGCCAACAATCTCAATTTCCATACAATTGTAAGTATCACAAGTAGACTGGGTGAGATTTTCTGGCAGAGATGTTTCAATCTAAGTTAACTTATTTCTTGTTTGCAGATATTTTTCCTTCAAACATGGTAGAGGAGTAGCCATTGGAAAGCCTTACTGAAACATTTCAAGCATTGCATATGCAGACATTGGTCAGGCAATGTTTTCTTGTAAAACAAGTGCATAATTTCTTAAGGAAAAGGTCTTCTTTTACCGGCACTCCTATTTGGTGCCAAAGAAGGATGGTGGGTTTGGTAAGCTACAGATAATCACATCTCCACCCCTATCTTCTATAGAATGGCCAATTCCAAATGCTTGGACTGTAATGGTCATGAAATCAAAGATTCTTTGTGATATACAAGGGTCTTTGAAGTTTGCAAAGCCCTCTCGATCTATGAGTCTTAGTTGGGTATGCCCAATACATCTTTTTGCCAAGATGTTCAATCAATTTTGTTTCTCACAAACACCTACCAGGTTTGTGTGCAAGAAGGTATTAGGTGATGACATGGTAGCCTTGCTTGGAGACCAGTGGAGGACTGTAGAAGGGATACATAAGGATGACACATTTAAGTGCAATATAGTAGAATCTAGTGTCTCATTTCGGTATCTCAAAGCTTGTGCCACACTACACATACACTTCTATTATGAGCGGTGGATGAAAAAGAATAGTTGGGTTCCAATGCAGGCAGATGAACAAGTTGTTTTGCCTCTCAATATATGTGTTCAGTTGCCCAGTGGTGCAGTGGAAGTTGTAGGTGCAAGTAGACATTGGAGCCTCCTAAATATTAGAGAGCACCTCAATATCGTGGGAGGTGAGGATATTAGCAGAGCATAATTCAAGGTGAACAATAGGAAGATTTGAAAACGACTAGAGCCAAAGACCTTGGTAGATCCTGATTGGGATGTTGATGGTATATTTCTCAATTAATGGGGATTTTATATTTTGTGAATTTTGAAGCTACTTTAAGTATGTTAATTTTGTAAAGTCCTTGCCCTCAAAAAAGTGTAATGACCAATGAATTTTTGTCTTGTAACAGCTATGAATTTAGATTTTTATATTAAATTTATAACTCAACAAATTTACTCTAAAGCTATCTTGTATGTGCACAATAATGGTCAGCTCAGTGTAGGTACTCGGGTTCCTATTCCAAAATGTTTTAGTGGCACATAGATTTACAACACATGGTTTTTTTATGTTGATGGTTTCGGAGTCCATTCAAAACAATATATAAAGATCAGTCCATAAGGGAATTGAGAACATAATATCTTACAACTTGTAAGCTCTATACAAAAGCCACCCATGGATGCAAACTCTTCTAATGAGAGGAGTGTTACTAGCAAGGTTGCTAGGCCAGCTATTTTAGTTGTTTCTTATGATGATGTGATGACTCCTATTTCTCTATTGGGGATACAGATGACCAACCTATCTAGATATCTGAAAGCTTCAAAAAAGACCTTGAAGATGTAGACAAACTGATAGTAGATGAAGCCAAAGAGGTGCATCAAAGAATTCTTCAGGAACAGCCCAGAGAAGAAGACAGAGGAAAAATCTGTCGTACAGAATTAGAAAGGTCTTAAATCGATGGACTTAGGCCCAATATAAGTCATTGTAAGACTTGTACTAAACTGTTGTATCTTAGCAAACAATGACAAATGTGATGAAAAATTTCTTCATGGACGTGTCTACTCTACAAAGTACTCATCACGATTTTGAAGCAAATGTCTTTAAAATTCAGTTTTAACCAAAGATAAGTTATGAGAATAAAAATTCTCAACAATCTATTTTATTATGGCAAAGCACAATACTCACAAAATACAATAATGAGTAGGGCTCAATAAAAATATAGAATGTTTATACAAATATGAGCCGAGCTCAATAAAAATACAAAATCTTTACAATGTTGTCTCTCGAATACAAAATGCCTCTAAGCAGTTTCGAGCTCTGTAGCCTCAGCCTTGGCCTCCTCCTTTAACTCTACCTTGGCCTCCTCCTTTGACTCAGCCTTGGTCTCCTCCTTTGTCTCCTTTGTTGGCACCTTGCCTACCTTTTCCTTGCCCTTGCCTGCAAATGGAAGCTTCCTCTTTGCCTTGCCCTTGCTTCCCTTCTTAGGGACTCCTTGTTTAAAGCTGAAATGCTTAATAGGGCAATGAAACGGCATCTTTTTTCTCTTCTTTGATGCACTAGTGCCAGCCAACTGGTGGAAGTGGCGACGAGTCAGGGTCATCAGGCGTAATTGCATTATTGAGGATAATGTTTATTGCCTTTGCCCGCACACTCCATAGCCAGAACTTGTCTGAGAGAATAGACTACACAACAACATAAAAGTCAATTAGAATAATGCGAGATCTCTCATGAAATGAACATAGAGAAATTATGTTACAATGACATAAGAAACTTACACAGCTATCAAAATTAGTGTACTTATAAAGGAGGAACTTTTAGAAATTTGTGACTACGTGCCAGCCACAAGAGTGCGAATCCTTTTGCATAGGAACAGGTTGGTTGAGAAATTTCCACTCTATATCCTTTTTCAATTTAGGACATAGAGTTTCAATCAATGAAATCTCCCTCTTACATGCCCTACAGTCAACGATATAAAGAATGACTTACAATCAACAATTAGGAAGCAAGAAGGAAATGATATAAAGTATAATGACTTACAATTTAGACTGTTCATGCATTCTGAGAAGGCTATTCGGCATTTCACCACATTTATTAAACAAGCAGACCAGTGCCCTCTGAAATTGAGAAAGCAAACAAAAAATATAAGAAACCTAACACATGCAACTAATAACTTAAATTCCATCAACAGCTTTAAATCTAAAGAAAATAAATACTTCTCTATATATGGCAGCACAACAAAGCAGGTACCCGGACTAAATCCCTGGAAATAAGGAGTAAGGTCCTCATCAGAATCGACGGGTCAATCAGGATAGTTGATACCAAAGGATCACAAATATATACTTGCTTTGCTTGGTCTAGCAAAAGCTCTTTCAACAGTACCCGGCAGATTGAATTAAAAACATTAGGAAAGGGAAAAAGAAATCAAAATAAGAAAGCATTCAAAAAAATGCGAAGAGTACACACCTTAAACAAGTAAGCACAATACTGTCATTGATCTCTCTATTCTTTTCAACGAGCATATAAACATCCGTTGGAGCGGTATGGAGGTAATCCTCCTGCTCGGCGTTGTACGAGACATTGCATATAATCTGACCAAGCACCACCTTTAGTCTGTTGTTATTCTCTCCCTCCAACTTTAGAAGGTTTTTTGCCAAATCATCCCTATTGACATTCTCTTCTAATGTCTCCTTTCCTTTCAGATCCGCCCCCTTTACAAGCCTCTTAAGCCCTTGTGGACCTGCTCTGTTGTTGTCACCTCTTCAATAACCACCTTGTCACTAGCCCTGTTGTTTCGCTTCAAAGCAGGGGGAATGGAGAGGATTTCTGCTGCCTTCCTATCCCTGAATGGTAGAGGTCACATGAATTTATCATACCTATACCTAACTCTACTACTAATTTCATGTCCTTGTCCATTAGTGTGACACTCTTGGCATGGGCAGCACAAATGTTACTATCATTTAATCAGTCTATAAGGAAGTCCTCACATGACTCTTGAAGACATGCGACAGCGCTACTCTGCCATTTAAAGTAACCTTTTCACTTTATTCTATCGCTTATGGATCTGACAATCCTCAAGAAAGGAGCTTTGGGGATGAGGAGATTGACAGCCGCCTGCGCCTTCCTTATCTCCGTAAACATTTTTCTTTGCCTCTACAAAAGTGACCCTGGCCTTTGAAATGTTCCTGCTCGTGGTGCTGGGTTTGACATCAGGAAGCATAGGTTCACTTAAGACATCCTGACAGTCTGTTTTCTCTGGAATATCTGGAACTGGATCTGGCTTTGGCACTGAAACTCTCTTGACGGTCTGTTTTGTGCATGCCATTACAGCACTAGAAAAGAGAAGGCATAGTAATTAGCCAAGTCACACGACCACCATCCTCCGCGTGATAACGGGAATCCAAATCTAGACCAACGTTCTTTTCGCACAGTGAACAAAACAAGCAAATGTGTTTACCATGTAGTGCGTAATGTATTCCATTTGACGACCTGAAGAATGTCCACTTCTGTACACTGCATGCATTCATGCATGTGTTTGACCGTTTGCTCAAGTGTCACATAGATTATGCATTTACCATGCAAGGCAAAGAACGACAAGAAGAAGCTATTCATAAAGTAGAGCAACTACTCAACTCAATTGGGTGCCATGGTGGCAATGTGTAGATTACTGTTAACAAAAAGACCTTTGGCATAAATCATGAGGTTGCACAACAAGTGTCCATGAGTGGAAATAAAGTAAGACGTTTTTGGAGAAGCCAAAAAATGCCAAGAACTCAACCAAGCCTTGCAACTTGTGGGAGGATTTATGCAAATGTACAACATTTGACTGCACTAATTCAATCCTTGTAATTCTACGTGAGAAGGTTTGGTCAGACTTCAATAAGATGGTGAAACTTTTGACCAAAAGCACGACAACCACAAAGGAGCAACAAAAATTTAAAGACGAGCTTTCTAATTTTACGAAGTCCATGGTTGATACATGGATAGGATTCCATTCTGGGTCTCTCAAATGCCTATTTGGCATAGCTAGCATGTTGGCAGACAAGACACCTCCAACCCAGTTGCCAGCATCATCCATGGGATCGTGCTCAATATCTTGATTCTCAAGCATCCTCTTCTTTCCCGACTTTTGTTTGTTTTCCCTCACCATTCTCATGCACCATGGACAAGGATTTGGGGTGTTGGCACCTTCTGGACACCCAAGCAAGCACTTTATTGTCTTCAGGTCACCCCCCAAATGCCAATCTATTGTATAAGTGCCCTTGCCCTCTACCTCAAGTTTTTCTCTCTGAATCTGTGCTTTGATGACAGTGGTAATCCAGGGTATCCTATCAAACATCCAAGCAAGAACTTCATGTGTCTCTTTTGGTACTTCAAATGCCCCAAGCCACCATATCTCTTTCTCAGATTGGACACTATATGAGGGAAGGTCTAGCTTGCAAATCTGCTCCCTATCAGGAGTTTGGTTGATCTCAATATTCCCCTCAAATGTGTCTTTACTGAGAAAAGACGATAACTCTGAACTTTTTGCATATGCCATAGCCTCATTCATGAGTGTGATACTCATTCGCTCTACCCTCTTTCCTTTCACAATCTGATACTCATCCATTTTCAACACAAAGCCTCATTCATGAGTGTGATACTCATTCGCTCTACCCTCTTTCCTTTCACAATCTGACACTCATCCATTTTCAACACAAAGCTAACTTTGTTACCTTGCATGACAAAGTTACCTTGCATGACAAAGTTACCTTGCATGACAAACAAAATTAAATAAGCTTGGATTTTTCATAGACTTTTTCAACTCCTTTGAAAGAGATTAAAGTTACTTACAATTATTAGGTAATCCATAGAATAAGATCATAACTTTCTAAAGACGTAGATCAACAAATATATTATTGAACTCTTTGTTAAGGAACCACAATATTACCATTGTTACCTCGCTTTTTTCCCCAAGCTCTAATGGTCAGCACATCATTGACGCAGTGGTACTCTCCAATCTTACATTGCACATCTTTATTGCATGTCCTCTTTGCTAATCTTAATCTTCTTGGGGCAGGAAACATATTTCGTGTGATGCCTTGTTTGCGAAGTGTATCTTGCAGTAATTGATGGAGAGCTGGGTATCCTTTTGTGCTTATGCCCACTTCATTACATGCATTCTGAACTTCCTCAATGCCTAAGATATTAGTTATATCTTTCATTATCTCATTTGCAAGTATCTATTGTATCTTCTTGTAGCGTGGATCTCGAACTCTCTGTAGCTGTAAAATATTATTCTGTGTAATTTCGAGAGCTTGTTGCACACTACTCAAAGTGACTTGCAAGCTATGAATTTGTGAGTTTAGAAATTGAACCTTCCATGCATCACATATACTTAAGCGTTTGCAATATCCAAGGAGCCCATTCTCGCCCTCTCCAACAAAATGAATGAATGAGGACAGGTCTGTGAAAGGTAGAGAGAAATTTGAAAAAGGATTATTAGGATATAAATATCCATCAACCCAAAGATCCACATTACAATGACCCTGATGTCTTCTTTCTTTCTTCTCCTGTGCATTTAGATGTTCTTTTCTGATAGGTGCATATTCATTCAAGATGTGAATATGCAAGTCTACCTTCCTCACTCGTGATGAATTTGAGGTGTTTGTTATTTCTGTGAGTGCCATAGTAGACACAATGGAAGATGGTAGATAGCTTGGATCTCAAAGAGAAGCTTGAAAGAGAGACCTACTGTAAAGAGGGAAGGGCTTGGGAGGGAAAGACTGAGAGAGAGAGAGAGAGAGAGAGAGAGAGAGAGAGAGAGAGAGAGAATCTTTTAGTTGTTGAGTCAGAGAGAGAGGAGATGTGATGGTAATCAATGAAGAAAACGGTTTTTAGGTGGATTTGCTATAAAATATAAATTTTAAATTGCTAGCCTATCCGAAAATTTAAATTTAAATTAAACTTTTAAATACAAAACGTAAGTTTTCCTTGTCTTTTAATGACTTGATTTAGAATTTGTGGGAACTTCAAAAACGCAATGAAAGTGTATTAAACAAGATTGTCTTTTAATGACTGTTGATATGAAATTTAGAGGGAACTTCAGAAACGCAATGAAAGTGAAATGTGATTGAAAGTTATTTTGAGATAATTATTTTGAATTGTAATAAAAAATATTTTTGGAGCCCCTATATGGACAAGATTGATGATGTTTCGAGAGTTTTAGTGGTGGCTAGAAAGAGAATCCTAGAGTGAAAATCCTAGAGAGCGAAAACTAGAGAGATCCCCTAAAAGCTTTTAGGGCCAAAAGTAGGTGTCATTATGAGGTTTGTCTCCTTAAGCCTCAATAAAATTAGTCGTAATTCCTTAAAATTAGGGATCCTTATAGGGCCCTTTTTATGTTCAAATACCCCCTAATGTTGGAAGCATGCTACTTTCATGGTTATCTCTTAAATCATGCTTTCTAAATAAAGAAGATGATTATTTAGTGAAGATGTTAACCCTCTTGCTTATTACTTTATTTTAGGGCTT
Organism: Cibotium barometz; assembly: GCF_041138505.1. Taxonomy (NCBI): domain Eukaryota; kingdom Viridiplantae; phylum Streptophyta; class Polypodiopsida; order Cyatheales; family Cibotiaceae; genus Cibotium; species Cibotium barometz. The sequence goes on from NC_141068.1 coordinate 7,470,092, forward strand.
ATAATGATGTTTAGATGAATTTATGTTTATGTTTACACTTAGGTTTATGCATAAATAATTTTATATTAAAAGAGGAAGTCTCATCATATTTTTTTGTAATTATTCAAAATATGTTTACACATAAATTATTTTTATATAAAGAGGAACTTTCATGATATTTTTATGTATAAATATTTATATATGTTTATACATAAATATTCTAATACTAAAAGAGGAAGTTTCATGGTATTTTTATGTATAAATATTTATATATGTTTATGCATAAATATTCTAATGCTAAAAGAGGAAGTTTCATCATATTTTTTTATGTATAAATATTTATGTATGTCTATGTATAAATATTCTAAATGCTAAAAGAAGGATTTTCATTATATTTTTGTGTATACATTCATAGTATGTGTATGCATAAATGTTTAGATGTCAAAAAGAGAAATTTTTGTTATATTTTCATAATTATATTCATGCATGTGTATGCATAATTATCTAGATGGCAAAAGAGGACATGTGAATATATTCTTATGTATAAATATTCAAGGTATGCTTATGCCTAGACATTTTAAATTTTAAAAGTTTATATGTGAATATATTCTTATGTATGTATATTCATGGTATTTCTATACATGAATATTTTTATATCAAAAAAAGAAGAATTTTCATCATATTTTTAAATATGATTATGCATAAATGTTTTTAGTATTAAAAGAGAATGTTTTATTATAATACATATATATTTATGGTATAATGATGCCTAGATTTTAAATGGAAAAGAGAATGTTTAAGAATATTTTCATGTGAATATTTTAATGAAATGATGCATGCATATTTATTGAAGGATAATTTAGAAAAGAAATATCCATGTTTAAATTCCATTATTCATGAGTAGAATTATTTATAGTTCTTTTATATCCAAAGTAGAATGAATTTTCATATTATTAGATGTTTATCCATGATGCGATTAGAATTCACATTTATTTTATGAGATAAATGGAGAAATATCTATAGGAAATTCTCATGTTTATTTTTATATAAATTTTAGGAATTTATGTTTATGCAATTCCTTGAAAAATGAAAAGGAGAAATTCTTATTTTTGATATTAGCTATAAGTACGAATACTTATTTTCGTAGGAAATAAATCTAGGAATAAATTCAAGCATTTTGGTGCTAGACCATAACCACTTGAGAAAGGTGGGATAGTAAGATGCCTGCCCATCTCTTAAATCGTAAATTAAGCCAAAGACTTGTGACCATTACCATTTCTTCAATACGAAGAAGGGACACCCGCCTGATTTAGAGAAGTTTCCCCTAAAACCTGAAATCGTCTAGAAATAAGTTAGAAATTCGTTTTGATTTGTATTTGATGGATGGATCATCCGAGATACGAGATTCATGATTTTTATTGAGGAAGTCTAGGTTTTGAATGAAAGGTCTTGTGAAACCAATACTAGAGATGTTTTCTTGTGAAATAGCTTTTCATGAGATGAAAACAAACTCAATGGAAAAATCCTACTTGCATAGAAACTCTGTTTTTTGTAAAGGACTGTCTTACGCCAGAATGCTAGAGGAAGCATTTGGTTTATTGTTTAAATGAGGCCGTGGACCTAAGGAGAGTTTACGTTGCAACAACAGCCGGCAGGGAGTCAGTGAAGGACGTCTCTTGCGGTAAAGCCTGCCAAGGTCTTGACCAACTTCGGTACGGTTAAAATGGTGCGCTCCCAGTGCAATGGGTGAGGGATCGATGAAAGCGACCTCTGCGTGAAGAGCTAGGACACCTAAGGAGGATCCTAGAGAGTCTGACCAGACGGTGCCGAGCTCGATTACCCAAGACACCCATATGTATTTGAGGGAGATTTCAAGGAGTTGGAGCAGTGTACTATGTATATATTTAAGTAAACTAGAAACTATGAAACTGGATCTCATTGGTTGATTAGCCAGTCTTCAATGGAGACTCCGGATGACACTTGATTGGAAAACAATAAAACTGAACTATTTTTGAGTTATGATATTTTGTAATCAATGTATTGGTGTGATATTTGGTTACTCTTCCATGTTTTGAAAGAGGAGTGTGTGCGTACAAGGTGTGCGTGCGTGACTATATTCGAAAGCTAAAGTTAAGAATGGCTTTTCAATTATGGGTGTGTGAGTAACTAAATATTTCACCAAAAGTATAGTGGTTGGGCGGTTGGCTAACCCATGGGATTAGATGGGGTTAGGCTGGAGAACGATGGAAGTTTTATAAATTAAATTATAAAGGGTAATCTCGATAGGAGTTCGTTTAGGATGCAATCAGTAGCTTAGAAACCTGGACAATCTACTTTAAGAGATCAGATCAACGGTTTTGCCTCACTTGAGGGGGAGGAAAGTGTTGACCTCTATACTTCTTGAAAGTAATAGGACACAACGGCTGTGCCTTGCTGTCGGTGGGGGAAAAAGCGTTGGTTTCTATGAATTAAGTATAAAGATTGTTCCTCCTTCAAGTCGGTCATCCGAGTGAAGGATAGCCTAGACTCTTGACCCCGTTAGATAAATTTTCATTAGAAGATTTTCGTGGAGGAATCACCCATGCTTTCTAGGCGAGGAAAGTTTTTTCCAGGTTCAGTTTTGGAAGAGCCACCGGACTAGTCCCTTGCCCGGACATTCGTGGGCAAGGCCCCGAGTGGGAAGCTCTGCCCTGCGCGTGAGGTTGCTACTTCCGCTGCTAGCACTCTAGAGTTCGATGGGTAGAGAAGGCAGGGGTCTCACAGTTGGTATCAGAGCAAAAATAATGTTTTGCGAAAATTTCAAAAATGAACACCAGATATTGAGATTAAAGGAATAAGTTCTGTTTTCTCAAGACGTATGTCGTGGATCTATAGTAGAATGATTACTTTGTTTGAAGGATCTATAGTAGAATGATTACTTTGTTTGAAGGAATTATTTTTGAACTTCTTAAGTCTTAGAATCTCGGAACGAAGTCGAATAGAAAATTTAACGATGTATCATTTTGGAAGAATCATGAGCCATGCGCATCGTGGTAGACATCCAGATCCTCACGCGGATGAGAATGAGTTTGACCCTGACATTCGTAAAGCTCTACAGAGATCTCAACCAGGTCCCTTCAAGGGTGAAGGGGATGACTTAGGTGGTGAGGTCGTAGAAAAATGGATCAAAGCTATGGAGGAATACTTTGATGTAAACCAACATGTTCTTGAGAAATGATATGTGGCATTGATTGGCGGAGTCTCAGAAGAAGAAGGGCCATAGGGAAAAAAGTCAATTAAGAATGAGAAAACTAAGGAGGCTAAAAAAACAAATCTAGGAATGCCTCAAGGGCTAGTCTTCATTCGGGACCTGGACGAGGACTCATACTCCTTGGGCACAAGGACTGATTCTAAACTTGGCAAGGAAATACCACCCAAAACCAAGAACACGGGAAAGGAGACTCCACGGCAAGCTGTAATTCTTGAAACTAGATCACATATGACAAAACTTGGCTCTTATCCTGACCCTTAGAAGGAGATTGAGCAAGCCCAAGAATTTAGTGATTTAGCTACAAAAACATAAGATTAGCTTGAATCAAAGCCCAAGCAAGTGAGAGTCTCAGATACTATACACCCTAGTACCTACTACTAAGATTCACAAACCTCTGAATGTGCCAAGGGTCATCATGGAAGAGACCAAGGCATCCATCTCTCATAGTTTGATCCGTGATTGGTTCAAAGGATAACTACCATATGGAAATCCTGAGCCCATCTCGGAGATGGATTTTCTAGTGTGGCGTTCTATCTTTGTATTAGCAATGTAGCCTTCCTTTGAGAGTGGCCAGCCATGGAAGAAGTGACCATCTATGTTGTCTTTTACTACTAGCATTATTTGTACTCTGCCTAGGTAGGTTTTTTTCAACTAATATAAGGATCTCTTTTTTGGAAACAGATTAAAAAATAAAAAATGGAAAGTGCATCATCATATTTTGGTGGATGTGAAGCAAAAGAATAAAGTTCTAACAATGATTTTGTGTGTGTGGGTGTGTGTGTCTATTTGTAAGAGAGAGAGAGAGAGAGAGAGAGAGAGAGAGAGAGAGAATAAATATACAAAGCAATACAAATCATAAGTTACATGACAACATAAAAAATCCAATATTTTTGGATACATGACATGCAATTTAGAAGTAACACATGATATGTGATACATGGCATATTAAAGATAACACACACCTGCATTATTTGAATCTGACAATTTCATATTATTAGTGAATAGAACCTAGGTTATATGTTTGAGGTTATTATTCAAGAGAATTCATGATTGCCACATCACAATTTTATGTTCGTGTCAAATTTGCTTACAATTTGCTGAAACAATTTTCTTTTCTTTGTATTTGTAGATCTTTGTAGCTCTCTAATCATTCTTCCTTGGTCCTTGACTTTAAAAAGTGCTAAATTCAAGAGGATAGCTAAAAGGAATTGAGATAATACATTCTTTAACAAATTTCCAAGATGGAATGTCCTTTAGCTTTTGGGTTTTCTAAGAACTTGACATGTGATGAGCATGCTTTACACTTGTCAATAATAAAAGCAAACATTAAGTAAAACTTTGTAAACATTAGTATTAATGTGTGTGTGGGTGTGTGCACAGGTTTTGTTAGTGCTCATTGAAAATGCTCAAAAGCCCTTGCAGCTCTTGTTCTAAGGTCCCCATATGATCAAAGGCCACATCTAAGCATTCTAGAACCCAATATCACCATATTCAATCGAAATATGATGAAAACAATCGACGGTGGATGAAATTTAGATGGTATGGAATAGCACCAAACAGCCTCTAGGCTATTTGGACTAGTTTGAACACCATCCAATTCGGGTTAGAGATTACCTGGTCATATATGAAGGGCACTTGGTCATCTCAAATGAGATTGGTGGTGGTGAGAAAATTAGGCATTAACACAAACCATTTTCTACTCCAAGGGTCAATAGAAGGCCCCTATACTCCCCCATTGCCACATTAACCCTCTCATGTATAGTGCATTGCAACAATGAGCCCGAACCGCCACCTTCCTTCATGTGTCATTTCTAAGGGTTAGACGTTACCTAGGTATAGAGCAGAAAATAAGGTACTATTTGTTTATGATGCTTGCCAGATCAAGAGGCACAAGCTAGAGAAATGGCTTGACATGCAACCATAGTGTATGCTTGCAGCAATCCATTAAACAAGAAAATTGGTGACCACACCATCATGCTGTCCTGGCTCAAGTCAGAGATTTCATCACCAACAAGCAAAAGTTGCTTCCAAACTGTTAAGGTCAGTAGGTCAACGCCTTCCATGGGTGACCGCCACGTTTGACCCTGCACACCTGCTGATTCGTAAGCTGATCATACAGTTCCAGCTTGACCATGATGCAGTGTTGATTGACTATTTCACTTCTCTGCAGAATGACAGGCCTCACACATCGATGGTCGGGCTGTCCCTTTCAACTCTGAAAGCGTTAAGGAAGCTCCCAATGCCCTTGATGTTGGTGAAAATGGTTCACTCTCACTTTTGGTGCTCCCACCCACTCCTGCCAAAGTCGCCTTTCACCTAAGGGGGACTGCTTTCAAAGCAGTTTCACCTATTCTTGACAGGCCTCCCATTACATATGTGCCTTCTGCACATAACCACATTAGCACATACATTTTTGAGGGCCCATTAATAAGAAGTGCTACCTCCCTAAATTTTTATTATTAAAAACATTTTAGACTATGTAACTCCCTGTAATATGTAAAATTTACACAAGTTTGAGCTTTACAATGCTGTCCAGGCTTAAGTCAAATACAGCACCAAGTAGTGTTCCTACAAAACCTTTGAGAGACTTAAAACAAAGCCTTAGTTTCTTCTACATGAGAGCTCTGCCGTATTTGTATAGAATTTCTTTAAGGTCTATCCATGAGATATGTTGTGTAGCTGCATGTGCGCAAAAAGCCCAACACCAACGACTATCCATGGCTATAACAACAACCCCTGCAAAGGGGTCAAATTTTTGATCCCTCCTACAAATGAGATATTCAAAGATAAACATCTCTCTTGCTATCTTTCAACATGCAGCCAGAAACCTCTGACACAAATGGCATGGACCTTAACAAAAGCCAACTTCATTAGAGAATTGACATGAGAGTAGGATGTATCAGAAGGGTGTTTTAACAGTACAATCTTCTGGTATATGCTTGCTGATCCCAAGGAGGCTTGCATGCTTGCTGAAATATCATCCCAAAGAGGCTTTCCCTCGACCCCCTGATTCCATCTGCTCCTTTGTTTGCAATCTCTCTAGGATCAGATCAATTGAGGTCATTGACGTCTCTGATCTCTTGCACTCCACTTCGAGCTCCTTTTGCTTCAGTTGGAGAGACATCTGCTCGTTCTCGAGCTTCATCTTCTTGTTGTCCAGACGCAGCCGCTCTAGCTCCCGGTACTTTCTGCTAGTAAACCTCTGCCACTTTAATCGTTGTTTCTCAAGCTCGAGAGCCTGGGCTAGTATGCTAACCTTATGCTCCTCCAGCTGCAAGGCACGGGTTCGAATTAAGTGTTGTTGCTCCGCTGTGGGCTTGGTGCCGTCAGTCGGCACGATGGACAGTTGGTCATTACTCATCACCGGTTCTATGCCAATGGTCTTTGTGTAATCAGAAAGGGAACCCAAAAGCCCATCCGGATGATATGATATCAACTTTCTCCGCTTGCCAAAAGGAGACGGTAAGCTGCAAGCGCCACCCACCTCTACATGTGCGCCATTCTCCTCATCATGATCCTCATAGTCATCTTCCTCATCGTCGTCTTCTGCATCATCATCATCATCATCTTCATCCATGTCATCTTCACCTCTGAACGGCCTCCCGATCTCCATGCCATCTCGGATTTTTCCCATAGCCCCCGCCTGTATAGACGGCTGGAACTCGAAGTCTGCTGACACCAGCGACTTGCACCCATTGTGATACGAGCACATTTCCTTGTAGAATAGGTGCTTTGAGCTCAAGATTTTCTTAACATCATCTTTAGATTTTGAAGATAAGTTCTCCATGGTGTCCAGAAGGCTCGGGTTCTCCACTACACAGCAAGCTATTCCCTTGCCTAGAATGTCATTCAGCCGCTTATACCTCTTGTTGAGATCATTGAATTTATCTTCACACTGCTGTGGGGAGACATAGCACCCTCTTTCATTCATCACACGAGAAACCGACTTCCATTTCCCCTTTTTCTGCAACAATCCTGACTTCCTTTTGTTGCTCCCATCTGCGGCACTGTCACCAGTGCCGTCCTCACCAACAAGAAGAACCACATTGATAAGAAGCTTGACCATTGAATCTGTCCACTTCATACGCTGCCACGGCGAGCCTTTTTTGCCCTTTCCACCAAGCATGCAATCACCATCTTCAGTAAAGCTCGGCTCATCTTCATCACTGGTGCCTGCAGACTTTCCTTTGCTGCAGATGAGGCCTGCTTTGGGGGTGCCCTTGGGTTCGAATCCTAAGGACTGGTCTCCATCTTGACTCAGATTGAGATGCTGAGTGGTCGAAAGAGGCGCCAACCCTTGCAAATGGTGTGACAGGCTTTGCTGGTGATGATGGAGCGCTGCTGCATGATGGAGCGAGGGATCCAACTCGAGCACCCCTGCCCCAGCTGCCGAAAGTATAGGCCCTCCCATTATGCTTCCTTCCATTGTAGAAAAATGCAATGTTGGGCAGACAGGATCTGCTGAAACATATAAACAATCACGTTCATAAACACAACAATCAATTCCATGTCCAGCAAAGCACATGGTACATGGCGTATGGCGCATGGTGAACTTAAATGAACCCAAAAGTTACCTGTGAGTTAAAAGGGCTGATGTCATAAACGCTTGAACAAATCTCCTCTGTGTCTTCACTTGTTTACTTCATACAGTGGCAATAGATCTCTTCCAGGGGTGTGCGCTTCATGTGCAAAAATACATGTTAGCAGAGAAAATAAAAATAAAAAACAAATTATTTCAAAACAAAAAAAAAAGGAGATCAGTACAACACCTTTTTCTTAGAACATCAACAAAAACTTGCAGCATCATAAATCACAGGTTTCCTTTGGAGGTAATAAATCTGAATAATGTATATTTTTAGAACCCAAATTTCTTACAACTTTAAAAACTAGAAAAAAATAATAATTGTAAATGAGGCCCTCTGTGACAGCATAGTTTTGTCACTTTGTTAGCAAACAGATATTTCACAAGAAAAATGCATGGAAATCTTATTTTCCGAGCAATTCAGAAGTTTCTTTACTTGCAAATGATAGGAAAAAATAAATCTCAAAATTTAAATGGAGAACGAAGTCGAGAATTCTCATTTGAGTAGATTCTGTGGTGGAAAAACAATTCAAAGCAGGAAAAAGTAAAGAAACTCAACTAGGTGAGAAATGAGAGGTGCCCACCTGCTTGTCACGGTTTCTGGGGCGATCGTTCCTGATCTCAGTGCGGGAAAGCGCTTGACTTCTGTAGAAAGTCCATGGATCGGGCAAGAATCAAGGCCAAAAAAAAAAATGCCCAATTAGCCCCAAAAAAGTTGAGCTCAGAGAGCTAACAAAATGCAGAAATGGCTATTTTCCAAGGACCCAAATGCAACGAAGGCTATTTTCGATAGGACCCAAATGGCTAGTTTTCAAGGACCCAAAGGCCAAAAAAGGTTAGTTTCCAAGGACCCAAACGTACACCATGACTAATTTTCATACACTTGATTGAGGAAATCAAGGGCCTTTGGGAGAAGTGGTGTCCTCCATAGCTACAACTTTGCAGAGCTCTCCTTACACTTTCCATACAAGAAAATGCAGGTCATGATGGGAAATGCAAAGTATTCACCCTTTGAAAATCTAAGTTTTTTTTTTGGGTCCCCCAATGCATGTCCTACTTTCTCCCCATTTCCATTCTCCATCAAACATTGGATCCTACGCCTAACCTTGTGGTGACATGGCGAACTAGTTCCATCAAGTATGAGCAAGTATGTATAGGGTAATTATGTAGTCAATGTACATACCTAAGTGCAAATGAGAGGGTGTAGGCATTTATGTGAATGCAAAAAACAATGTGTGCCAACCAATAGAGTTCATGCATGGACACACGCATGATGTAGGGATCACACAGTGCATCTACAAGCACAATGTGTATGCATGAGAGAGAGAGAGAGAGAGAGAGAGAGGGCAGAGGAGGGATGGAGGGAGAGCCCGGGGTGGCGGGGGTGGCGGGGGGGGGAAACCACAGAGATGGGTGGGGATGACGTGTTGAGTATGCATTTACATGCTCAACCACTTAGTTTGAGTGCGTTTATGTGTCCCATTGTATAAGTCTATTCGTTACTTAATGAGGTTTACTTGAACGTGCTTCTACAAACCTTGAGCCTTTTTCTTGTGTCAAACCATAGTAAACCCAACAAATGACTATAATACGCATCATGAAGTCATATGCATCAAGTACCTCCACTCAATTCAATATGCTCTATTCAAGGCAACACAAGGAGCTCTTTAAGGCCCATGGTTTCAAAAACCATGAGCCCTGTACATGGAATCAAGTGATTCACACAAAGCAAGATACATATTAATGTTCTAAATCAAGTGATTCATGCATGCTAGGAAAATTCCCATCCTTGCAAAAATCAAAAACATAGATTTTATAAATTTTTTATATCTACAAAAGGACTTGTTGTTTCAAATATCATGAGACTAGAATTACCTCATGAGACTAGAATGTACAATCAAAATTTCTTCACTATGATAACCACTTACCTATTCAAACATCAAAATCTAGATTTTAAACTAATCCATAGCTAGACTCGTGACCTATTTGTCCAAACACCATCAGACTAAAACACAAAACAAGAGGCTTACCTTAGAAGCATATGTTTAATTTGATCCTCCTCTAATAATTTGAGCACATTAGTGCTTGTTGTCAGGTAAAACCCCCAAAACTTACATTTGACATTTAGTCTAGTTGTTATACTTATCTTCATATATCATGAGACTAGGGAGCCTCCTCGAACAAACACAAAAATGAAGTACACAATGTTGCCCTCCTTGTATCCTAGAATCAATGGGTGAATTTGATGAGGAAATTGCAAGAAAACTAAAATTAAAGGAAGACTCTCTACTACTACTACTTTTGGAATTGTGCAAGAGATGGCACAATGAAACATAGTACCTAAGACAATTCTACTCTTGTCAAGTCTTTCAAAACTTTGAGCCCAAATCAATAGATTAAGAAAAAATTGAAGCCAACATTGAAGCATATCACTAAACTATGCAAGAAATATAATTCTCAACACTCTGAAAATAAAATTAATTACCATATATTTATTTTAGTTCAAAATTTGGAATCAACACTCAATATAAACATATCAACTCTCTCTCTCTCTCTCTCTCTCTCTCTCTCTCTCTCTCTCTCTCTCTCTCTCTCTCTCTCTCTCTCTCTCTCTCTCTCTCTCAAATAAGAACAACAACAATAGTAATATTTCATACATGATTTATAATACCTCACCAACTAAACAAATTATTCCACCAAAATCGTTGTTCCACAAGGCGATAAAGTTAAGAAGGCCCTTAGAAACTTTATTACACAACAAGGATATAATCCAAAGATAGTAAGAGAAAGATAATGTGTTGTAAGAGAATTAAAAAGTAGAAGCAATTGAACTGGTGCAATTGAATTGCACACCTTTACCTAAATTATCACTTCACATTTGATAAACATGAGATAAAATAAACTTAATTTCCCTTGAAGACTAAAATGTAGAATTTTACACTCCCTTAATAAATATAATCTTCAAACTCATCGTCACAAAGATAGGATATACACTAGTTCCAATGGTTCTCTCTAGTAATTAAGTATCCATGTGATCATTTGTATTCCAATGGTTCTCTCTCTCTAGTAATTAAGTATACATATGATTTTGTGTATTCGTAAAAAGAGGAATTCTTAGGGTGTCTTATACTACTCACATTTCCATCTTAGTCCATGTGCAATGTGAACATGGAAAAGCAAATCTTTTGAATATAAAGGTCATCAATTGTACCACGGAACCATCCATAAAAGAGAAGGGCACTTATTGTTTTTTAGAATCTTACTCTTGAAGGCATGAAGATCATACAATTCACAACATGTTTGGGCTATTGGTCATATTTATATGTTGTATTTGTAGATTAAATATATAAGCATATGCAAGGTTTCTTTATTCATTTTGAGCATTGGATCATAAAGTTAAAAGTTTTAATTCTAGAAAAATGTACATTTTTAATGTTTCTTTTCAACATCTAATCAATTAAACCATCAAAAGTTAGTGTCACTATGATTTTGTTTGAAATTGTGACTTATTTAGCTTAACTAAGATCAAGCTTTTGGGATTTCTATGGTACAAATGAATCTTTTCTCATGTGTTGATGCATGTATTTTACTTTGAGAGTAATCTAAAATTTGACATTCTAGGTATAAGTCTAACTCACATATTTCCCTTATATGGTTTAAAGTCATGCGCAACTATCCATGGTCCATTTAAATCATTCCAAATAAACTATATCTAGCAAGAAACTACTACACATTAGTGCTTTGAAATCATATTTTTGCATCTATACTACTAATAGATAATGGAGACATTACGTGTGGGGATGCATAACATGCCTTTACGTCCTTGCCATTGGCCTTTGCCATGGGTACATAAGCAGCAACATGTTGAAGTGTTATTTGGGTGAAGTGGCAAATAGCATTCAAATCATATATGTTTGGTGCAGTACAATGAGTTTTTGGAGCTAAATTGGAAAAGTTTAGGGAGGCAAAGGCCAAGAGATATTGGAATTAAATTTTTAATAAGGTTATTGGGGGTTGTGATTTGAAATTGCATGGATGCCTAGAATCAAAAGTTGTAAATCTACTTCTTATACATGGTTCATGTCTAATAACGCAACTACATAGTGCATTTAAAAACATGTAAAATAAAATATGTCTAAGAAGAAACTACTATTAATTAGCACACTAGTGTTTTAAAATCATAATGCTATATTTTTACATCCATATTGCTTATAAGGGAATGGAGACATTGTAATGTGGTAATGTCTCCATAATGTGGCAATGTTTTAAAATCATAATGCTATATTTTTACATCCATATTACTTATAAGGGAATGGAGACATTGTAATGTGGCAATGTGTTACATGCCTTCGCTTCCATTGGAACATGAGTAGCAACATGTTAAAGTGTCAAGAGATGGGTGTCTTTCATTTGGGTGTGAAGTGGCAATTAGAATTCATGTGTTTGGTGCATTGGAATGAGTTTGGAGCTAATTGAAGAGTTTAGGGAATAGAAGGCCAAGAATAGAATTGAATGTCTAAAGGGGATAGTGATTGTTGGTATCAACACCACCACTATCTGTAGGCAATAGGATTGAATCCTAGACACTAAACTACTATTAAATCCATGAAAATCATGAAATTAATGTCCAAGTTTAATGGGGGTTGGAGATCCCATTGGACACCTGGAAGTATTTGATCATATGTGTGCCATATGCATTCGGCTTGATGACCTTGTATGGGTACATGTCTTTAGCCTTAGCTTGGAAGGTAAGGCGGGTTAATGGTTTCAACCACTAAAACTAGAAGACAAGGCTAACTTCAACTCCTTGAAGACTTCTTTCACAATTGGGTACTCCCACCAAGGAATTCAATAGAACCCAATTGATCAACTTTACCATGTCAAAAATAGCAACAGAAAGAATCAATCAGAGGAGACTACATTAACAAAGTTAGCTACCTACACTCTTGATGCTCAAACAATGACAAATTCTCTAATGAACAGTTAAGTGTGGGAGATTACTAGAAGGAATCCTTAATTCAACCTTGCATAACACCTTGTACTTAGAAAAGCATAAGAGCCATGTTGTAAAAGTGCCATAGACTTTGATGATAACTTCATGGGAACTTCTTTAAGAAATCTCCCTAAAGGAACCCCTTCTAAAGAATTCTTTGGCACAATACCTTCAAAGGTCGGCATCAAAGAGAAAGAACCACAACTTGCACCAGCTGGGCACCAACCACCACCATAGAAGACTTAGCGACCGCATTCATGCAACAAATAAATGCGAAATACAAGGTGAGGGTAAGAAAAGATGACATAGGCCAACCCCATTTATACCCCAGATGTGAGTTTGGTCTGGTGTGCCATGCATACCACACGAGCATAAAATTCCCCCACCTAAGATTGAGATAAGGAGGAATCTGGTGTGCATATACTACATGAGGATGGGAAACCATGACACCATTGTTAATCCAGTTCTAGTATTAACAAGAGCAACCGCCATTATCTTACATCAAGGAGTCATAGTAGATACACCAAAGGGTCATACATTCAAGATATGAAGCAATAGTGTCCAAAGCTACAACTTGGACGGGCGCCCGTAATGGTGTGACGGAGTATTTATGGCAATTTCTGCTTCAAGAGCGTATGATAGCAAGATAGGATGAAGTCCTAAGTGATGTACTTCATGGATATATTATGAGAGCAGTCATTGTAATGGCATTAGTCCTCTTATGAGCTTAAAGTGCCCGGCCGGCCACAGTTTAAGTGAGTGTGAACACTTATGGCCATGTATATAAGTGAATTTCTCTCATAATACAACATACTCTCCCATTGTGCAATTGAGTCTTGCTCTTGCTAATCCTCTTGCTAATCTCTCTCCCTAATGCATGCTAGTGAGTGTGTGTGAGTGAAGTGAGGTGAGAGGAGGACCGGTAGTGCAATGCGGCGGTGTGACAACGCTTGCGAGATGCGGGGGGATTTCTTCTCAAAGAGTTATGGAGCTTGGAGACCTCAAGGGTTATGAGCTTAGCCATTGGAAAGATCCTCACGACAGTTGCGGTTCACCAGGTAATCTCTTTTTGGATGTGTTTCAAGGAGAGTTAGGGTGAGCCATAACATTTTTGGCGCTGCCAGGGAGCCATCCCTTGGCTTTTTCCATCATTTTGCCTCTAATCTACACATAACTCAGTGCCCATTATCTTGATTAGTGGTTTCCCATGAAAAAGATGTGGATTTGATAGTGATTTGTGTGAGATTTGGTGTAGAATAGCTCTCTTTTTTGTTTTTGAAAAGAATGCTTTTTGTTTAATTTTTAGATTAATTTGTTATTTTTGTTGTTGTTTTGGTGGTTTTTCATGTTCTTAGGGCTTGCACATAGTTTGTATTAGGCTTAGTTTGCATCCATTGCATCAAACAATGCAATTTTTAGTGAATGTTAGCTCTCTTTAGTTCAAACATAGATCTAAGATCATTGATTCTAGTTTAATTGTGTGTTTTTTGTTGAAATTGTTTGGATTAGAGTGTTAGCAAGCATTAGGAGTAGCTTAATCTTTCAAAAAAAATCTTAAAACCATAAAAAAACCCTTGAATTTGACTAATATCTCTTAATGGACTGGTTTTTGTCATTAAGGGTGATTAATCTTGTTCAAGAGGCTAAAAATTTAGAAAATGTGTTAATTGGGGTCTAAATTGATCATATGAGTAATCGAAATTAAGATTTTTGAGTGTTTTGAGAGCATCTAGATGCATCAAAACACCTAGATGCATCAAAACACCTAATCACATCAATCTTTTGATCAATTGGAGAAATTTGACTCTCTTTGCTTAATTTTACCTTAAAGAGGAGACTATAATTAAGAGTCTAATTAATCTCCTAATTTGGATTAATTTACACAATTGTTGATGCACAAAGATTAGTCTTTTCTTGCTCTATCCATTGGTGTGTTCAATTGTGTGAATTAATTAGGGATTAGTAGTTGATTAGAGTCCTTGATTAGTATAAAAGAGGGAAAGATTAGTGAAAAGATTAATCTTGGATTAATCTTTAATCACTTTTTTACATAACTCATTAAGGCTAATGAGAATTCAATGAGAAGATGCTCATGAGTTGTCAATTTGTCCATTTTGGGGGTCATTTATAAAGAGTGTAAGGTAAGGTTGACTTTTTTAATTCCGCTTACCTTTTTGGGAAAAATATCCATATCCCTTTCATTTTAAATTCAAAAAATATTCCCCCCAAAAAGGAAAATTTGTATTTTCCACTAGACTAAAAAAAACGACGTGAACGAAAAAATGACGTGAACGGAAAAACGACATAAACAGAAATCTGGCGTGAACGGAAAAATGACGTGAACAGAAAAATGACGTGAATGGGAATTCGACATGAATGGAAATCCGAGGTGAACGGAAAAACGACGTGAATGGAAATACGATGTGAACGAAAAAATGACGTGAACGAAAAAACGACGTGAACAGAAATCCCACATGAACAGAAAAATGACGTGAACGGAAATTCGGCGTGAAAAAAAACAAAAATTAAATTTTTGTGAAGTCCGATGTGAAACACCAATTTCACGTGTGAAAAAAAAGACTCAGGAAAACACCCCTGTTCGGAGGCTCGTAAAAAACAGCCAAAAAACCACGAAAAATAAAAAAAAAACAGCACAAAAACGACGACGAGCCATATTCGGGCTACTTATTGAGGGTCTAAACGACAAAATCATGGACGACTCAGGGAAACAAAGTTGTAGTACTCCAAAAATACTACAACTCCCTCATACAAAGTTTTTGAAAATTCCTTTTGGATCACTCTCAAAAACGTGTTGTGAAACAGGGAAAAATTTCTCAAAAAAAATTTTCGTCTTGTAGGACCTCCTCTTCCATCTGGAAGTTAGGGCATATGCTTTTTATGAAAATATCTGTCGCACATGCGTATAGCACCTAAGCTAATTAGGGCAAACAGACACCCGTTTGATCCAACGAAGAGTAAACCAAGCCTCTTAATGCTGTAGGCTATGGGAAAGTATAAAAAGCAAAAAAAAAACTGTGATTGTTCATTAAAGGAGCATTTAGGCAATAGAGGGATCACACAAGGACTCAACCCAATGTCTGATATCTTCGAGCCATTGAGATCTATGCCACCAATTCACCTCCCCATGCCGTTGGCCATGCCTATAACAAGCGTGTCATCGGGTTTTACACCCCTTGTCACTTCGATTCCATCGAGCTTTGGTCCCTTGCCTAACATTCTCGCAAATCCTAAAAGTACTAACTCTTTCCTAGATGCCCACACCTTGGACATACTGACTAGTCTAGGAAGGGGGGTGGCCCAAGGACTCACTGAGTCTCTTCCAACAAGAGCACTCATATACAGCCTCAATGATTCATATAGAAATACATCCGTACAAATTTCTAAAATTATGGACAAATTTGCGGAACAACAGGCCCTGTTCAATTCATTCAAATGTTTGAGCAGAGATGTGAAGCCTTTGGAAATCCCAATTGCCCCACTAAGGTACATGCGTTGAACTTATGCTTAGAGGGAAAAGCTAGTCGATGGTTCATCGCATTGATGCCGGCGATAAAGACCAACTTCAAAAACCTTGAAATCAGCCTTTATACATGGCTTTTCCAGACAAGGTGATCGATGGAGTGCAGTAAACAGAACTCTATTCAATTGAGCGTCAACCAAATGAATCCATTAGAGATTTTATCCTTCGGATAAAACTCTTGGACTCACGTAACAAATTCAAGATCAAATACGGAGACTTAGGAGCACATCAAGAACATAATAACAATGCTCTTGTCACCCCTCTGGTAGTGAGAAATGAGCGCACAAGAAGCAGGTTCTTACAAGTCATGACCTAGAAGACCCAAAAAAAAGAGGGTCAAAATCTGCAAATTCATGGAATTCCATCTCACGAAATTACAATTCAAGGAGTTCCATCTCACGACTTAAGAACCTGTACTTTCACAATTTAAGCCTCATCACATGGATTAAGCCATATCACATAATAGCCACTATATATTTGTTAAGCTTATTGCTTACTATTATTTTGGCTAAATTAATGTAGCAGCTCCTCCATGAGTACATATCCATACTCATGCACTGGAGAACATTTGCACCAAAGCCTCACCATCGACAACTTCCAAGTACATCTCTGGATGGGGGGGCCATGGTGGGCTTAATCCTGGGTAGTGAATGGTACAACCCATCGCCTAGAATTTTCCTTCAAATTATAAACCTCTCCAAACGATGCCACCATCTTCACAAATCAATGATCTTCAATCCTTAGTGAAGTCCACAACTAGATATCCGAGCACTGCAAAGGACTTTTGAAGGGTAATCAATGCCAAGGATGCAACCATTGCTCAGCTCAAGAAACTTTTATC
This sequence comes from Cibotium barometz, assembly GCF_041138505.1. Taxonomy (NCBI): domain Eukaryota; kingdom Viridiplantae; phylum Streptophyta; class Polypodiopsida; order Cyatheales; family Cibotiaceae; genus Cibotium; species Cibotium barometz. Next base: position 7,487,278 of record NC_141068.1, read on the forward strand.
AAAGCTCAAGGCTAGACCCTAACCCAAGTAGGTCACTCTCCGTCCACTACAGAGAAGAAGGTGGACTACTTGATGGATGCAACCTTCGACCTCTCAAACCTCACCATCCCTCCCCAACCACCCTTAGGCCTCCTTGAGCTACAACACCACACCCTCCAACTCAACCTCCTCCAACAACACATCTTCCTTGACGACGAGATCCCCAACACCATATTTTCCACTATCCTCTCTAAATTCCCTTATGCTGTTGAGATATCGAGCTTATCTAGTGAGGCGGTGTGGACACTGATGACCCGCCTGGGGCATAGGCCCCACACTTACGCCACTGGCATGGTTGGTGAGATCATGGGTGATATGCGGCCAATAGGATGACAGGCTGTGTGATAGCCATTGTGACAGCCATTCTAGAGACTGGCATAGTTATAGCGCCAGCTCATTTAGTTGGGTTCACACTATAGAGAACCCTAGTATGTATTTGGTTGAGTACCTTTCATAGTAAGTGTACTCTTATCTTTGTATATGGTGTGTTGAGTGTTGAGTGAAGAAAAAGAAGATTTTCAGCCTCTCACCTTGTGTGTTCTCTTTTAGGGTTTTGTGAGTGTGTGTGTACTTGCAAGAGCTCAAGCTCTCTTCTCCCCTGCATCTTTTCATGGTATCAAAGCCTGGTTCATGCTAAGGGCTGAGCTGCAAGCAAGAGAAGCACACGAAGCGGTACGAGGGTAAGAGCTTCAACTACTCTTCCCTATTTGTGTTGGCGACTACACCCTTGTCGGGAGCTCTACGGGCAGGCAGCGGCAAACGATCTCTGATTGAGGAGCTTTCTTCGCGGGAGTAAAGCTATAGGGCAACTATACCGTCTTATTGGACAAAATTTTTTGGGCCAAAAACGTGTTTCGGGCACGTTACGACCTCCGTTTTTTTAGAAAGCAGGCGATTTCGAGCACTGCGAGTAAGTCATCGATTCTCTGCAGAACTCTGTTTTAAGAATTGCAGGAAGACAGATTGGTTGTGTAGACACTGTGCGTGCTGCAAGGAGGTCAATAGTTGCCATTGGGTGTATGTATGCACATCGAGGTCACTGGTTGTGACATTTGAGTGTCGTACAGTACCGCTGGAGAAAATACAGTAGTTTGTGCAAGACAAACCAGAGTGCTATTTCTGGTATATTTGTGTGTCTGGCAAGATGTCAAATGATGGCATAAACCAGATTATTGCTAAGAAGCTTGATAAGAACATCTTCCATGCTTGGAGGTTTAGGCTGACAAATTTCCTGATGGGAAAGGGTTATTGGGACTATATAGAAAGGTAAGCATGAAGAGGCACCGGAGATACCAGAGATCAATCCGACTGCTGCAGATGTGAAAGAGTTCAAGGATTGGAACCACGGAGCCAGAAAAGTTATGTAGTGGCTCTCTATCAGTATACAGGACACCATGATTAGGCACATACAGGATGCCGTCCCCCAAGGAGGCATGAGACACCTTGGTAAAACTCTATGAAATGAATACCAAGGCACGAAAGATATAGTTGAAGAATGAACTTCATATTGTGGAGAAAAAGAGTATGTCTGTGAATGACTATACATTGAAGATTGTAAGGTTCCCCCCCTTCTAAAATAGGAGAAACACTTAAGATAGTCTACTAAGTCTTAACTTGGAAAAAATTTCCTATTTATCGACACCTTGACCATGTAGAGATTCAAGGATACGATTCATAGGTAAGACCTAGTCCTATCTCGTAGGGGAAGCGTGATCTTCTAAAAGTCAAATCACCCATAGGGTAATTTATCATAAATTGGGTAACTACTAGACTTGATTTCTAGAGGCAACGCTTTTTTCCTTATCCATGCAAGGCACAGCCGCGCTGACCTAGTCTTCTAGAATAGAGTTGCCCAAGAACCTAATTATCTAGCGTAGGGCTTTCACTTAATCTGTTGGAAAGCTACCCGACTAATTGGGTCCACCCGTCCGTAGGATGGTGCCATCGGGGCATTTCATCCTCCCACTTTCCACCCTACTCACGCGTCAATTTGTTTTCTAATTAATCCTACCACACTGTTTGACATAAATAAACATGTTCCTTAATTAAGGCCCTTTTCACAAGGTTTGTTAAAACAGCCTTTTTACACAATACAATCATGCCAAAGACAAGATATATATATAAAAAGTTTATACATGAATCAATTCCATACAAGCTAAACCGGCTCTCTTATTCTTTTCCTTTATTCTGCCGATGATCTAGAATTCGGCCTTCTAGCCTCTACATGTTGGGCAAAACCCTATGGGACCATACACCTCATCGTGTCGCTGGGCGAGGACTCAAGCCGGTCTGTCGCCCTCTCAGGCTCCATCGCTTGATCCTCCCGCCCCTTAGAGGGATGTCTACACACTAGGGTGGGCTTATTTACCGCACTAGCTTGGGCCCTCAGAACTAGGCAGCATCATAACCTCTTGCCTCAATCGACGAACCTTATTCTCCCAATGGTATGAGGGATACCTTGGGCCATTCCCGGGCTTTGCTAATAACGACCCCGCCCGGCTACATAAGCACGGAACGGAGTTAGCGTTGAAGCTAGGAAAAACTTACACTCTTTAAAGATAACAATTTCAATGCAATTTATTGAATACAGCATCACACAATTCGTAACTTCATTATTATTTTTGAGTTTTAAACTCATCCAAGCATGTGAAGTAGGCGCCTCCTTGAAGGTCTCCCTTTTCCTTACATTTTTTGTGTCATTATTTTAAAAGGAAAAGATACACATTTATTAGCACTAATATAAAAAAAACTCTTCTTTAAAATATAACCAAGCTAACCTGGCCACCATTTCCTTGAGGAGCTTGAAAAGGGAGGGTTGGAGCCGCATCTGCAGCATCTTCCCTAATCTCGTTGTTGCGCGCTCCTCTTCTCGAGGCAATATTCTGACGTTTCTGGGATGGGGCCATCTTGGACGTCGTCTTGTAGGGCTCGCTGTCGCGGTCGAAAAGCTTCAGTCGGATCTCAATTCTGAGATCGTTTGCTCACCGTATGAGCAAAAGACTATAGCGCATGAACCCTTTCTTAAGGCAAAAACCTCTTATTATGTGGGGGGGGGGGGGGGGGGGGAAGAATTAAGGACACTGCCTCCTAGCAAGAGGAGGATGGAGGAAAATTGCCTTATCTGAAAAGAGGCAAATGAGGGGGTGTGAGAGGGGTGGCTGCAAGGGGCGGCTATACTACAGTAAGTACACTGCAAAGTACACTGCACAGGGACAGACGACGGTACAACAGGGCATACGCTGTGCAGAAATGCGTGTTGCTTGTGGAGCACCCCGGGGGTTTATATAGCTGTGGGGTATGGGTACGGGCGTTGCGCAAAGCAAGGACGAAAGGACGGTGTACTATCAAAGGCTATTGATCAGTGGCCTCCATGGGTCTAGGGGAAAGGTTCGGTATCGGTTATCAGGGAAAGGAGTGGTACGCATGTACTTTATCTGGTCTTGGGCAGCATGGGTGTCCACGTAGGGGTACATGTGGACCACACAGTGGGGGCGGCCGTCCTTTGGTTCTTGTACGGCCATCGTACGGGCACCCTGGTAAGTGTGTACGGTCTAAATTTTGGGACGAGGTTCCCAAATTTGGGGCACTCGCCTCGATTTGCGTGCCGGACCGCCCCGGGGGGCGATTTTTTTTTTTTTGTCCGGGAGGTTCTCTTGGTCATTGGGGTTCAGACCGTTCGTCGATCGGACACTCAATCGTGCATTTATTAAGGTTTAAAGGTCGTCGCTTTTTAACTAAAATGACTGAAATTTGCGTATAAGCTTGATCCGGTGTCCGTTATGGATGCTGTAAAATCCTATATTAGGGTAAAATTACATGCAGATTTCAAATTTGGGCTCAAAATTTGAAGATTCTAAGTAGAAATGACTCAAATAATAAAATCATTGATTTTTATACCATAAAAACTCATAAATTTATCTATTACATGAATATTTCTTTATTAGTGAAGATGGGTATGTTACAAAGATCAAGGGTATTGTGGAATCCCTTGCATCTATTGGCATTTCAGTAGATAATGATGATAAGGTGGAAGTCTGTCTACGTGGTCTCGGGCCACAATACAAGGCGTTCAAGACGTCTATTCAGACTCGGGAAAACATTCCCAATTTCACAGATTTGGTGTCTATGTTGATTATAAAAGAGAAGAGCTTGGGCGAAGACCAACAGTCTTCACAAAACAAAAATAGTTTAGAGCAATAGGCCTTCTACACAAGTTTAGGAAGAGGACGAGGTAGAGGAGGCCGTGGACGCGGCCAAGGAGGTGGCCGAACAGGTAATCAGAATTATGGCAGCACAGCAGCAACAACAACAGTCCTAGAATTCACAACAAAACAACAACACGCAGGTGAAAGAGGCCAATTCAGAAGCAGGGGGAGTCAAAGAGGTCATAGAAATTGGCAAAGGTAGTATAATAATACACGTGGATGCTTTTATTGTGGTAAGCCTGGACATGTGCAGGCAGATTGTTATAAGAAGCAGGCTGACATGCAAAATGGAAAATTGCAGCAAAACAACTATGCATCCTCGAGCAGAAACAATGAGGATAATGAAAGGTTGTTTGTTATGCAGCATGTCGTTAATGCCATGTCTGAAAATGTTGAAGCAGCACATAAAGATGATGTATGATATGTTGATTCAGGTGCTTCGAACCACATGACAAGTCATGGGGAGTGGTTCAAAGAGATGAAAAACCTTGAAAGACCAAGTTTTGTGGAAACAGGGGATGACATTGCTCATCGAATTGCCCATGTTGGAGATGTGCCATTGTTTATGCAGGATGGCAAAGTGAAGTACCTTGCAGATGTACTTCATGTTCCAAACATAACAAAGAATCTGGTTTCAGTTGGCCAGATGATTGAGCAAGGTTTGTAGGTTGGGTTTAATCGTGATGGTTGTTATGTTGAAGACTTTAAAGACAAGTGCAAGTTGGTTGCAAAAGGCAACAGAGTGGGCCGAATGTTTACATTGAATGTAAACATGTCTGAAGTGATTGCTAGGATGTTTGCAAATGGTTCAGGAATTGTTGCAGACACAGACATTTGGCATAAAAGAATTGGACATGTGAATGTGCACAGAATGAAGTCTATGCAGACTAAAGGAATTGTGACAAGGCTACCAAAGTTTAAAGTTGAAGGTATGCAGAAAATATGTGAAGCATGCCAATTTGGAAAGCAAACAAAGCATGTATTTCCACATGTAATAGATATGTGAGCAGAAATGCACTAGATGTTGTGCATTCAGATGTATGGGGTCCTACGAAGACCATGTCTATGGGAGGCTACAGGTACTATGTGACATTTATTGATGAGACCACACAAGGAAAGTGTGGGTATACTTCATGAAGGAGAAGGGTGAGGTGTTCACTCATTTTCAGAATTTCAGAGTTATGGTTGAAAAGCAAACAGGGAAATATGTAAAGTGCCTAAGGTCAGATGGAGGGGGAGAGTACTTCAATGAGTTCTCTGAATTTTTGAAGAAGAATGGTATTCGGAGACAGTTTACATGCAGATACACTCTGTAGCAAAATGGAGTTGCTGAGTGAAAAAACAGGCACATTGCTGAGATTACGCGAGCATTGATGGAAGAGAAGAATATGCCGCATAGTTATTGGGCTGAGGCTATTTCTACAACAGTTTACATCATGATCAGAACTCCAACTGCAGCCATACATGATGTAACTCCAGAAGAGAGGTTTACTGGCAGAAAACTTAATTTGTCTCATCTGAAAGTCTTTGGATGCATTGCATATGTGCATGTGCCAAATGAGCTGAGAACTAAACTGGATCCAAAAGCTGAAAAATGTGTGTTTATTGGATATTCCCTTGAGCAAAAGGGATATAGGTGTTATAACCCTGCTACACGTGAGTTGAGGGTAAGCAGGGATGTTGTTTTTAATGAGATGAGCAGCTAGTATGCTGCTAAAAAAGAAGTTGTTGGGGCTGATGTGAGTGGAAATGTGGTTGCACAGAATGCAATGCATAAACATAAAAATCAATTTCTCCATGATTACAATGAGAATCATTCATTCAATGAGAAGCTTCATTTGGATTGAGAATAGGTCATAGGAATGACCTTTCTTTGGGAGGAGAGAGAGAAATGCTTAAAAACCATTAAAATTAAGCATAAATGGAAATTTATATGTTTCTTTCTTACAATTCATAAAAGAACTTCAATAGTAATCAAAAGCCATTCAAATTAAAGCTTCTCAAGCTTGAGAGGGGTTGAGAAGAGAAGCATTTAGAGTTTTAATAAGAAAAAGATAATAATCCACACTTTACCTTCTAATTTACTTGATTCTTTGATCATAGTAGAGGCCCCCAACCAATCAATCGGTTTGGTATGTTGTAGGAGTCACCAAGGAAGATTGAAGAGAGAGAGAAGCTCCAATCTCTTCAATTTTGTAGAGATTTTTAGAGGATAATAGAAATTAAGCTTAGTTTAGAGTAGTACCGGCATAGTTTAATTCACATATAATAATACAAAGGAATGAGGGTCTATTTATAGGAGAGGGAGGCCACTAACTGAGTCCAATTGAGTTCTAGAATTTTCGAGCTTTAGTTTGGCTGAATTTGGACAAGATTTGGACCAGTTTGGCTCCCTTTTTTATTTGGTTTGATTTAGGAGAGAGGAGAGATAAAAATCGTCAAAAATGAATGATTACTCCAAAATATCTCATTTTTTATTAATACTTCATAGTTTTTAACTAATAAACCTAGTACTTGGTCAACTATTCATCTTATGTGGGCATTTACTCTTTTTTGGGTATTTTCTTTTATTCTTTGGATTTATCTTATCCCAACACTTGGATTAATCTTATTGGTCCATAGGAACCTTAATTGGACCATAATTAAAAAAAATTCAAAAATCTGGACCCTTAGACTAAGGTCTTCTGAATAAATTTTAATTAATTCCAATTGCACCACCTTGGAAAATCTATTTTGATTTTCTATTTTAGGGAAATATTTTTTTGATATTTGCAGAATTTATTTATCCAAAAATATCCCAATATTGATTTACCACTCTCTAGAAATTTTTATCTCACTAGGCAAAACAAGGAAAAATGATATTTTCTTGTATTAAGAAACATAGAATGATTACAAGGGATTGAAGTAGAGGCTTATTCAATATTCAGCCTGAGGAGGAATCTTACATCCTCTCCTACTTGAAAAATGCAAGATGTCCTCATCTCGCAAAGTGGGGGTAATCCTTCGTCAACTCTTCTTCTTTCTCCTAAGTGGCATCTTCTAGAGGGAAGAACTTCCACTTTACTAAGAATTCTATGAGGACTCTGCTCCTAAGAATCTTATCCCGAACGTCAAGAATTTCATCAGGTAGGAGTACCATCTGGCCTTGCCTGGCCTTGCGTCGGAGAGATCAATTGCTCATCCATCAAGCATGTGATTCGGGCAAGATACATATTTCTTAAGCAAGCTGACATGGAATATATCATGTACCTTGAGATGGGGAGGCAGAAGAAGTTTGTAGGCTAGATCGCCCATTTTCTTTATGAGAGCATACGGCCCACAATATCTGGGAGAGAGCTTCTTGTATTTCCCTAAGGATAAGGAACTTCTTTTTGGTCGTACTCGAATGAAGACCATATCTGATTCTTCAAACTCTCTCTCAGATCTCTTTTTATCTGCATACTACTTTTGCCTGACTTGGGCTGCCTTTATATCTTTACGGATTGATTGCATCTGCTGGTCCATGTCATCAAGCATTTGTCAGGACATTTCGACTCTGATCAATGGATCACACCAACGGTGTAAGGCAATCTTGTCCATACAAAGCTTTGAAAGGACTCATCCCAATGCTCCGATGATAAGAAGCATTGTAAGCAAATTTGACCAGATGCAAATGACTTAACCACTTCTTGGGTTCCCTCTACTGTTGCAGCATGATCGAAGGACATCTTCTATTACCTGATTCACCCTTTTCGTCTGTCCATCCGTTTTGGGGTGATAGGTTGTGCTGAGATTCAAGAAAGTTCCTACTACTTCAAAGAACGCAGTCCAAAATTTCGATGTGAATTTTGGATCTCTGTCACTTACTATCCTTCTAGGTAAACCATGCAATCTGAAGATCTCCTTAAGGAAAAATCTGGCAACATCCACTGCAGAGTATGTTTCTTTCACTGGAATCAGATGGGAAACTTTGGTTAGCCTATCAACTACCACAAAAATGGAGTTGTAACCTGACTGCACTGAAGGTAATCGAGTGACAAAGTCCATATTGATGCATTCCCACTTCATCTGTGGAATGTCTAGAGGCTGCAATTTCCCTGGCATCTTGACTCTTTGGCACATCAAGCATTTTTGCACATGAGCAAGTACATCCTTTTTGAGTCCACCAGTGAAAGAAACATACTTGGATGGCATAATTCCTCTCATGTGTTCTGAGTTTTCTAGATTCATAGGCCACTGCATGACCTTCCTGCATTAGAGCACTACCTAAGGCAAATCCATTAGCATCAGTAGCTACCTCAAAGGGTTTGGTAAAATCAAGAAATTTAAGGACAGGGTTGGTTACTAAGGCTGTCTCTTCAGCTTGTCAAAGGCACTCTGACACATTGTAGTCCACTAAAACAGTGTACTTTTCTTGAGAAGGTTAGTTAAAGGGGATGCTATCTGAGTATACCTAGGTATAAAGATCCTATACCATCCGGTTAACCTTAGGAATCCTCTGACTTCCTTATACTGACTTGGGTTCTGGCCATTCAACTACTGCTTGGATCTTTGCGGGGTCAAGAGAAATCCCATCCTTTGACACTATGAATCCCAAGTATTCCACCTGGTCAACAGAGAAGGAAAACTTGCTCTTCTTTGCAAAGAGTTGGTGTTTCCTTAGGATTTCCAGGACTTTGAGCACATGATCTTCATGATCTGCAGCATTCTTTGAGTATACTAAGATATCATCAAAGAAGACAAGAACAAAATCATCCAAGTATTCTCTGAGAATATCTTGCATAAGATGATTGAATGTCATCGGGGCATTAGTCAATCCAAACGGCATGACTGTGAACTCATAATACCCATAGCGAGTATTGAATGTTGTCTTTGGGATGTTGTTAACCCATGGCGGACATGGCGACGTACTATATTTTACGTCATTAATTTAAATATTCTGAGTCATGGGCCGGGCTTGTCGGCACCATATGTTAAGGATGAAGGGATTGGGTGATCGCCGATGAGAGGCGCACCTTGGATATCAGTAGGATAAGGGTTAGGGTCGGCCGGCCATGTATGGGCGCCCAAGTGTGAACGGCCAAGTCACCTATATGAGTCAAATGTAACCCTAAAATCCTCATTCTCATGTGTTGTGAATAGAAGAGTGCTCTTGCCTTATCTCCTTGTTTTCCTTCTCCTGCGTGTGAGAGAGAGAGAGAGAGAGAGAGTGAGAGAGCGATCGAGTGCACTGTGTAGCGGCACGGCGAGGCGGCGGAGAGGCGGTAGAGCGGCGACGGCGGCTCCTCCTTCACGGCTGCGACGCGGGAATCCTTCAAGGCAGCAGTTAAGCGGTGAGTGACACACCCTTTGGCATTCTGTTTGAGCTTCCTTCCCTGGTTGTATGCTTGTAGCCATTCATGGCTCGCATACGGTGTCTGGCAAGTCCCTAGCTACGACCTGTGCGGCAAAAGCGCACATTTTTGGCGCCGCTGCCGAGGAGTTGCCCTGCACCAAGCTCCAGTTTGCAGCTCGGCTGCTGCTGCGTGAAGTTTAATTTACACTACTGTAGGAAAGGCGTCTGTGTTGCTGTTGTGGTGTTTCTGTGGTTTTCAATCTCTGTTTCTGCAAGTTGTCTTCTGCATTTCTGTTTCTTTTTGTTATATTTTCGCTCCGCGTGTGGGCGTTCGTTCTGTTATCTGGTTTCTGCGTGTGAGAGGGATTTTTGAATCCCCAGATCTGTGCTGTGTGTGCGAACTGCACCGCGGCCAAGGTTGAACCGTAAGGAAACCCTAGAAAACTTATCCCACAAAAAAAAACAGAAAATAAAAAATAAGAAAATTATAATTTTATTTTCAAAGAAAGAACCAAACGTGTGGAGAGGAAAGCTTTTCTAATTGGAGAAAAATTTTTTGAAAAGAAAGAACCCCAATTGACCCACGACCCCGGCCCCGGCCTCGGTCTCGGTCTTTTGATATATATATATAGGAGAGTGAGCCTCCATAGCTTTCTCTCAAGTGAGAGCTTATGGGAAGTCGTGCCCTATATGTAGCCCACTCCCCAAGGAGTAAAGTGAGCATGTGGGATAAAGCCCTCACCCTTTCCTCCACAAGCAAATAGGCTTTTGCCCTTTCCCCCCAAAGGAAACGGACTATTTTGAGGATTACAGGAGCTCTAGATAGGCGAACACGGTGCTGTAAAGCACACTAGGACCCTTTAAACGATACGCTCGTTTCGAGCTATCACACGCCCTAGTCCAAGTTCGACCGTAAGTAAGGGGGTCAAAAACGGGTTAAAAACAACACAAAAACAAGTAAAAACGGGGTGCGAAACACCTAAGAAACCACTTGTGTGAGTTTCAAGGGTAGTTACCAACGCACGTAGGGTACCCACGTCACATGCATCTACGCTCTGGTCGGGTGCTAGAGCCTGAACCACTAGAAAGCGTTTCAGTCTACGCAGGCTCACACCATCCCTCCACGTTGGCATCTTGGCCTTCGGCTAGAACCCAAGGGAGTGCAACCCAAGATCCACGAATAGTGGATAGTGACTCGTCCTCTGACTCAGAAGCCATGGAAGGACACCCTACCAAGAACCCTGAGGAGACAAGCCAAAACATGCCAGTGTGGGCCCCACAACCCGGATCTAGCATGTTTAGTCGTCTAATAGAGACCTTTAGTAGAGCTACACGCTCTGAACATGCGACAAGCGAAGTAAATGAGGAAGGAGGGGTAGTAGATTCGCCATTCACATCTTATGTAGACCCTACCCTCCCAAAGAGTGTCCATGTGGATATTCTACCCACTTCGTTTAATGAGGGCCCTACTAAGCTACCACATTCCGATGCTCTTCCTAAAGTAGAGGTCCCTAGAAGCCAATCCATAAGAAGTGACATTGCGTCCACTTCAAGAGAACCGTTTGGCACACCAAGTCTAGATGGGACATTTCTCAATGAAAATTGGGAATATGATCTACACACAGAGACTCTAACGGACCTATACACGGGTTACACATACCATGTAGGTTGGTTAGAAGTCCTACGATCTACATCTAGCGCCACTAATCTAGAGGAGCAACAACACATGATATGTGAGGTGATTCATAGAATTATCCAAATTGAGAGGAAAAATAGGGGAGTGAACCTAGTTTCCACTGGCCCTATGAGATTTTTGGATACGGGCAAGGCCAAACAACCAACCCTATCACAATTGGAGACTCCCTCCGTGAGTCCCATAGACCCTTCATATGTTGTTTCGCCTGGAGTCTCAATGCAGGTTGAGCCCACGAGTAGTAACTTTAGCTTTCCAACCTTGGCTCAACTTTCCATTAGGGAATCCGCAATGCCTACCCCAATGATGAGCATAGCTGAAAGTGCACCTGTTACCGCTGTAGTTAGTACGACACCGCTACCTAGTGGAACAGTACCTACAACAGTGCATGGTAGTGCCTATCGGCCTTATGTACCTATTGCTACTCATGCCCATGTAGCTCCTACGCCTCCTAGTATGCCAATGGCGTATGCTCCACGACCGCCTTATCACCACCCTTATCCAAGAGGAGCTAGGCCTAGCCACATATCATATCCTACGTCATTTGCCAACCTACTCAGACCAACGCCAACTCCTATCAGCCAGGCTATCCCAGAAGTGCCTCCACCAACTATGCCTGCTCACTTGGGTGATCTCGCAGCATTTGCTCATACGATCGGACGATCCATTGCGGAAAACATGCGGGGCATGCCTGAGAGAGAACCTAGAAGCAAGGCAGTACAAGTGGCTAAGCTCACTCAAAACTTCAGTGGTAACGAGGATGTTAGGAAGCACATTGAAGTCTTTGAACACGTGTGTGATTCCTTGGAAGAGCACAATGAGCTCCATAAGTGTAAAGCCTTAGGCTTAACCTTAAGTGGGAAGGCCGGAGATTGGTATCGAACCTTAAGGGTTGAAGAGCGCACTCACTACCCCACTCTCAAGAGATTGTTCTTGAAAGAATACATACGCGAGGGTGTGCTTTGGGGGGTAGCATCTCAACTCCAAAAAGCTGAACGCGAGGAAGGGGAGTCAGTGAGAGACTTTATAAGTCGATTGAAGCATCTAAATTCTCGCTGCACTCCCGATGAACGCTTCAATAACAACCAACTCCTCGATAGATTCATCCGAGGATTGCGCCACGAGGACATTTACAATGGCCTAGTCATTAGAGGTCTTACAACGTGGGAAGCAGTCACTGCCAATGCAATCCAGTTAGAAGACAACTTGATGATTGCAGGTAAAAAGGTGTCTTCAGAAACAAAATCCGTTAGTTCGCAAGTATCTGGGCACGAGCCAATGACGGTAAAACCAATTGCCAAGGAGCCCAAGATATCTGAAATGTCTGTGACCGACCTTACTAAGGCTCTCCAAGAATACTTCAGGGGTAATCGAGCTCCTCAGAATAGCCATATGTACCCAAGGAGAGAGCAACAATGGTGTTCGGTGTGCTTAGGACCACATAGCACGAGTGAATGTCCCACATTCAGAGTCAAATTCAATGGGAATTGCAATGCATGTGGTAAGTATGGCCATCAATCTAAAGATTGCCTAACACTTAAGCGAATGTTGGCAAACCAGGCACCACTAGCTTGGTCAAACACACCTCAAGTACCCGCGCTAATGCCTGCACAACCTATCGAGCAACCATCACAGCACATAGTTCCAAGGAATCCGAATGTAGTCCAGTCTGTGCCATTACCACCGCCAGTGCTAGGACCACAACCTCCACATCCAAGGATTACCCCTGTAAACCAGATGGGTTGTGAGTCACATAGTGCATGTGGGGATTATGAAGAGGAGATAGACCCCACTGCTCCATACGGGATTGATACGTTTGAAATGATTCCCCAGTACTACATGGAGGATCATTTCGGGCAAGTCAAGCCTGTATATCAAGCGGCTGCTCTTGCCACAAGAGGGCAAAACCTTAATACCATGGCGAGGAGACCACCTCTTCAATGTTACGAGTGTGGTGGACCGCATCGTGTAGCGGAGTGCCCTAATAGGTTACAAAAGATCGCTACTCAGATGCAACCAAATCAAGAGAGCACATCGGGAATGCCGGTACTTACATGTAATCGTTGTGGCATAGATCATTTGATCGCTCAATGTCCACATAATTCTAATGCACCCAAGATTACGCCATTGAATTTGGTTGAGGTCACCAACCAAGCACGAAGAACCACACCCGTTGTACCCGCGAATGTAGTTACACGGTCAATGCTTCAAAATCAAAACTACATTCTTGAAGAGAGGGATACTGCATCAATCGCTCAGGCAAAGAAAAAGAAAACACGGCGAAAGAGATCGCTTAATGCCACAAGCTCCAAGCCCAGTTCAAAGACTAACATAGGGACAGGAGACGACCCCGTGTATATGAATGATCCTGAAGACGATTCTGATTCAATAGAAACCATGGGGACCAAAGCCACTACCTTAAGGGAGGAACCCACACGGGAGCTCAATGAAGGGGAATCAAGCGAGTACATAAATAAGGGAAAACAGAAGGAAACTTCCTCGGCCCCACAACCAAGTCAGTTAATGCCCTCTCGACCACCCAAACTGACTGAGACTCCCCAAGACAAGCCACGTGGGCCAAAAACCCTCAAGAAAAAGATTGGAACTTACCCAAACCCAGTTGAGGAGATTGAACAAGTACAACACTTAAGGGGTTTGGTGGAAGAAACACAAAGAGAACTAGAGCCAAACCCGAGAAAAGTCAAAATTTCAGACACAGTGTTTCCTACGCAAGTTCAGCCTCACCGGAACCATAAACCGTTAGCTATACCGAGTATCATTCGGGAAGAAAGTGAGGATAGGACATCCGGAAGTGGGCAAACACCCTTCTTGCTGGAAAGAATGTTTAGTGAGGGAATGCCTGACCCCATCGAAGAGGAAGTGATTCCATCTTCACCAGTCCCTAGTCAAGGGGCGATGTCTCGAAAAGTACTGTTGAATGTGTCCAAGCTAATGGATTTCATGTCCTCTGAGATCAGAACCACGATCATATCCAAATTATACGGGGATCCTGAGCTATTCTTAGCTCTTCGGGCATTTCTCAATGGAGAACTAAAGGCGGGACTACCACAATTTGCAAATATGGATAGACCCGACACGCTTCAAGATGAAGGAGAACATTGGGATCTACAACCCAACTTTGATGAAGATTCGGTCGTGGAAATACCTGTGAACAAGTTGGGACAGTACTTTGAAGGTGACGAATCTAATGCCACCCTCCCCATTACTACCAAGGGATTAACTCTAAAGGGAATCCTTGATGGTGGTGCTGGAGTGAGCATTGTGACTAAAAACTGTTGGGAATCTATGGGAAGGCCTCACCTCGAAGTCACAAACATAGTGGTTAAGATGGCAAACGGAACCATAGCTAAACCTATTGGAATGTTAAGGGACCTTAAGATCAAGGTCCTGGGATACAAGGTAAAACATACCTTCATTGTAATGGATTTCTCCAAGCATCCTATGTCATATCAAATGATCTTAGGACGTCCTTTCATGAGGGAAGCACAAATGGTGCATGACTGGTCGAAAAACCATGTCTACCTACAATTCCAGGACTCTGTCATTCGAGTTGATCTTGAGAATGGTCGTGCACATCCTTTAGGAAGCAAGGTTATCATTGATAATCGATCGGATACCACTATTCACTCCGCCCCATTAAGGTATTGCTATACATGCAAAAAAGAGACTGATGATGGGAAAGATTCTCCTTATATGGATGTCCTACCGGGTATGACTGAGTCGGATAACGTGGATTGGGTACACCTAGCGGCAACCATAGACACATGGGGAAATAGAGGCACAAGTTGGGTAACACCTGAGGGGCAAGATATGCCACCGTTAGTGCCAATAAACATGATAGGTGTTATGCACTTGACTCCTGATGGCGAGAACGTGGCAAACTCCACCGACACTGAAAGTAGCGAAGACTCTGACCAATGCAACTCTGAGTATGAATCTCAAGAAGAAACTGACCCTGAGCCGGATGGGAAAAATGAATCAAATATTCGCCCAAAGGTGGAAGCAAGGTGCTCAAGGCCTAGGACAGTGACCTCTTGCAGTTCATCCGAAAGTGAAGATCGACCAAGTGAGTTCGAATCTGATAGAAACAAAAATCAAAAACTTGGTAAGAAGAAAACGAGACATAAGCGCCAACGCTATCGAGCTAAGGTACGAACTGCAATAAACAAGGAGCGATCCACTGCAGAATGGCTTAGTTATGTAGGAGCCATTGATGCTCATCGGAAGATAGCGGATAATTGGGGACAATACCTCCAAAGTGTCATGTGGTGTATTCCGCAACCTCATGACGTCGCCTAATTAGAAATCGAAGAGAAGCCAAAACTAAGTCGTACTGCAAGAAGGCGACAAAACCAAGAGTTGGCTCAGCAGCAAAAGGAAGCGGAATTGAAAGAAAAAAGTCTGGCACAACAGGAACCAGTAGACTTACACCCCGCACCCGAGCATTTCAAATCATTCACCACAGGGGAACGTAAAGTAGTCTACACAAAAGCCCAACGAACGCCTACCAATGGGAGTAGCGGTGTCTACGATGGCCCTGCGGTAGTTAAGGAGATAGACTTAGCAGATCCGGGTGAGGAGTCTAAACCAGTTTATATTGCTCAAGACCTCACCAAGGCGGAAGAAGCTGCACTTACGAAGCTTCTTAAAGAATTCAAGGACATATTTGCTTGGACATATCATGATATGAAGGGTGTTCCACCCTCGGTGGTGCAACACACGATTCCAATGATTAGCACTGCTAAACCAGTCCAGCAACGTCCCTACCCAATGAATCCTAAGTACGCAAAGATTGTACAAGAGGAAATTGAAAAGCTGGTAAAATGTGGATTCATATATCCTATTGAGCACTCAGAATGGGTTTCTCCGATAGTCATCGTACCAAAGAAGAATGGGAAACTCAGAGTGTGCGTTGATCTCAAAAAGGTTAATGCAGCCACCAGAAGGGATCATTACCCCTTGCCGTATTCTGAACATGTGCTTGAAAGAGTGGCCGGCAAGGAGGCATATAGCTTTTTAGATGGGTACTCGGGTTACAATCAGATCACAATTGCAGTCGAGGACCAAGCTAAAACAGCATTTATCACGGAGTTTGGAGTGTTTGCCTTTCGCGTCATGGCTTTTGGCTTGACCAATGCACCTGCAACATTCCAACGATTGATAAACACGGCCTTTAAGGAATATCTAAGGGACTTCTGTGAAGCTTTCTTAGATGATCTTTGTGTTCATTCCTCTTGGGACGAGCACTTGATGTGTTTACGAAAAATATTTGAAAGGTGTAGATTATATCGCATCTCCTTGAATCCTTTCAAATGCCAATTCTGGGTTAAACACGGAGTTATCTTAGGGCATATAGTGTCCAAAAATGGGATTTCCACTGACGAGAGTAAAATCAAGGTCATTCTGGAATTACCCCCACCCACCAACTACAAGGGAGTCCAACGCTTTATGGGCCACGTTGGTTATTATCGAAGGTTTATTCTCTTCTTCGCCGAGATAGCTCGACCATTGTATAAGCTTCTCATCGAGTTTATTTGGACCGAAGAATGTGATCGTGCCTATGAGCTATTAAAGAAGGCCTTGGCGAGTGCTCCAATCTTGAGAATGCCAAACTGGGATTTACTCTTCCATGTGCATATTGATGCATCAAACTTTGCTATTGGGTGTGTGTTAACTCAACCTGGAGAACACAAGCTAGACTACCCCATTAGCTTTGCCAGTCGCCAGTTGAACGATGCTGAGATGAACTACACCACTACGGAGCGAGAAGGGTTGGCAATGATATATGCAGTAAGGAAATTTCGTTATTACCTCCTTGCCACCAAGTTTGTTTTCTATGTGGATCATCAAGCATTGTTGTATCTGGTAAACAAACCATGCTCCACAGGAAGAATCACACGATGGCTATTGATTCTTCTTGAATTTGATTTCACGGTTGTTGTGAGACCTGGCAAGAAACATGTTATGGCTGATCATTTGTCTCGCATACCTAATGGTGAAGCTCCTACGGGCGTTGATGATGACTTACCGGACACTTCCTTGTTTATGGTGGAGACAATGCCTGAATGGAGTGAGAAGATTGTTAACTTTTTGGTTAATGGCTTTCCACCCAAGGAGCTTCGTAAAGATCTAGCTCGAAAGCTAATCAAAGAATGCGAACCCTATTGCCTGATAGCAGGGACTCTTTATAAAAGAGGAAAGGATGACGTTCTTAGGCGTTGTGCCCGAGAGGATGAATATCTATACATTTTGCAAGAGGCACATATGGGCGTAGCCGGTGGTCACTTCTCAGGAGACTTAACTGCGCGAAAGATCTTACAATCAGGGTATTGGTGGCCCACTATGTTCCAAGATGCATCACTCTTTGTGAAGGGTTGCGATGAATGCCAACGATATAAGAAACCCCAGAGGAAAGATCAGATGCCCCTACATCCGATCAAAGTAAACCAACCATTTGAAAAGTGGGGTTTAGACTTTGTAGGTCCAATTAGTCCAGCGGCCCGAAACACACAATCTCGCTATATTATTGTGGCCACTGACTATATGACCAAATGGGCTGAAGCGAAAGCAACACGTAAGGCAGATGCGAGGACAACAGCCAAGTTCCTCTTTGAAAATATAATCACACGATTCGGTTGTCCTTTTGAACTTGTGAGCGACAATGGTACGCATTTTATAAATGAAGTGATTAAGGAGCTCACAACAAATTTCATGATATCCCATCATAAATCTACTCCTTATTATCCGCAAGCGAATGGCCAAGCCGAGAGTACCAACAAGACTTTAATCTCTATTTTGACAAAGACAGTTGAAGCTCATCGCACGGATTGGGATCTAAAGCTTACGACAGCTTTATGGGCCTATCGTACTGCGTACAAAGTGGCTATTAATTGCACACCATTCAAAATGGTATATGGCCAAGAAGCAGTCATGCCATGGGAATTTGTCATTCCTAGTCTTCGTGTTGCTACTCAAGAGGGATGGGATGGTAATCCTTTAGCAGAGCGTCTGTATATCCTTGAGCGGCTAAACGAAGAAAGACAATTGGCTGTATACAATGCCCTTGTGGAGAAGGATAGAAGGAAAAAATGGTTTGATCGCCATTTAAAGGACAAGGACATCAAGGTTGGGGATAAAGTCCTGATGTATGGAGTGCGAAACGAAAAGAAGAAGCTCAAATATGCTGGTAAGGGACCGTATAGAGTATGTGAAATTACACCGCAAGGTACCATCAGAGTGGAGACTCTCGACGGAGTTGAAACCATTGGATTCCTTAATGGGAGTAAATTCAAAAGATACTATGACCCCCTGAGCCAGGAGGAGTTACACGCAATCCATCAAAAGAAGGCAGCTAAAGAACATGCTGAGCTTAAAAAGATACAAGCAAGAGTCGAAGCCAAAGAACGTCAACAGCGTGCTAGGAGACAACGAGAAGCCAACTTGGGAATTACGCAAGTATTTTTCGAGGAAGCAGAGGAGGATGCACTGGAATCTGACCCACCTCTAAGATACCCAATTGAGTTACAGAGTCCTTACGGGGAGGTGCTGTATAATGCATTATTGGATACAGGAGCTCAACACAATTTGCTATCATATGGCGTGTGGTGTCAACTGGGAAAACCACCTTTAACCAAGAGTTCTATCCAAGTCCAAGGAATCAACAAGAAGAAAACCCCTGTCTCAGGAATTCTGCACACTCCGGTTGCTTATGACAAGGGAACCATAATTCAAAGCTTTTTGGTTATGCCTGCTGGCACCATGGAAGGGACTGTAATCTTAGGGCGCAAATGGATGATGGTCACCAAGTGCAATATCGATTGGGCAACCAGACAAGTCACAACGCAAGAACCAACACTAGGTCTGACCGCTCAAAATCCCGCACCTAAGTCATCCACTCAAATATTAGATAATGAAAAATCACAAAGTCCAGTGGCAAAACCATCTTCGATTGTAGGCCACCCCTCTAACGCTTCAACGCCAAGAGTGGAAACAGGCAAGGCGGTCCATAAAGCTTCGCTTACTATGCCAAAGAGTACATACAAATGGGTCCCCAAAGCTTCGTTAACAGCTACTTCCCCTGCTCAATCTCGTTCAGCCACCAAGAAGCCTCGTAAAAGGAAAGCAGCTACCCACCCGAGAAAGGGCAATGTAACATCGCGATGGATCCCTAAAAAATTATTAGTAGCCCAAGGGTACTATGAGGGAAATGACCAGATTTGGGTCCCTAAACATAAGCTGAATCCCTCTACATCACCTATAAAACCTTGCAAACCAATTGTTGCCACCCCAACGATAATTCAAGATCGTGGTAAGGGAAAGGTAACAGAGTGCTCCACACCACTTCTTCCAGAGTTAGTTTGGATTCCCAAACGATATCGATCATTACCACCTAGCTCAGGAAGGGGGGAGCCACATGAAGCTTCTAGCTCCTCATGCCAGGCACACGCTGATATAGAAGTTTCTACATGCTCTACACCTACTCTTGTCAACACCCAACAAAAAACTGATGAGTCTACGTCTCCCCTTGTAATAGTATCGTCGGAAACCATTTCCTCCATTCGTCAATGGGAGCGTACACTACCATCTCTACAATTGGATGTGGCCACAAGGGTCATAAAAAGCTATCTTCCCACATCACAACCTATGACCCGCTGGACAAATTGGTTCCAAGAGGCTGCAACATCATTGCAAATAATATGATCTACCCAAGGAAAGGGGGAGCATGTACTCATGCTCGACATTCTAATGCTTCCTCCTTAACCTTCTCCCCTGACCATGTAATTGCCAAATTCAAGGGGATGTATATATATAGCTTCATACATTTTTAAAAAATAAAAAAAAAACAAAAACAAAGAAAAGAAAAACAAAAAATAGTAAAAAGAGCAAGAGCACAAAAAGAGGATAAATATCTGTATACAATCAAGAACTAGATTGACCTGTCTCACAAACCTACTGATGTTATATCTGTGTTTGCAGATATGGCAGATGCACGATCATCATACACTTCATCCACTCCCGCCTTTGATGAGAGGTATCATCTGTACCTTTCTCAGATATTTCACATGTGCTATCCTGTTATTGAAACTGAATGGGATCATATAGATGTACTGGCCAGAGAGGAAAATGTTGAAGAATTAGAATGGCTAATTCGCCTATTGACCATGACTGACCCCTACTCCGTAGAGGAAATATCCCCGATAGTCCAATGCTTTCCTTTTCCACAAGATGACTATCCTCGCATGGTTATATTCTTGATGAGTTTATGTGGATGGGAAAATGAAAAGGAAATATCTGACAATGATGAATGGACGGATGAAACTCATGGCACTACTGAGGTTGACTTTATTTGTTTGGATGATGCGGATAGAGGCTTAGCCTTAGGGCTAGAGCCAGGACTCTACAACATCCTCTTACCGTATTCTCAGTAGTAGTGTGGTGACTGGTAGGTAGGTTAGTGTTTTCAAGTTTTTTCTAGTTTAGATTCCTTAAACGAGTCTTGAAATTTTCACACTGATGTGCCTCTCGAGGTATAGTGCTTGTTAGTTGATTGTACAGGTTAAAAAGTTTGAGGTGGGTTCGCTTCCATATCTTGAGACTGCCGCAACGATCATCAAAATATATCTACATCACATTGCAAGCTGTCTCATCAAATCAAGGAGATCTCCAATTTCAGGTGTAATTCTTCCATACCCACTCTCTTTCGTTTTTTCTGTTCAATTAATTTCATAAACTATACGGCATGACCACATGGAAATTATCATTGTACTACTTAGTTTTTGAAGTTGCTTGCATGCTAGTGTAAAACATTAATGAGCTTAACTTTATTGGAAATATTCCTAGGCAGCATGATGTCTTTAGTTAACCTTGGAATACGATTGTCTTAGGTCTAGGGTCAAACCATCTTAATGTTTGATACCTGGCCATGTGTGTGTTGACCTCTAGGACATAGCTTTTACCCCTTGTCGAAAGGATGTAAGAACACATTTTAGTTCAGGAGCAAAGATCAAAAGAAACAGATTTAAAAAAAAAAGCCTACAATAAATGGCAATACAAGGGTTAGTGTGCTTTAATGTTGGCCTATCGCCTTATTGATACTTGGTAGGCGAGGAGTATTCTACTCCAGACCGATGCCTTGGTTGGTAGGGGGTAGCCTTGCCTAAAGTGAGCTAATAGATTCCTGGATAATGCCTTGTGTTAAACATGGTACCAGGATCGATGTTAGTTTTGCCTTAGGAAGGTCGCCATTGTGTGTAAAAATTGTCACGTGCATTAAAAAAAAAAAAAAAAAAAGAGGCAAAAGGCTCCTGTAACTGTGATGTTTCTTGTGTCCCTAGACGTGTGGTATTAACTTGTTCTTAGAGTAGACACAGTGTGGTCATCTGTTTATTTATTAAGCTTGGTTATTTTCCTTGACTTAGGCCAGTTATAAACCTTGATTAACCTGTGACACCTTGCTAACTCTTGAATTCCTTTCAATAATTTTAAACTCCTATTAATTTGCTACACTAGCTCACTCATGTGACTTTTAAACTAAGTTCTCATAGCAACATCCATTGTGGTCTCACATGCTTGAATTTATACACTTTATATCTTTTGAATTCTAGCATACCTTCACTCTACTTCCCTGTTTTGCAGACGGTCTACCACAACAACCCTCTTGAGCTTACCATACCATAGCTTCCGAGGACGGAATCTACATCAGGAAGGGGGGCATGTTAACCCATGGCGGACATGGCGACGTACTATATTTTACGTCATTAATTTAAATATTCTGAGTCATGGGCCGGGCTTGTCGGCACCATATGTTAAGGATGAAGGGATTGGGTGATCGCCGATGAGAGGCGCACCTTGGATATCAGTAGGATAAGGGTTAGGGTCGGCCGGCCATGTATGGGCGCCCAAGTGTGAACGGCCAAGTCACCAATATGAGTCAAATGTAACCCTAAAATCCTCATTCTCATGTGTTGTGAATAGAAGAGTGCTCTTGCCTTATCTCCTTGTTTTCCTTCTCCTGTGTGTGTGAGAGAGAGAGAGAGAGAGAGAGAGTGAGAGAGCGATCGAGTGCACTGTGTAGCGGCACGGCGAGGCGGCGGAGAGGCGGTAGAGCGGCGACGGCGGCTCCTCCTTCACGGCTGCGACGCGGGAATCCTTCAAGGCAGCAGTTAAGCGGTGAGTGACACACCCTTTGGCATTCTGTTTGAGCTTCCTTCCCTGGTTGTATGCTTGTAGCCATTCGTGGCTCGCATACGGTGTCTGGCAAGTCCCCAGCTACGACCTGTGCGGCAAAAGCGCACAGATGTCCTGCTCCTTGATTCTGATCTGGTAGTACCCAGATTAGAGATCTATCTTTGTAAACATTTGGGTACCAATTAACTGATCCAGAAGCTCATCAATCCTAGGAATAGGATACTTATTCTTAATTGTTAATTGATTCAGTCCTCTATAGTCAATACAGAGTCTTAAGGTTCCATCTTTCTTCTTTTGAAAGAGAACGGGCGCACCCCAAGGTGAGACACTGGGTATGACGAATCCCTGCTCTAACAGTTGTCTTAACTGCTCCTTAAGTTCTATGACTTCAGGAACTGGCATTTTGTATGCACGGGCTACTGGCTGAGCTCCGGGGGTTAGTTCAATCTCATGATCTACTTCACAAGACGGAGGTATCTCAGTCAGCTCTTCAGGAAATACATTTGCATTCTCACTTAACCACTCTTGTTCTTTAGCCTTGCATTTTATGTCTACCGAATTCATTTTAACGACATACACAGCTTGCCTTTTTCTGAGCCCTTTTAATAATTTGGAAGCATTGACTAATTGCAACACTGGGGATCCGAAAATTCCAATTCCTTGAACTTTATTCTCGTGAAGGTAAAGAGATGGTTCCTTTGTGACAATGAATGTCAGCCTGATTCTTTTGGAGCCAATCCATTCCAAGGATTCCATCATATATTCCCAGGGGTAGGACTCTGAACTAGCACTCTGTTACGTTCCCATCTAAGCTAAACTAAATAAGGTCAGTCTCAAGGTGAGTGAAAAGAATCTTCCCACTGGCTAATTCCACTTGCATAGGTTTCCCTGATTTTTGATTTAGGACTAATTTACGCAGACATCCTGGGGAAATAAAAGAATGAGTACTGCCTGAATCAATCAAAAGCTTGAATTTTTTACCCTGGTACTCTGCTGGAGTCTAGAGGACTGAGAATTGATAGTTATTCCCTTGATACTCAATTGTTGCATAGATCTATCCTTTCTCTTCCTCCACTTCCTCAGCTATGGTGACTGCTCTGGCTGCTGCAATCTGAGGTGAAACTCTCTCTCTTTGGTTATTCCAATTCTGGGAGGGAGTTTGAAGACTGCTTTGCATGGAGGCTGTAGGCTGAGCTGGCACTCTTCTTGGGTTACCCTGATTCTGGTGCTGGGAACCCTGATTGGACTGATATGAAGGAGTCTGTCTCGAAACTCTAGGACCCTGGCTCCCTTGGCCCACAGAAGAAGATGGGAAATCCTTGAGCTGGTGCCCAAGTCCTTGACATCCAAAGCATCTGGTCTTGCTTCCAAGGTCTTCCCTTTGCATTCTGGAGAGAGGCGGAGTTCTTGAGAATGTAGTTCGGGGGAAAGGTCTTCCTTCATTTCTGAAGCTTCACATCTCCACATTCTAGTTAGAACCTTGGTGTCTCTTTGGAGGCGGAAAGTTGGAAGAACTTCCCGAAGTCTGAAATCTCTTGAAGGATGAGGGAGCTGGCTTTGGCGGGACTTTTACGATGAAGGCTTTGGCAAAGTCCTTCGCCATTCTGACAGCTTCTGCCATGGACACTGGCTTGGAATTTTTGACCTGTGTGTCCAAGGGTTCGTTCATTCCCGCCAGGTTCATTCCCCGAATGAACCTGGCCATGAGTTGCTCTTCATCTAGAGGTGGTGAATATTTGAGTAGAAGAGCAAAGGCCTGGTGATATTCCTCGATGGTTTTGCTCCCCTACTTTAGCTCTAAGAATTCGTTCATTTTGTTTCCAAAAATCCAGGGGGACAAAATCTCTTTCTCAAATAGGTTTTAAGGTCGTTCCAGGACTGAGTATTTCTGTCCAGATGGTTGGTGTCACATTCGTTCCTCCATGCCACCCTGGCTGTTTCCACTATTTTCAGCCTGGCAAGAGCCATTTTGCGCGCTCATTGTTATAACCTCTGACGTCAAAATATTCTTCCATGGCTTCCACCCATTTCTCCATAGCCTCGCCCAGGTTCTCCCCTTCTCCTTTGAAGGGTCCTGGCTAAGTCCTATGAAGAGCCTTGCGAACATCAGGGTCACAGTTCATCATCTTCAAAGAGAGGGTCTGGCTAACGGTCACGGTTTCCTCGTCTCATGATTCTGCCAAAAATTATATATTATTAAATTTTTATTTTGATATCGTCCACGAGATCCTAAGACTTAAGAGGTTCGGAAAAAAATTTCTTAAACAAGACAATGATCTTATTGGAGATCTATGACATATGTCCGATAACAGTTTTTTCTTTATCAGTTTGTCCATAAACAATCACTTATACAACAGGGAATTTTTCTCCAGAAAACATTTCTTTATTTATATAAAAGTTGCAATATGTACATAGAGCAGCTCGGCTCCAGAATTTGAAATCTCCTTGGGAGATGCATAAGACGACGGTACTGGGCCATAGCCATGCCCTGATATAAACGTTCACTTACTGACAAGGGAGTTATTATCTTCTCCTTAGGATTAAAGCAACTAAGGAGTCTGTAGACTTGGCATGAAAGTTTGAAATTCCGAGGCGTTGAATGATATAGAATGACACCATGCACCATTTTCAGCTTTAAAAGAATCATTGCCAATGAGAGGTTCTGCCTCAGCATTGCACGCTGGTCGCAAGAGGCATGGACATACTACCCTGCAAACCCCTTATGCTGTCGTCTCTCCGTTGGGTCAGGAAAATATAAATCCTCGAAATGGCATGCGAGTCTTGCTCGGCTTGTTCGAGTTGAAGCGGAGAGATGAGATGCTCAAAGGCGAACGCAGTCATGTCTTATGACTGGGTGAGGTCGGGAATACCAGATAAGTATGGAACTTCCATCTATAAAAATAATTTCTTTGATTAAAAATTCTTCATTAAAGAAGCTTACGAAATGAAAGTACATTATGAAAAATGTTTTTTTTGAGTTTTTATTATCGATTTCTGATAAGAATTTGTTTATCCTTATTGCCAGCTTTGAGGTCCCCTGCTCGCTCCGGGGCTCCTATCGCCAGCCGACGAAAGCGACGCCGGCCTCTCGAACAGGGCCGGGTCCACACACTCGGGGCCTCGCCCGCGGATGACTGGGAGACGAGAGGCTAGCCCGAGGGGCGGTCCCTCCGAGACCGAGCCCGGAAGACTCCCCTCGCCCGAAAGGCACAGGCGATTTTGCCAGGAAGGGGAAAAATCTTCTAACTAAGAGATTACTCTAACGAGTCAAGTCTTGACTAAATTAAACTGATCTGACCGAACCTGAAGTCACATGGTCAGATCAAGAAGAGACTTGCACTTGGTCCATGGAATCATCGCTTTTTTCCTCATTTTCGAGGCACAGCCGATGATCTCGTCCCACGGAACAAGGTCTTCTCAGGATTTAAACTGATTAACGTAACTAATCGTATCTAGTTATTTCTCAGGAATCCTCCGATCCACCCCATCTGGCCCATGGGTTAGCCAACCACCCGACCACTGAATTGGTGGGATTCCTTTATAAATATTTGATTAGGTTTTTGCCCGGGTATCGAGGAAAATAGTTCCCAGGCCCCCTAGCTGGCGATTCATGCAAAAATCAAATAGGCATACCACGTACACACCCAATTATAACAGATTCGACTGGCTTTAAGACAATCCTTGAATAAAATCATAATATTTTCGATCATGATTTTCCAAAATTCCAAGTCCATTGTCTTACAAAAATGCATCCTCTGAACTCTCCATGTGTTAAAGACCAGCTCGCCAACCAACAAGATCCAGTATCAAATTTTTGTTCCCAAAAACCTTTCCTTTTTGTCCATCAGATATCTTCCTCAAAGTATGCCTGGGTGTCCTAGCAACCGCGAGCCCATGCATCGCCTCGTCATCAGAACCCTCTAGGATCCTCCTCCTTAGGTGTCCTAGCACTTCACTCAGGGACCGCTTCGTCGGTCCTCACCCATCGTACCAGAAGCACACCATTTTAACCGTACCGAGGCTGGTCAAGACCTCGGTAGGCTTTGCCATGGGCGACGTCCCTTGATGACTCCCCGCCGCCAGCTGTTCCAACAAACCTCCTCTTAGAAAAACATAAGCCAAATGCTTCCTCCAGCATTTGGTGTAAAACAGTCCTTTGAATGAAAAACAGAGTTTCCAATGCAAGTGAGATTCCAGTTTGAGATCGGTTCCAAAGACCCTTTTTCCAATAATTCCCAGTTTCATAATGAGGATCCTTGATCTCTCATGAGGGTAATCTACCCGTCATTTTATCCATTTATCCAACTAGATTCTTGGTGAGATTGGTCAAGGAAAAACTAGATTAGTTCTGGTAGTCTATTCTTTGGATTTAGTAACTGGAATTAGTCACGAAGTTTTTGTCTGATTCAGTTTGAGAGAAGGACAATTAGGTTTACTGTCCGACCTCATGTAGTCTAACTAAATTCATTCAGTTTAGTTCTACCAGGATTCCTTTCAACTAAACATCTAGTTTTTGGGTAAATATCCATTTAGTAATTTTACCAATTCAAATATCCAAGATTTTCTTTTTCCCACATAAATTCTCAACCTTAATTCGTTAGGTCGAATTATGATGGAAATTCATCTTTTGACATTAGAATTTAATTCAAATCCATCTTTTCTCAAATATCATGGAAATTCATCTTTTAACTAAAATATCAATACCTATTTTTTGAATAAACTTGAAGTTCTTCTTTTTCTCATTTCAATGAGTGCAATCCAATTATCATGGGAATTCCAATTTGCCATAAATTAAATCTATTAAAGTTCTTCTTAAATTACATAAAAATAACCATTAATTCCTTTAAGCTAAAAATTCCACTTTTCTCATCTAAACAGTTGAATTCCAATATAGTGAGAATTTCCCTTTTTTCTCTTAAAATTTAAATAAAAATCTCCATTAATTCCTTTGCACTAGGAATTATACTTTTTTCATTTAATTAATTGCATTCCAATATGGTGGGAATTCCTCTTTCATCATAGAAATTTATCTATACAAAAAAGATAAATTTAACTATATTTTCTCTTAAAAAATCTTCATTAATTCCTTTTGCACTAGGAATTATACTTTCCTTATTTAAATATTTGAATTTCAATATGGTGGGAGTTCCTCTTTCATCATAAAAATTTATCTATACAAAAAAGATAAATTTAACTAACATATTTCATAAAATATACATTATTTTAGCATTCCATTTTTTTTCTCTAAATCATTGGAATACATGGATTTCCAATGTCATGGGGATTACTCTTTTAACATAAAAATAAACTACTAGAAATTCCTCTTTTTCCTAATTCACTAATGCATAAACATAAAAATCAATTTCTCCATGATTACAATGAGAATCATTCAATTAATCTAGGATGATAATTCCTAGAATATGGTAGGAAGTCCTCTTTTCATATTATGAATGAAAATGTTTTATGTGTTTATTTTACAAAAAAATTACCATAGCTCCGCTACTATTACTGATAATTCTCAATTTAATTAAAAGAATGAAGTTTAATATTATTGATTTGATTAGAATGACCACTAATTGGATCATTATCCAATTATGGATTGATTCATAATTTCTCTATGAAATAAATATCATAAAAGCATTAAAAAGCTATTATTTTGGTCTCCAATTAGACAAGCATAGAAATTACTTTTGGATTAGAGAAATGCTTCATGAGAAGCTTCATTTGGATTGAGAATAGGTCATAGGAATGACCTTTCTTTGGGAGGAGAGAGAGAAATGCTTAAAAACCATTAAAATTAAGCATAAATAGAAATTTATGTGTTTCTTTACTACAATTTATAAAAGAACTTCAATAGTAATCAAAAGCTATTCAAATTAAAGCTTCTCAAGCTTGAGAGGGGTTGAGAAGAGAAGCATTTGGAGTTTTAATAAGAAAAAGATAATAATCCACACTTTACCTTCTAATTTACTTGATTCTTTGATCATAGTAGAGGCCCCCAACCAATCAATTGGTTTGGTATGTTGTAGGAGTCACCAAGGAAGATTGAAGAGAGAGAGAAGCTCCAATCTCTTCAATTTTGTAGAGGTTTTTAGAGGATAATAGAAATTAAGTTTAGTTTAGAGTAGTACCGGCATAGTTTAATTCACATACAATAATACAAAGGAATGAGGGTCTATTTATAGGAGAGGGAGGCCACTAACTGAGTCCAATTGAGTTCTAGAATTTTCTAGCTTCAGTTTGGCTGAATTTGGACAAGATTTAGACCAGTTTGGCTCCCTTTTTGATTTGGTTTGATTTAGGAGAGAGGAGAGATAAAAATATCCTATTATTTTTGAGTTTTAAACTCATCCTCCTTGAAGGTCTCCCTTTTCCATACACGTGTCAAAAATGAATGATTACTTTAAAATATCTCATTTTTTTATTAATACTTCATAATTTTTAACTAATAAACCTAGTACTTGGTGAACTCTTCATCTTATGTGGGCATTTATTCATTTTTGGGTATTTTGTTTTATTCCTTGGATTTATCTTATCCCAACACTTGGATTAATCTTATTGGTCCATAGGAACCTTAATTGGACCATAATCAAAATTTTTAAAAAAATCTGGACCCTTAGACTAAGGTCTTCTGAATCAATTTCAATTAATTCCAATTGCACCTTGGAAAATCTATTTTGATTTTTTGTTTCATAGAATTATTTTTTTGATATTTGTAGAATTTATTTATCCAAAAATATCCCAATATTGATTTACCACTCTCTAGAAATTTTTATCTCACTAGGCAAAACAAGGAAAAATGACATTTTCTTGTATTCAGAAACATATAATGATTGCAAGGGATTGAAGTAGAGGCTTATTCAATATTCAGCCTCCCAAGAGGCAGATAGAACTCCAACCTGAAGAAATCCTTGATGTTTGAGAGAAGGTTCTTAGGAACAAAACTCTCACAGAATTATTAGTCAAATGGAAGTTCTGTCCTTTTGAAGACGCCACCTGGGAGAAAGAAGCCAAATTGTTGCGGGATTACCCCTAGTTTGCGAGATGAGGATATCTCGCGTTTTTCAAGTTGGAGAGGATGTAAGATTCCACCCCAGCCCCTCAAGATGTCCAGTTTCTTCCCCTCAAGATGTACAGTTTCTTCCCCTCAAGATGCCCACTTTCTTCCCCTGTAATCAATCCCCTTTTCAAAATAATAAAAGATCTTGTTTCTACCTGTTTTGACCTAGAGAGAGAAAATGTTCTAGAGAGAGGTAATTCAATTTTTAGATATCTTTGGATGGAAAAACATCCCTTCTTATTAAAATAAATTCCCTGAAATAGAAGTTTAAAAAGAAATTCCTAAGGTGCATTAGAAATAAATTATAATGTGCACAAAAGACCTTAGCCTAAGGGTCCAGATTTTCTGAAAATTTTAGATTAAGGTTCCAATGGACCAATAAGATTAATCCAAATGTAGGGAGGAGATAAATTGAAGAATAAAAGAAAAAATCCCAAAAAATGAGTAAATGTTCACTTAAGATGAAGAGTGGAGTAAGGACCAAAGAAAATAGTAAAAAAAATTGAGTTTTGACACCTCAAAGTGGGGATCTTCCCTCATGAAGGAGACACCTTTTTTCTCATCATTACCCCTAATTTTAAATCAATAAAATGAGATATTTCTCTCTCCTCTCTCCTATTTCAAAACTAGATCCAAAAAGTAAGCTGAACTAACCCAAAAATGGTCAAAAATTGACCAAACTAATTTGAAAAATTCTAGAATCAGTTTGCTTGGTTAGAGGCTCACTTTTTCCTATAAATAGAAGCCTCCCCCTTTGTAAAAGCTTAATGGTGTTTATGCACTGTTACTCTACTCCTGTCCTGAGCCATTTAACATTGAATTTCTTAATAATTCAATTATTTTTGGCCTAATCCTCTCCAAGTGAACTGGTGGCCACTCTTGCTTCAAACAAGAGTAGAACCCTCAATCCCTCGAGCCAAAGGAGAGCTTACAAGCTTCGTCTAAGCCAATTTCTTACTCATTTTTGAATTTAAAATCTATGGCTTTCTAAATTTTTATACTTTGCAAATGTTTGAATTAAATTCTAATGCTATGCCTTTGATGAAAAGGCCATTCCTTCTCTTCTTTACATTCCAGCCTTTCTTAATCATGGAAAGATTAATTAAACTCTTTTTATTGTTTACTCTCTTGATTTTAGAAAATGGTGTAAATTAGAGTTCTTGGAATCTAATTTGGGTTAGTTTAAGTCAAAAATAGAATGTTAAAAATGAGAAATGGTCAGCCATACAAAGGAGGTTATGGAAAAATTTTCTAGAATTTTGTGGAATTGGAAGTTTGTTTTTATGTTATTCCAAAAGAGTAATTCCCACCATTTTTACATCTAAAAGAAATATTCTAATTACTCCATGTACATATTCATCTATGAATATGCATGTATATCACTGATATTAATTATTAAATTTAAATTTTATGCATAGAAAGATGCATAAAGGAATTTTTTAATTATAAAAGAGTTATTTTCATCAAAATTTATTTTAATGCATAGAAAGATGAATAAAGGAATTTTTTTAATTATAAAAGAGTTATTTTCATCAAAATTGATTTTTATGCATAGAAAGATGCATAAAGGAAATTTTTTTAATTATAAAAGTGTTATTTTCATCAAAATTGGTTTTTATGCATAGAAAGATGCATAAAGAAAAAAAATTTTATTATAAAAGTGTTATTTTCATCAAAATTGATTTTTATGCATAAAGGAATTTTTTTAATTATAAAAGTGTTATTTTCATCAAAATTGATTTTTACGCATAGAAAGATGCATAAAGAAATTTTTTTTATTATAAAAGTGTTATTTTCATCAAAATTTATTTTTAAGCATAAAAAGATGCATAAAAGAATTTTTTTAATTATAAAAGTGTTATTTTCATCAAAATTGATTTTTATGCATAGAAAGATGCATAAAGGAATTTGTTTTATTATAAAAGTGTTATTTTCATTGAAATTGATTTTTATGCATAGAAATTGATTTTTATTTTCATTGAAATTGATTTTTATGCATAGAAAGATGCATAATGGAATTTTTTAATTATAAAAGTATTATTCCCATTGAAGTTGATTTTTATGCATAAATAGATGCATAAAGAATTTTAATATCACATAGATGTAAATACTCACATAAGATGAAGAGTTGACTAAGAACAAGGTTATTAGTTAAAAAAGAAGAGATATGAAATAAATTGAAGAATAAAAGAAAATCCCCCCAAAAATGAGTAAATACTCACATAAGATGAAGAGTTGACTAAGAACAAGGGTATTAGTTAAAAAAGAAGATATATTTAGAAGAAATGTTGCATTTTTGACACCTTCAAAATTGGAATTCTCTTAAATTCTATGTTTAAATTCTATGAGTATTTGATAAATGAATAATTAAATACTCTAAGAAAGAAATTTCTATCGTTTCATATTCACACGGTTTGTAAAAAGAAAATTTAGGAAATCTATCGAGATCAAATTATTCAGATAAATGATTATTTTATTCCTCATAGGAATTCATAACTAACTTAGAAATCAGTTAAGTGTATATTCAAAGAAAGAAATTCGGTAGATTAATAACTGAATTATCAAACCTTTTCGAGAAAGAGAGTTCAGGAAAAATCTTATCAGCCTCGAACCGTGAATCAGACTATGACTGAGACCAAACTCTTTTGTCAGTTTAGAAAAATGCACTCAAAACTCTGCCAAATCTGAAACTAAGTTTGTCAAATTGATCTGTAAATCAAGGTTACAGAATTCGAGGAATTCTAGTATGAAATTCAAAATTCCGTTCAAGAAGTTATGGGGATATTGATTCAAGAAATACTCATTGTATTCAAAAGAAAATTAAACTGAAAACTTGCATAGAAACCCTATTTTCTTAAAGGACTATCTTATGCCAGAATACTGGAGGGAGCATTTGGCATATGTTTTTCTAAGGGAAGTTCGGTTGCAATAGCTGGCGGGGAGTCCAGCCTCGGTACGGTTGAAAAATGGTGTGCTTTCGGTACTATGGGCGAGGGCTGATGAAGCGGTCCCTGAGTGAAGTGCCGGACACCTAAGGAGGATCCTGGAGGGTTCTGACCAGGCGATGCACGGGCTCGTGGTGCCTAGGACACCCATGTGTATGTCGTGGAAGATATGTATGATGGACGAAATGATTATTGTAATCTGTTATTGGATCTCGTTTGCTGACTAGCCGGTCTCAACAACGGAGAGTCCAGAGTGATATTGTTTTTTGAGAAACAAGTGACTGGATGGAATTTTTGAGTTATGACATCTGTAACCAATAACTATCTGTCAATGGATTATTTTATAAGTTAAAGTTTTAAAGAGGAGTGTGTGCGTATCTGTATTCGAAAGCAAAAGTTAAGAAAGGCATTCAATCATGGGTGGGTGAGTAATTGTCTAGTTCTACCGATTCCAGTACCCATGGGCCAGATAGGGTTAGGCTGGAATCAGTGGAGTTTTAATAATTAAACTGAAATAATAGGAATATGCTCAAATGAGTAGATCAACGGCTGTGCCTGATTTCGGTTAGGAAAAAAGCGTTGATTTCCTCAGAGGATTAGATCAATGGCTGTGCCTGACTTCGGTTAGGAAAAAGCGTTGATTTCTTCAAATTAAGTCAGTGATAGTTTTCCTTCTATCTGGTTTATTCAGGTGAAGGATAGTTTAGTCTCTTGAACCTGTTAGAAAATTCATTAAGAAAATAAAAAAGGTGGAATCGTCCCCATTTTTTCGGTATGGGAAAGTTTCCCGGTTTTGGTTTTCGGAATGACCATCAGATTAGTCTCATGTACGGACATTCAAGGGCGAGGCCCCGAGTGGGGGGAAACCCTGCTCCGCACAAGAGGGAGCTACTTCCACTGCTAGCAACCGGGAATGCGGTGCGCAGAGGGGGCAGGGTCTCACACAAGCCGTAAGCTCAGTCATCCCATGTCTCTTTTACAATAAGCGCTTTATGTGGTTATAAAAGATGGATTACATTAAGTTTAGCCACGTTAAAGGTAATGTTAATCAGAGTGGTTAACAGATGTGTGGGGATCGAGGCCTTTCTGAAGAGAAGATAGGGCTGGACTACGGTAGCAATAGCTGGCAGTGACCACGATCAGAGATTCATCTAGCTCATTGCCATGGTTAATGAGTTCAAATAGAATGAATGCGCCCACCTTGTGTCCGGTGGTGGTGACGTTGGTGCCCATGACAAAGCTAGGGTGGTTGTGTTGAGACTGTACAAAAACTAGAACCTCTCTTCAATTGCATGGGTAAAGTCACATACATAGAGCTAGCAGGGGTCCTAACAAATCTACACACTTGTAGTGGAGGGCGCAAAACAAAGGGAAAATATGCATGGCCAACTTACATGTCTAAGTTAGCCATGGGGCAGCCCGATGCAATAGGTCCACCACCTTTAAACATGCCGTATATGGAGGGGTAGAAGATGGTGTGGCACCTCAAGGCATGATGATGCAGGGTGTTCCCTACAATCAAAACTTTAAACCTAGGGCTTAACTAGCTTTTCTTGTGCTTTGAAATTGAAATCTGTTATGTGTGTGTGTGTGTGTGTGTGTGTGTGTGTGTGTGTGAGAGAGAGAGAGAGAGAGAGAGAGAGAGAGAGAGAGAGAGAGAGAGAGCATTTACTTTCAAAAAACCATTCAATGATATAATTATTATTGCCTATATGTAAGTCATGATTGATAAAAATATGTAGGGAGAAAGAGAGCTTGAGCTCTTTCAAGCATACACACACTCACACAAACCCTAGAAGAGAATACATAAGGTGAGAGGCTGAAAAATCTTTCTTCTTCTTCACACAACAAAAGAGGTATACAAAGAAGATAAAGTGACTAACACACATAATAGAGTATATACAAGCGGTCCATAATGTGAACATGCTAAGATGAGTGGGTAGATATAGACTAGTCAGTGTAGTCTAGCTGTACAATCTCTGGCAAAGATATGTCGATGCCAGCTACCAAACCCACCAGTGATGTAAATGTCTAATGGTCTTGCAGGCGCCTCGTGAGTGTCAACTCATGTTAAGCTTGACATCTCAACACTCCCCCTCAAGGTCAACTCTAGCTCATGAACTCCAAGTATAAATCAAAATCTGCAAAAGCTTCTCAGCTCCCAAGGCCTCGTGAAGATGTTAGCAACCTGATCCTGTGTGGTGATGTAAGGGCCAAGTCGATGTCGTTACCAAGACTCTCTCCCTGATGAAGTGGTAATGTACCTCTATGTGTTTCGTCCGCGCATGGAAAACTAGGTTCCTGGTCAATTGCATAGTGCTAAGATTGTCACAATATATGACAACCTTTCTCTCCACATGCAACCCCAAATCAGCTAAGTAGCTTGAGTAACCAAGCTACCTCACCCTACCACCGTAGCTCCTCTATACTCTACCTCTATACTCGACAAGGCAACTTCTTGCTGCTCCATGTCACAGCAGTACTCGACAAGGCAACTTCTTGCTGTACTCTACCTCTGTACTTGACAACGCAACTTCTTGCTGCTCCATGTCACAGCAGCACTCCCCAATGAAAACATAAATCCACTGGTAAATCTCTTGTGTCTGAGATGCTACCTGCCCAATCTGCATCTGTGTACCCATATAGCTCCAATGGTACACCTGTTACATAAAACAATGCATAATCAACAGTGGCCCTCAAATACCAAAGTGTGAATTGCACACTATCAAGATGTGGTTTACGTGGAACCTACATAAACTGGCTCTCTAAGCCGACAGTGTAACTCAAATCTGGCCTGTTGATTGTGACATAGATCAAACTCCCCACAATCTTCCTGTGTACATAGTGGGATCCTCCAACACATAACCTACATCTACACTAAGCTTGCCATTTTTATCTAATGGCACCAATATTAGCTTACAATCAGCCATCCTATACTTGGACAACATGTCCAATATATACTATCTTTGTGACAGCCAAACACCCTCAGGTGTGCGAATGACCTCAATTCCCAAAAAGTAGTGCAGATCTCCCAAATCCTTCTTCTCAAACTTCCTTTTGAGAAAACTTTTCACATGCCCAATCTCATCCAAGTTGTCACCCCCAACAACAATAAGATCATCTACATATATGGTGATGATCACAATACCCTTATCACTCTTGCGCACATACAAAGAGTGATCTGCATCTGCCATATGAAAACCAATAGTGATCTCCATCTACCATATGAAAACCAATAGATACTCAACAATCTTGTTAAGCCATGCTCCTGGAGCTTGCTTTTGCCCATACAAGGCCTTACGAAGATTACATACATACTCTGGGTGACCTTTATCCTCAAAACCAGGTGGCTGATTCATATACACTTCTTCTTGCAAGTTGCCATGCAAGAACACATTTTTTACATCCATCTGATGTAAAAACCAGCCTTTAGCTGTAGCCACCGCAATCACACCTCTCATAGTTTCCATCTTTGCAACTGTGGCAAATGTCTCCTCATAATCAATCCCATGTGTCTACGC
This sequence comes from Cibotium barometz, assembly GCF_041138505.1. Lineage (NCBI taxonomy): Eukaryota > Viridiplantae > Streptophyta > Polypodiopsida > Cyatheales > Cibotiaceae > Cibotium > Cibotium barometz. The sequence goes on from NC_141068.1 coordinate 7,523,263, forward strand.
ATATCCTTTGGCTACTAATCTAGCCTTGTACCTGCTTATGCTGCCATCACTGTTATGTTTCACCTTATACACCCACTTATAGCCAATAGCTTTCTTGCCTTTAGGCAATGGCACCAAATCCCAAGTCTCATTTCCATACAATGCATCCATTTCCTCATCCACAGCTTTCTCCCAACACACATTTCCAATAGCCTCATCAAAACATGTGGGTTCTACAACTTGCACAACTCTTGCCATATAATCATAGTGATGTGCCACATAACCATCATAAGTCAACCTCCGCATAGGGTTTTTGACTCTTCCACATCTTCATAGCTTTGTATTCATGGCTTCCATAGCCTTTTTCATACCAGGTGTCCTCATTGCTGGAATCCCAAGATTCTCATCAAGGCTCATCTCCGAGCCACTAGAATCTCCATCAACAAGAGAATGCCTTGTAGAAATATCAGACATACCAAGGGGTTCAACCACTTTCTCTTTGCCTTTATGTGATGTACCAACTACATTTTCCAGACTGGTATTATGACGCATCTTGTCACTCCATGGTCTATCAACAGAACCGTTAGATGAGGACTCTCCTGGTCCACTTAGTGACTGTGATGCTGACTTGCATTCTGTGCAACCATATTTCCACTTACATCAGCCCCAAAAGCATCTTTTTCAGTAGTATACCAGCTACTCATCTCATCAAATATAACATCCCTGCTTACCCTCAATTCACGTGTAGCAGGATTATAACATCTGTATCCCTTTTGCTCAAGGGAATATCCAATAAACACACATTTTTCTACTTTTGGATCCAGCTTAGTATACGCAACTCATTTGGTACATGCACATATGCAATACATCTAAAAACTTTCAAGTGAGACAAATCAGGTTTCTTGCCAATAAACTTCTCCTCTGGTGTTACATCATGTATGGTTGCAGTAGGAGTCATGTTCATGATATAAACTGCTATAGACACAGCCTCAACCTAATAGCTATGTGGCATATTCTTCTCTGCCATCAATGCTCATGCTATCTCTCTGCAATGTGCCTGTTTTTCCACTCATCAACTCCATTTTTCTGCGGAGTGTATCTACATGTAAATTGTTTCTGAATGCCATTCTTTCGCAAAAGAATTCAGAGAACTCATTGGAGAAGTATTCTCCCCCTCCATCTGACCTTAGGCACTTCACATGCTTTCATATCTGTTTTTCAGCCATCACTCTGAAATTCTAAAAATGAGTGAACACTTCACTCTTCTCCTTCATGAAATACACCCACACTTTCCTCGTGTGGTCATCAATGAATGTTACATAGTGCCTGTAGCCACCCATAGACATAGTCTTTGTAGGAGCCCATACATCTGAATGCACAACATCTAGTACATTCCTACTCACATTTTTGTCATGTGGAAATACATGTTTTTTTTTCTTTCCGAATTGACACTGCAAACTTTCTGCATACATTCAACTTTAAACTTAGGCAGCCCTGTCATAATTTCTTTAGTTTGCAGCATAGACTTCATTCTTTGCACATTTACATGCCCAATGCTCTTATGCCAAATGTCTATATCTGCAACAACTCTTGAACCATTTGCAAACATTACAACACTCACTTCAGGCATATTTACATTTAATGTAAACATTCTGTCCACTCTATTACCTTTTGCAACCAACCTGCACTTATCTTTAAAGTCTTCTACATAACAGCCACCATCAGGGTTAAACCAGAGCTGCAAACCCTCATCTGGCCAACAAAAATGAGATTCTTTGTAATGTTCGAAACATGAAGTAAATCTGTAAGGTACTTCACCTTACCATCCTACATAAACAATGGCACATCTCCAACATGGGCACTCGGATGAGCAGTGTCATCCCCTGTTTTAACAAAACCTAGTCTTTCAAGACTCTTCATTTCCTTGAACCACTCACCATGACTTGTCATGTGGTTTGAAGCACCTGAATCAACATACCATACATCATCCTTACATGTTGCTACATCATTTCTAGATACATCATTAACTACATGTTGCATAACAAACAACCTCTCATTATCCTCATTATTTCTGCTAGAGGATGCATAGTTGTTTTGCTACACTTTTCCATTTCACATCACTCTGCTTCTTATAGCAACCTACCTGCAGATGTCCAGGCTTACCACAGTAAAAACACCCTCGCGTATATTATGCTGCCTTTGCCAATTACCACGACCTCTTTGACTCCCCTTGCCTCTAAACTGGCCTCTTCCACCTGGGGTGTTGTTGTTGTGAATCCTAGGACTATTGCTACTGGGTATCTTCGGTGACCCAGAGCCCGACATATGGTCAGCACCCTCTAGGATCCTTCGCAGGTCACCTAGCACTTCACTCATAGGCCGCTTCCTTGGTCCCTCATCCACCGTACTGGAAGCTCACCATTTAAATCGAACCGAGGCTGGTCAAGACCTCGGTCGACCTTGCTACGCGAGACGTCCTCCAGTGACTCTCCGTTCAGCAATTGCAACTTTATCAGGTAGGTCTTCACGACCACATTCTCAAGATAGTCAAAATGCTTCCCCAGCATTCTTGACATAAAACAGTCATTTACAAACAGTTCACAATTACAGTTTCTATAATGAACTCACATCTTTCCAAAATGTTCCACATCAATCCATATTACTTAATCCAATTCCAATTCATATGTGTATCCATTCTTGACGTGATACATCATTTTTCATCCCATCACATCAGATTCATTCACTTCACATAACATCCATTCCTATCTTTCTTAATTTACCTTACGTCTCATCACATCCATTTCTCATTATATCTCATTCGTTCAGATCTTATATTATTCATTCACATTCTGATTCACATGACATCTCATCTCATCCATTCGCTTATATCGACTTCATATCCATTTACATACATATTCACATTCATATATCCACATCCACATCCACATCCACATTCATACATCCACATCTACATCCATACATCCATTTCCACATCCACATCCATACAACCATTTTCACATCCACATTCATACATTCACATCCACATTCACATTCATACATCCACATCCACTTCCACATCCATACATCCATTTCCACATCCACCTTCATACATTCACATTCCCATTCACATTCATACATTCACATCCACATTCACATTCATACATCCACATCCACATTCCAATTCATAACATCCACATCCACATTCCATATCTACATCCATATCCCCATTCACACATCCACATTCACATTCACATTCACTTCCATACATCCATACCCACATTCCACATTCCACATCATTTCTTTCACATACATATAACTACATTCATTCTTTCACATACATACATCTCCATCTATTCCACGTTCATTTTCATCTATTTGATTCGTTTCACATCCTCATATCTATTTATAGAATACAAGAGAATTCTTATTTTTGATATAAGATTTCTTTACGCATCTATTTATGCATAAATTCCATTTTAAGGAGACTAACACTTTCGAAATAAAAATCAATCTTTTATGCATCTTCCTATGCATAAATTCATTTTAAATGAGAATGACATTTTTGAATTATAAATCAATCTTTTATGCATCTTCCTATACATAAAATCAAAATTGACGAAAATAACTCTTTTGAACTAAAAATAGATTTCTTTATGCATCTTTCTATGCATAAAATTAAATTTGATGAGAATAACACTTTTGGATTAAAATAAATTCTTTATGCATCTTTCCATTCATAAATCCAATTTAGTAGGAATTACACTTTTAGAATAAAAGAATTTCTCTTATGCATCTAATTTAAGCATAAAATCATTTATGATGAAAATCACACTTTTAATATAAAAATATCTTTTATGCACCCATTTATGCATAAAAATCAAATATGATAAAAGTAACACTTTTACAATAAAATAATAATCTTTTATGCATACCTCTATGCATGAAAATCAAATATGATAAAAGTAACACTTTTACAATAAAATAATAATCTTTTATGCATACCTCTATGCATGAAAATCAAATATGATAAAAGTAACACTTTTATAATAAAAAAAATATCTTTTATGCATACTTCTATGCATGAAAATCAAATATGATAAAAGTAACACTTTTACAATAAAATAATAATCTTTTATGCATACCTTTATGCATGAAAATCAAATATGATAAAAGTAACACTTTTATAATTAAAAAAATTATCTTTTATGCATGAAAATCAAATATGATAAAAGTAACACTTTTACAATAAAATAATAATCTTTTATGCATACCTCTATGCATGAAAATCAAATATGATAAAAGTAACACTTTTATAATAAAAAAAATTATCTTTTATGCATACTTCTATGCATGAAAATCAAATATGATAAAAGTAACACTTTTATAATAAAATAATAATCTTTTATGCATACCTCTATGCATGAAAATCAAATATGATAAAAGTAACACTTTTATAATAAAATAATAATCTTTTATGCATACCTCTATGCATGAAAATCAAATATGATAAAAGTAACACTTTTATAATAAAAAAATTATCTTTTATGCATACTTCTATGCATAAAAATCAAATATGATAAAAGTAACACTTTTATAATAAAAAAATTTATCTTTTATGCATACTTCTATGCATAAAAATCAAATATAATGAAAGTAATACTTTTATAATAAAACTAAATTTCTTTTATACAAATAATCAAAATGCATCTTCTATGCATGAAAATGACACTTTAGAATATAGAAATCATAAGGATTACTCTTTTAGAATAATGAAAGATAATACTTATTTCCAAATTTTTGAAAAATTTCACCATAACCTCCTTTGTATGGTTGACCATTTTTTAATTTTAAGTCTCTAAATTTAATTAGAAATGCATCAAGAGTATTTAAATCATTCTAAAGTAACATTTTTCTACTTATTTATTAAGAGAAACATTATGAATAAACTTGATTTTTTATTAATCATTCACCTAGCATAGAGAATGGTTGGATTTACTAGAGAAGAGAGGGGAATGCCTTTTGCAATGAGGCAGAATATTATTTGCAATTTTAGAGAAGACATAAAGCATAAAAAACCATAAAAACCATAAAATAAATGAAAAAGAGAAGAATCACCAACTTACTAATGAAATTGAGAGCTTTCCTTTGGCTTGATGGTTTAAGGGTTCAACTCTTGTTTGAGACAAGAGTGCCCACCAATCTTTTGGAAGAGGAAAGGTCAAAAACTAATGAATTATGAGTAAAATTCATTGTTTTTGGCACTTGGGAGAGGCAGGGTAACAGTGCAAAAACACTATTAAGTTTCAACAAAGGGGAGGGCTTCTATTTATAGGAAAAAGTGAGCCTCTAACCAAGCAAACTGATTCTAGAATTTTCCTGATCAGTTTGGTCAATTTTTGACCATTTTTAGGTCAGTTTTGCTCACTTTTGGATCTAGTTGAAACAGGAGAGAGGAGAGATGAAAATATCTCATTATTTGGGAGTTTAAAACTCATTCAAGTATGTGAAATAGGCGCCCTCTTCATGAGGGGAATTCCCCCATGCAGAGGTGTCAAAAATGCATCATTACTTCTAAATATCTCCCTTTTTTAACTATTAACCTTGTCCTTAGTCACTTTTACAATAAAATAATAATCTTTTATGCATACCTCTATGCATGAAAATCAAATATGATAAAAGTAACACTTTTATAATAGAAAAATTATCTTTTATGCATACTTCTATGCATGAAAATCAAACATGATAAAAGTAACACTTTTACAATAAAATAATAATCTTTTATGCATACCTCTATGCATGAAAATCAAATATGATAAAAGTAACACTTTTACAATAAAATAATAATCTTTTATACATACCTCTATGCATGAAAATCAAATATGATAAAAGTAACACTTTTATAATAAAAAAATATCTTTTATGCATACTTCTATGCATGAAAATCAAATATGATAAAAGTAACACTTTTACAATAAAATAATAATCTTTTATGCATACCTCTATGCATGAAAATCAAATATGATAAAAGTAACACTTTTACAATAAAATAATAATCTTTTATGCATACCTCTATGCGCATGAAAATCAAATATGATAAAAGTAACACTTTTATAATTAAAAAAATTATCTTTTATGCATACTTCTATGCATAAAAATCAAATATGATAAAAGTAACACTTTTATAATAAAAAAATTTATCTTTTATGCATACTTCTATGCATAAAAATCAAATATAATGAAAGTAATACTTTTATAATAAAACTAAATTTCTTTTATACAAATAATCAAAATGCATCTTCTATGCATGAAAATGACACTTTAGAATATAGAAATCATAAGGATTACTCTTTTAGAATAATGAAAGATAATACTTATTTCTAAATTTTTAAAAAATTTCACCATAACCTCCTTTGTATGGCTGACCATTTTTTAATTTTAAGTCTCTAAATTTAATTAGAAATGCATCAAGAGTATTTAAATCATTCTAAAGTAACATTTTTCTACTTATTTATTAAGAGAAACATTATGAATAAACTTGATTTTTCATTAATCATTCACCTAGAATAGAGAATGGTTGCATTTACTACAGAAGAGAGGGGAATGCCTTTTGCAATGAGGCATAACATTATTTGCAATTTTAGAGAAGACATAAAGCATAAAAAACCATAAAAACCATAAAATAAATGAAAAAGAGAAGAATCACCAACTTACTAATGAAATTGAGAGCTTTCCTTTGGCTTGATGGTTTGAGGGTTCAACTCTTGTTTGAGACAAGAGTGGCCACCAATCTTTTGGAAGAGGGAAGGTAAAAAACTAATGAATTATGAGTAAAATTCATTGTTTTTGGCACTTGGGAGAGGCAGGGTAACAGTGCAAAAACACTATTAAGTTTCACCAAAGGAGAGGGCTTCTCCTCCCTACATTTGGATGAAAAATCTTCACCCCCAGGATAATGCCTCTTGAACAGATTATACTTAATTTCTAATGCACCTTCTGAAAATCTTTTTGAACTTCTGTTTCAGGGGAACTTATTTTAATAAGATGAGGTATCTTTCTATTCAAAAATATTTAAAATCTGAATATTCTCTTTCTAGAATATTTTCTCTCTCTAGGCCAAAACTTGTAGAAACAAGATCTTTTATATTTCTGAAGAGGGATTTGATTACAGGAGAAGATACTGGACATCCTGAGAGGCTGGGGGAGGAATCTTACACACTCTCTCCCCTACATTCTCTTTATGAAGCCCTATAGCAAAACTATATGTGAAAAAACCTTGTCAAAAGAAGCAAACCACCAATTGCCCCTCCACCATGACCAAACTTGGCCAAAAAAGTGGTAAGAGAGACAAGAGACATAAATGGGTCCTAACCAAGCACACCACTCTATAACAAAGCACTATCCAAAAGGCAAAGTTGTTCTAAGAGACCCACAAGACCACATGTCCAAGAAAGACATGTTCACACAAGAACCTGCTTCTACAGATTCTATGGAGGACTGGCTAATTCAATGGATGCATCAAGAGCTATTGTGCTACAAGAGGAGCTTTTTAAATGATACACTAACACACCCCCTCTAAATCAAGGGCTTCATCCAGATATGCTTGTGCCTCTCCCATGCAGCATTCGGCTATACAAACACAATGATCTTGAATAGTAGAATCCGTCGGTGGACTAAATAACTAACACCCTCTGTATAACAAACTCACAGTCACAACTGTGATTCTATAGAATCACGTCACATTACTTCTTCCCATCTGTTAATCCCAGCTAGGATTAAAAATTATGCTCTTCCAATTGAGGACATTAATAAGTGTCATGCAAAGGCACTATAAAAGTTGTAACATTATGAGATATTTTCCACTCAAGGCCTTAGTTTAGTAAGTTTTGGGAATAAGGGCCAATTGTATATAAGGTATAATGAATGGACACAATCCCCCTTCATGCTATGATCTTAGCAATGTATCAGCACCACTAATAACACTATTATAACTGCTACATATATCAGGTATCACAAGTAGGATCTCCCTCTTGAGAGAGAGAGAGAGTACTCTTCTAGGCAAGGGAATTTTTTCTGGTTTCAGTTTCAGAATTACCATCAAATTAGTCTCGTGTTCGGACATTTGTCAAGAGTGAGGCCCCGAGTGGGAAACCCTGCCCCATGCAAGATGAAGTTACTTCCGCTGCTAACAACCGAGAATCCGAGGGGGCAGAGAGGTCTCACAGCTGGTATCAGAGCGGGGTCTCATAGCTGGTATCAGAGCGCTGTTGTAAACTTATGAAACTGTAGCAGAAATTGCCTAAAATTTTAAAGTAAATCTGGAAAATAATGTTTTCACTTGCTAAGATTATGTTTGAAATGAATTCAGAAATTGAAAACTCATAAATTGAACTAGATTTTTAGATGGATCGAGGCAATGGAAGAGTACTTTGATGTAGCCGGTTATAATGAGAGGAGCAAGATGGCTCTCGCCAGATTAAAAATTGTGGAAACGGTCAAAGTCACATGGAGGAACCATTGCGAGACAAATTGTCTCGACCAAGATACCCAGACCTGGTCAGATATTAAGGCTTACCTCAGGAAGAGGTTTTGTCCTCCGGGCTACTAGCTTATGCAAGCATCCTGGGAAAATAAATGAATGAGTACTGCCTAAATCAATCAAAAGCTTAAATGGCTTACCCTTATACTCAGTTGGAGTATGGATTACAGAGAATTGACAATTTGGCCCTTGGTTTTAATTGCGGCATAAATCTGACCTCATTCCTCTTCCACTACTTCTGCTATCGTAACTGCTCTAGCGGCTGTAGATTGGGGCGGAACTCTATCTCTTTGGTTACCCCAGTTCTGGGAGGGAGTTCTAAGATTACTCTGAACAGAGGCAGATGGTTGAGCTGGAGTCCTCTTGGGATTGCCCTGATTTTGGCGAGACTGATACAAAGGGGCTGGTCTCTGCACTCTAGGTGTCCTTGACTTCCCTGTCCTCTCTTAACATGACAGGAGTCGAGCAGTCTTTAAGCTGGTGACCGAAACCCTGACACCCAAAACACCTGTTCTCACTTCTAAGCTCATCCCTCATCTAAATCCTTGAAAAAGGTGGGGCTCCTGAGAAAGTGTTCTGAGGGAAGGTTCTTCCTTCACTTCTGAATATCCCAGCATCTTGATTCTGATTAGGGCCTTGCTGCCTCTTTGGGGGTGGAAAGTTTGAAGCACTTCTTGGGGTTTGGAACCTTTTAAAGTTTGAGGGTGTATAGGCTTTAGCGGGACCTTAACAACAAATGCTTTGGCAAAGTCCTTTGCCATTTTGATAGCTTCTGCCATCGAGACTGGTTTGGCATTTTTCACTAAAGTGTCCAATGGCTCATTCATCCCTCAAATGAATTTGGCCATCAGCTGCTCTTCATCCAAAAGTGGAGAATATTTAAGGAGAAGGGCAAATGCCTGATGGTATTCTTCAATCATCCGGCTATCCTACTTCAATTCCAAGAACTCATTCATTTTGGTTTCCACGAAGCCTGGAGGACAGAACCTCTTCCTCCTGAGATAAGCTTTAAGGCCAAGTGTGGGTATTTCGGTCGAGACGGTTTGTCTCGCAATGGTTCCTCCATGCAACCCTGGCCATTTTCACAATTTTCAATCTAGCGAGAGCCATCTTGCTCCTCTCGTTATAACCGGTTACATCAAAATACTCTTCCATTTCCTCGATTTATTTTTCCACTACTTCTCCTAATTGTTCCCCTTCACCCTTGAAGGGACCAGGTTGGGATCGGTGCAGGACTTTACGAACGTCTGGATCTAACTCTTCATCATCGGTAAGAGGATCCGGCTGCCTACCACCCGCGCGCCTCATGATTCTGACAAAATGATATTTTTGTCAACTTAACTTTGTCATCAGATTTATGATTATTTAATTTTTGAGATTTATTTCTTAAACAATTAAATATTCCATCATAATTCTTGAAAACAAGATTCACTCTGATAATTTTATTAAATAACCAATATTCACAACCATGAAAATAATTTGGAATCTTTTGCAAAACATCATTTATTATCAAAAGTTTTTAATATATACATAGAGAGTCCCATCTCCAAAAGTCACTGCCTCAATTGCGTACGCATAAAAAGGCAATACTGCGATGGAGACATGCTTTTTATGCATAGAAAGATGCATAAAGGAAATTTTTTTATTACAAAAGTGTTATTCTTATTAAATTTGATTTTATGCATAGAAAGATGCATAAAGGAATTTTTTTTATTATAAAAGTGTTATTCTTATAAAAAATGATTTTTATGCATAAATACTGAATTATCAAACCTTTTAGAGAAATATAGTTCAGGAAAAATCTTATTCGACTCGAACCTTGAATCAGACTATGACCAAGACCAAACTATTTCGTCAATTTTTCGAGGAAAGAAGGTGTGATCAGTTTAGAAAAATACACTCAAAACTCTCGCCAAATCTAAAACTAAGTTTGAGACTCTTTGAATTGATCTGTGGATCAAGGTTACAGAATTCGAGGAATTCTGGTATGAAATTCAGAATTCCGTTCAAGAAGTTTTGGGGATACTGATTCAAGAAATACTCATGGTATTCAAAAGAAAATCAAACGAAAAACTTGCATAGAAACCCTGTTTTCTTAAAAGACTGTCTTACGCTAGAATGCTGGAGGGAGCATTTGGTATATGTTTTTCTAAGGGAAGTTCGGTTGCAACAGCTGGCAGCAGGCGGGGGGTGTTCAAAGGATAGCTCACGGGGTGGCAAAGCCTGCCCAGATCTTGACTAGCCTCGGTATGGTTAAAAAATGGTGTGCTTCCGGTACGATGGATGAGGGCTGACAAAGCAGTCCTTGAGTGAAGTGCCAAGACACATAAGGAGGATCCTAGAGGGTTCTGAGTAGGCGATGCACGGGCTCGCGGTGCCTAGGACACCCATGTATATGTCGTGGAAGATATGTATGATGGACGAAATGATTATTGTAATCTGTTATTGGATCTTGTAGAGCTGACCAATTGGTTTCAACAAGGAGTCCAGAGTGATACTGTTTTTTGAGAAACAAGGGACTGGATGGAAATTTTGAGTTATGAAATCCGTAACCAATAACTGTTTGTTGTCAATTGGATTATTTTATAAGTTAAAGTTTTAAAGAGGAGTGTGTGTATATATCTGTATTCGAAAGCAAAAGTTAAGAAAGGCGTTCAATTATGGGTGGGTGAGTAATTGTTTGGTTCAACCAATTCCAGTGGTTGGGTGGTGGCTAACCCATGGGCCGGATGGGGTTAGGTTGGAATCAGTGGGGTTTTAATAATTAAATTGAAATAATAGGAATATGCTTAGAATTTGAGTAGTTAAATAAAAACCTGAAGAATTTCTCAAATGAGCAGATCAACGGCTGTGCCTGATTTCGATTAGGAAAAAAAACGTTGATTTCGATTAGGAAAAAAAACGGCTGTGCCTGATTTCTTCAAATTAAGTCAGTGATAGTTTTCCTTCTATCTGGTTTAATCAGGTGAAGGATAGTTTAGTCTCTTGACCCCGTTAGAAAATTTGTAAGAAAATAAAAAAGGTGGAATCATCCCCGTTTTTTGGGCAAGGGAAATTTTCCCGGTTTCGGTTTCGGAATGACCACCAGATTAGTCTCGTGCTCGAACATTCAAGGGCGAGGCCCAAGTGGGAAACCATGCCCCGCGCAAGAGGAAGATACTTCCACTGCTAGCAACCAGGAATGCGCGGAGGGGACAGAGGGGTCTCAGAGCTGGTATCAGAGCGCTATTGTGAACTTACGAAATAGCAGCAAAAATTACCTAAAATTTTTAAGTAAATCTAGGAAATAATGTTTTCACTTGTTAAGATTATGTTTGAAATGAACATAAATTGAAAACTCATAAATTGAACTGGATTTTTAGATGGATACTCCAAATCTGTCTAGCATTCTTGGACTCTCCTAGTCAGGATATGATCGCCTTTGCCTTCAAAAATCTCATCAACTCCGCTACAACCCGAGAAAACAGAGTGAGACGAGTCGCTCATCACTTTGAGGATCTATACTTTCTCGATCCAATAGAGCGACGTCAGCATATGTGGTTCTCTGGAGGGAGAAGTATTAACATCAATACCAATCAATGTCAAAGACTCAGACAGAATATCTCGCTAGCCATAATCTTGATAAGGCTAGGAGTTATTCATTATGTCCAGCTCTATAATCATTCACCCTAGAATTTTAGAAATTCTTGCTGTATTTTTAGACTTCTCAACCGCTTTATTCTTAAGAGAAGAATTACAGCACCATTATCAGTGATGAGTCGTGGAAATCAATGGCCAAAATTCCACAATCCTCTTGTGTCCTATTGAATTATGGTTGGCCTAGGCGACCGCCCACTCCACATAGAGAATAGATGTATTTATAGCATTTTTAGTGCACATGTCTTTTGTAACGGGCTTTGATTCATGACATTCTACTAGTATATTTATATTTTTCACTTATTATATATTGTGGCACCAAAGGTCCTATTAATTGGACACAGCCATTGTCACAGCCAGCCATGTCAGTAGCAAGAAACATGAGTTATATGAAAACAACAACGAGAAGTATCTTCGAGAAGAAGCTCTAAAGCGTATCTATGCAGGAAGCCATTAATGAGAATAACACTTTTATAATAAAATAAATTCTTTTATGCATCTTTCTATGCGTAAAAATCAAATTTAATGAGATTAACACTTTAATAATAAAAAAAATTCCTTTATGCATCTTTCTATGCATAAAAATCAATTTTAATAAGAATAACACTTTTGTAATTTAAAAAAATTTCTTTATGCATAAAATCAAATTTAATGAGAATAATACTTTTATAATAAAAGCATTTTCTTTATGCATCTTTCTATGCATAAAAATCAAATTTAATGAGAATAACACTTTTATAATAAAAAATTTCTTTATGCATCTTTCTATGCATAAAAATAAATTTTAATAAGAATAACACTTTTGTAATTAAAAAAATCCTTTATGCATCGTTCTATGCATAGAAATTAAATTTAATAAGAATATAAGTGATATCTCATAAGTGAATATGTACATGGAGTAATTAGAATATTTCTTTTAGATGCAAAAATGGTGGGAATTACTCTTTTGGAATAGCATAAAAACAAGCTTTCTTTTTCATAAATTTCTAGAAAATTTTGCCATAACCTCCTTTGTATGGCTGACCATTTCTCATTTTAATCATTCTTTAATTGACTTAAACTAACCCAAATTAGATTTATAGATCTCTAATCTATCTAATTTTCTAAATTCAAGAGAGTAAACAATAAGAAGAGTTTAATTAATCCCTTAGTTAATCTTTCTAGGATTAAGAAAGGCTGAAATGTAAAGAAGAGAAGGGGGTGGTCTTTTCATCAAGGCATAGCATTTGAATTTAATTCAATCAAATACAAAACATAAAAATCAAGAAAATCATAGATTTAAAATTCATAAATAAGCAAGAAAATTAGCTTACATGAAGCTTGTAAGCTCTCCTTTGGCTTGAGGGATTGAGGGTTCTACTCTTGTTTGAAGCAAGAGTGGCCACCAATTCACTTTGGAGAGGATTAGGCCAAAAACAATTGAATTATTGAGAAATTCAATGTATATGGCTCAGGACAGCAGTAGAGTAATAGCGCATAAACACCATTAAGCTTTTAGAAAGGGGGAGTTTTCTATTTATAGGAAAAAGTGAGCCCCTAACCAAGCAAACTGATTCTAGAATTTTCCAGATCAGTTTGGTCAATTTTTGACTATTTTTGGGCCAGTTCAGTTTACTTTTTGGATCTAGTTTTGAAATAGGAGAGAGGAGAGATGAAATATCTCATTTTATTGATTAAAAAATGATGAGAAAAAATGCGCCTACTTCATGAGGGGAGATCCCCATTTTGAGGTGTCAAAATTCAGTTTTTTAATTGTTTTCTTTTGTCCTTAGTCAACTCTTTATCTTATGTGAGCATTTACTCATTTTTTGGGGGGGGGGGTTTCTTTTATTCTTAAATTTATCTCCTCCCTACATTTGGATTAATTTCAAAAAATCTGGACCCTTAGGCTAAGGTCTTTTATGCATATTATAATTTATTTCTAATGCACCTTAGGAATTTCTTTTTAAACTTCTATTTTGGGGGAATTTATTTTAATAAGAAGGGATATTTTTCCATCCAAAGATATCTAAAAATTGAATTACCTCTCTCTAGAATATTTTCTCTCTCTAGGCCAAAACAGGTAGAAACAAGATCTTTTAGTATTCTAAAAAGGAGATTGATTACAGGGGGAATAAACTGGACATCTTACTCGGGAGGAATCTTACACTCTCAAATAAAAAAAAGATCTTATTTTACCCTGTTTTGGCCTTGAGAGAGAAAATATCTAGAGAGAGATAATCTAAAATTGAGATATTTTTGGATATAAAAATCCTCCTAATGTCTAAAATGATTTCCCCTGAAAGAGAAATGCAAAAAGAACTTTCCAATGTACAATTGGAGTTAATTGAAAATAGGTATAAAGGACCTTAGCCCCTAAGGGTCTAGATTTTCAGAAATTTTTGGATTATGGTCTGTCCAATTAAGGTTCCTATGGACCAATTGGATTAATCCACGTGTGGGGAGAAGATAAATCCAATGAATAAAATAAAATACCCAAAAATGAGTAAATGCCCACATAAGATAAAGAGTTGACTGAGTACAAGGTTTATTAGTAAAAACAACTATGAGATATTACTAAAAAAAATAAGATATTTTGGGTATAATGATACATTTTTGACACCTTGGTAAGGAGAAGGGAGAACTTCAAGGAGGCACCTATTTCACACATGTGGTAGAGTTTTTAACTCAAAAAAATTGTGATATTTTTATCTCTCCTCTCTCATGGATCAAACCAAATCAAAAGGGAGCCAAATTAGGTCCAAATCTTGTCCAAATTCAGCCAAACTGAACCTGAAAATTTCTTGAACCTAGTTGGACTTGGTTTAGAGGACTCCCTCACCTATAAATAGATCCTTAGTCCTTTGTTAAAAAATATGTGAACTATACCATACCAGTATTATACTAAAATAATGATATTTTCTATTATCCTCTAAAAATCCTCTACAATTTGGAGAGATTGGAGCTTCTCTCTCTCTCCAACCTTCTTTGGAGCCTTCGTCATCATACTAACCAATTGATTTGTTGGAGGCCTCTCCTAAGACTAAAGAATCAAGAAAAACAAGAGGTAAAGTGTAACTTTATGGTCTTTTTCTTAATCTTCTAAATGTTTTTCACTTCTCAACCCCTCTCAAGCTTGAGAAGTATTGAATTGAATGGTTCTTCAATGCAAAGTTTACAATTATGCTTAAATTAGAATGCTTTTATGTTTATGTCTCTCTCCCCCAAAGAATGGTCATTCCTATGACCAATTCTCTATTCAATTAATGCTTCTCATGGAGAAATTCCCTATTCACAAATCAAACTCTAGGCTTGTGAAGCTAGAGGTTAAGAAAATAGTTTTTATACTTATATGCTTGTAAATTATGCAAGTATTATGAGATAAATCCATAAATTGGATTTAAGGTTAAAAGATAGTTATACTATCATAATTACATTACTATGTCTTATTCTTTTCATAAAAATTAAAAATTGCCAGTAATAGCAGCGGAGCTATGGTAAAATTTTTAAGAAAATTGATACATAATTCATTCTTATGCATAACGTGAAAAGAGGACTTCCTAGCATATTCTAGGATTGAATATTTTAGGCTAAAAGAATGGATTTTGTCACATTCAATGGAAAACTAATTTTTAAGTTTATGTGTAATTAAATAATTAAGAAAAGAGAAAATTATGGTAATTATATTTAAATGATAAAAGAGAAATTCTTATGACATTTGAAATTCAACCATTTAAATGGAAAAAGAGAAATTCCTAGCATATTGAAATTAATGGATATTTTTTTAAATTTAAAGATGAATTTTAGATAAATTTATTTTATGTATGAGGAATATTTAAATGATAAAGGGGAAATTCGTATGACATTTGAAATTCAATCATTTAAATGGGAAAAGAGAAATTCCTAGCATATTGGAATTAACGTTTTTTATTTAAACACAAAGATGAATTTTAGACGAATTTGTTTTATGTATGAGGAATACTTAAATGATGAAAAAGAAATTCCTATGACATTTGGAATTCAATCATTTAAATGGAAAAAGAGAAATTCTTAGCATATTGGAATTACTGGATATTTTATTTAAATTCAAAGATGAATTTTAGATAAATTTATTTTATGTACGAGGAATATTTAAATGATCAAAGAGGAATTCCTATGACATTTTGAATTCAATCATTTAAATGGGAAAAGAGAAATTCCTAGCATATTGGATATTTTATTTAAATTCAAAGATAAATTTTAGATAAATTTATTTTATGTATGAGGAATATTTGAATGATAAAAGAGAAATTCCTATGACATTTGGAATTCAATCATTTAAATGGGAAAAGAGAAATTCCTAGCATATAAGAATTAATGGATATTTTATTTAAATTCAAAGATGAATTTTAGATAAATTTATTTTATGTATGAGGAATATTTAAATGATAAAAGAGGAATTCCTATGACATTTGGAATTCAATCATTTAAGTGGGAAAAGAGAAATTCTTAGCATATTGAATTAATGGATATTTTATTTTAGATGAATTTATTTTATGAGAAATATTTGATTATAAAAGAGGGATTCCCATGACGTTGGAATGCAAATAATCAAATGCAAAAAGAGAAATTCCCATGATATTTGAGGTCCAAGAAATTAAATGGAAAAAAGAGAAATTTTTAGTATAATTCGATTTATGACTATTTTTTATCAAAAGTGGAAATATGAGTAGAATTGATTTTTGTAAATCCCCATGAATTCTTTTATCCAAAAGAGGAATATCGAATATAATTCATTTGAGGAATTGAGAAAGAATATGGAAATAGTCGTCAAGAAAAAGAACCTTTATCTAGGCCAAGCAATTGGCAGGAATTTAGAAAAAGTCCCATTATCGGTATCGAAGTAGTAAAAATTACTAAATGGGAATAGGATGTGGAACGGATGTGATAAGATGTAAATGGGATGCGATAGGATGTGAAAGGATGTTATAAGATGTAAATGGAATGTGATAAGATGTAAATGGGATGCGATAGGATGTGAATAGATGTGATAAGATGTAAGCGAGATGTGTGATAAGATGTAAATGAGATGTGATAGGATGTGGATGAATGTTATAAGATGTAAATGGGATGTGATAAGATGTAAAGGGGATGCGATAGGATGCGATAGGATGTGGATGAATGTTATAAGATGTAAATGGGATGCGATAAGATGTAAATGGGATGTGATAAGATGTAAATGGGATGTGATAAGATGTAAATGGGATACGATAGGATGTGATAAGATGTAAATGGGATGCGATATAATGTGATAAGATGTAAATGGGATGCGATAGGATGTGAATGGATGTGATAAGATGTAAATGGGATGTGAATGGATGTGATAAGATGTGAATGGATGTGATAAGATGTAAATGGGATGTGATAGGATGTGGTGTAATGTAAATGAATGTGGATGTGTATGTGTATGTGAAAGAATGAATGTGAATGTGTATGTGAAAGAATGGATGTGGATATGTATGTGAAAGAATGGATGTAGATGTGAATGAGATGTGATGTGATGTAAGGGGATATGGATGTGAATGTGATGTAGATGTGGATGAGATGTGGTGTAATGTAAAGATATGTTGATATGATTGTGATGTGATATAAAGAGATGTGATGTGACGTGAATATATGTGGAAGTGAAGTGATAGATGCAAATGTATGGATAGATGTGGGTAGTCGTACATGTGAATGATTGGATGGATGTGGATGAAGGAGATTAGATGTGTATGAATGAGATATGATGTGGATGTGATGTGGATGTGGATGAGATGTGATGTGGATGTGGATGAGATGAATGAGATATGATGTGGATAGATGTGATGTGATGTACTGTGGATAGAATGTATGTGATGGGATGGTGATGAGAATGAATGTAATGGTGGATATGAATAAATGTGATGAGATGGATGTAAATGGATATGAGGTAAATGAATGTGATGGATGTGAATGGATGGATGTGATGTGATGGATGTAAATGGATATGAGGTAAATGAATGTGATGGATGTGAATGGATGGATGTAAATGGATATGAGGTAAATGAATGTGATGGATGTGAATGGATGGATATGATGTGATGGATGTGATGGATGTGAATGGATGTGATGCGAATGAATAAGATGGATGTGAATGGATGGGATGTGACGTGAAATGGATGTGATGTGAATTGGATAGATGTGAATGAATGAGATGTGATGTGAAATGGATGTGATGTGAATCGGATAGATGCAAATGAATGAGATGTGATGTGAAATGGATGTGATGTGATATGAATCGGGATAGATGTGAATGGATGAGATGTGATGTGAATGGATGAGATGTGATGTGATGTGATGAGGATCGGGGTAGATATGAATGGATGAGATGGAAAATGATGTGATTGGATGGATGTGATGTGAAATGGATGTGATGTGATATGAATCGGGATAGATGTGAATGGATGAGATTTGATGTGAATGGATGAGATGTGATGTGATGAGATGAGGATCGGGGTAGATATGAATGGATGAGATGTGATGTGATGTGACGAGGATCCGGGTAGATATGAATGGATGAGATGGAAAATGATGTGATTGGATGAGAATGGATGAAGGAAGATGGGAATACATATGATTGGACTTGGATTAAGTAATGTGGAATTGATGTGGAATAATGTGGAAAGACGAGAGTTCGTTATAGAAACTGTATTTATGACCTATTTTTAAATGACTGTTTTATGTCAATAATGCTGGGGAAGCATTTTGACCGTCTTGTGAATGAGGTCGTGGTTGGAGACCTAACCGATAAAGTTGCAATAGTTGACGGAGAGTCAACGGAGGACGTCTCGCGTAGCAAGGTAGTAGGCCAAGGTCTTGACAAGCCTTGGTTCGATTTAAATGGTGAGCTTCCGGTACGGTGGATAAGGAACCATGGAAGCGGCTTATGAGTGAAGTGCTAGGTGACCTGCGAAGGATCCTAGAGGGTGTTGACCATACTGTGCTCACGCTGTGGGTCGCCGAAGATACCCACGCGTGCATCGAGAAAGATAATGGAACAAGGAGTTAGAGCTGTTTTATAAAACCGGGTATGGATCTGGCTGATTGACCTTGCTGGTCCTTAACGGATGAGTCCATGGCTCTTTTATATGGATCTGTTGGTTGATCTTAGTGATCTTCAACGGAGATTCCATTTGGATTTTTATAAGTGAATATATTGTCGGGTACTATGAGCTAGGAACTATCGAAAAGGCCCCTGAGTGGACAGGTGGTGAAGAGCGTTCTGCTTATTACCAAATGATGCCATAGGTACACCAATGAAGGAATGATTAGAAATTAAAATTCAATCGGATAGTTTGGAGGATTATGATCAGTGATATTATGGTTTCATTAAAAGATTATTTTAAAGTCAGCTGAATCCATGAAACAGGCAATTTTATATTGGGTGTGTAAGTGGTGTGACTATCTTGAAGTTTGCATGAAGCGCCGACTAGGGGGCCTGGGAACTCTTTTCCTCCCTGGTACCCAGGACAAAACCTGACCAAATTCCTAATTTGATCCCATCACTACAGTGGTTGGGCGGTTGTCTAACCCATGGGATTGCTGGATGGGGCTAGGCTGGACTGATGGGTCCCTAAAATGAGACTCAATTCTGTTATAGTACGATAGATGAAGTAAATCCTGGATAGAAATTGTTCTATGGAAAAGAATCAATGGCTATGCCTCTCAATGAGGAAAAAAGCATTGGTCTCTATGATCCAAGTGCAAGTCTTTTCCTTGATCTGACCATGGGACTTACTTTCGGTCAGATCAGTTCAGCTAGTTAAGGCTCTTGTCTACATTAGAGTAAAAATATCGTGGAGGAATTGCCCGTGCTTTCCGGGAGAGGGAAGTTTTTTTCGGGTTTGGTTTTGGAAGAACCGAGGGATTAGTCTCTTGTCCAGATATCCATGGGCGAGACCCCGAGTGAGGGACCATGTCCCGTGCAAGAAGTGCTACTTCCGCTGCGATCACCCCCGAATTCGTTGCACGGAGGGGGCAGGGATCTTTCAGCTGCTCTGCTGGTATCAGAGCAAATTGTTTAAAGTGGATCAACCGAGAAGCCATAAATGTCAAAAATTTATGAAGTAGCAGTAAAACGTTGGAATTGTGTGAATGAAATTCATACAAATAGATATTTAGAATGAAATTCGTAAATTGATAATTGGGTCTTCAGATGGAAGTACTGCAATTGTATGGAATCCCTGACTTGCTTGAGGCCTAGACATGATGGTATTTACTTTATAATTTCAAGGACCGTGACTACCCATATATATCGAGGTTATAACTGCAGCTCTTTAACTGGCAGTATATACGAGTAAATATAAGACCTTGAAATTATAAGCAAAAATGCTATCTAGATGATGAATTCGAATGCTGGTTGATATGCTTTTAGAATTTTGGTTGAGAATTGATGAGTTGATTTGGATCCTGATTGAAAAATGATGATTCCTGAATTTTGGTTGAAAAGCGATAAGTTGAACAAAGCCACAATGAGGATGAATGGGATGAATCCCAGTGATGATGATAATAATTGGAATGATGATTATGACTTCAGCAAATCCCTATGAAATTAGTGGATTGTGCTAAACAGATTGCTAATATTAACACTTGACGCGGTGGATCAAGTTAAGGGATGACAAATTGAGAACTTGCATGACTGAAATTCCCGTGGAGGAATGTTCAAATAAAATTTCCGGTCTACTAGACCATTATTGTGTTAAAGATATGAATGATACGATCTGAATGAATTATTACCTGATAATGAGTTCTACATATTCTTCTTGTAGAAGGAATCTTTATCCCAGAATTCTCTTGGGTTGACCAGAGTATAAGGAACCCCAGAATCAGTTGGATCTTAAGGAAAAGAGTTGTCCTCCAGTTTGCGAGATGAGGACATCTCGCGTTTTTTAAGTGGGGTAGAATGTAAGATTCTTCCCTCCAGCTTTTGAGGTGTACAGGTGTAAGAACCTCCCCTTCTGATCTTATAATTGCTCCCCTCTCTGAACTAGAAGAAAGATCCTGTTTTGGCCTAGAGAGAGAAAATGTCTAGAGGGAGGTAATCCAAAATTGAGATATTTTTGGATATAAAAATCCTCCTAGTGTCTAAAATGGTTTCCCCCCCTGAAACAGAAATGCAAAAAGAACTTTCCAATGTACAATTGGAATTAATTGAAAATAGCTATAAAGGACCTTAGCTTAAGGGTCTAGATTTTCAAAAAAAATTAGATTATGGTCCAATTAAGGTTCCTATGGGCCAATTGGATTAATCCAAGTGTGGGGAGGAGATAAATCCAATGAATAAAAGAAATACCCAAAAATGAGTAAATGCCCACATAAGATGAAGAGTTGACTGAGTACAAGGTTTATTAGTAAAAAAACTATGAGATATTACTAAAAAAATGAGATATTTTGGGTATAATGATACATTTTTGGCACCTTGGTAAGGAGAAGGGGGAACTTCAAGGAGGCTCCTATTTCAAACATGTGGTAGAGTTTTTAACTCAAAAAAATTGTGATATTTTTATCTCTCCTCTCTCTTAGATCAAACCAAATCAAAAGGGAGCCAAACTAGGTCCAAATCTTATCCAAATTTAGCTAAACTGAAACTGGAAAATTCTAGAACCTAGTTGGAGTTGGTTAGAGGCCTCCCTCACCTATAAATAGATCCTTAGTTCTTTGTAAAAGAAATTTATAAACTATACCATGCCAGTATTATACTAAAATAATGATATTTTCTGTTATCCTCTAAAAATCCTCTACAATTTGGAGAGATTGGAGCTTCTCTCTCTCTCTCTCTCTCTCTCTCCAACCTTCTTTGGAGCCTTCCTCAACATACTAACCAATTGATTGGTTGGGAGCCTCTCCTAAGACTAAAGAATCAAGAAAAACAAGAGGTAAAGTGTGACTTTATGGTCTTTTTCTTAATCTTCTAAATGTTTTTCACTTCTCAACCCCTCTCAAGCTTGAGAAGTATTCAATTGAATGGTTCTTCAATGTGCGTGGAGGGGGCAGAGAGGTCTCACACAAGCTGAGATGGAAAATATTGTTGTAGGTTTGTCGAAGTTTAAGGTCGATGGTATGCACAAAGTATGTGAAGCATGCCATCTTGCTTTCTCACATGAAAAGCATGCCATTCCAAGATATTGTGTGTTATATATTTTCATGTATGGAGACCGACTAAGACTACAATAATTGCAAGTTGTAGATACGATGTTACATTCATTGATGATCACACTAGTTTGGGTTTACTTCATGAAGGAGAAAAGTGAGGTGTATTCTCACTTTCAGAGATTTAAAGCCTTAGTCGAGAATGAAAAAGATATGCAGATTAACTGCCTAAGGTCAGATGGTGAGGGAGAATATTTCTTCGATGAGTTCAAAGATTTATTGAGAAAGCATGAAATCAAGAGGCAATTCACATACAGGTACACTTCATACCAAAATGGTGTTATAGAAAGGAAAAACAAGCACATTTCAAAAGTTGTGTGTGACTTGATGTCTAAAAAGATTATGATAGATTTTTTTGGGTTGAATTAGTAGCAACTACTATTTACATTATGAATAGGGCACCCATCCCACTATCACTATTATGACATGGACATAAGTTTACAAGCCAAACGTGTTTCACTTGAAAGTGTTCATGCATGTTCATTAGGACATTTTGGAGGTCATTCATAGGGCCTTTTAGTAGAGAGCATAAAGCCAAACGTGTTTCACTTGAAAGTGTTCATATGCATGTTCATTAGGACATTTTGGAGGTCATTCATAGGGCCTTTTAGTAGAGAGAGAAAAAGGAGCGCATCCATTCAGGAAGAAGGAAATGTTACGTTGAAAAATAGGTTATTTCTTTTTTCTAAATCCAAAAACTATTCTTTTTCACCTCAAAATGTACTCTACTTACACTTGATAGTCACTTTTCAACCCAAATGCATTAAACACACCTACACTTTTGTAGGGAGGGAAACTTCTATTCGAATCCATGTATTAAATACACCTTTTTACAAAGGAGGAAAAATTCCCTCCCTCTCAAACTTTTTCTTGGCCTTAAACAATATCTCACGCTCTTTTCATTTCCTCTACCTTCTCCTGCACTCCATTTTCTGAAGCTTCAGGCTTTTGTACTCCATTCCTTCTTGAAAAAATGGGTAGCAAATCTCGTTTTATATCATCCCGATTTTGCCCTACTAATGCCATCATAGATTGAAAGATCCCTGCCCCCTCCGCGCAACAAATTCAAGGGTGCTAGCAGCGAAAGTAGCACTTCTTGTGCAGGGGCAGGGTCCCTCACTCGGGGCCTCGCCCGCAAATATCCAGACAAGAGACTAATCCCTCAGTTCTTCCAAACCTGAACAAAACTTCCCCGCTGGAAAAGCACGCGCGATCACTCCACGATATTTTTACTCTAGCATAGACAAGAGCCTTAGCTAACTGAACTGATCCGACTGAACCCGTAAGTCCCATGGTCAAATCAAGGAAAAGACTTGCACTTGGATCATAGAGACCAATGCTTTTTTCCTCATTGAGAGGCATAGTCGTTGATTCTTTTCCATAGAACATTTTCTATCCGGATTTACTTCATCTATCGTACTATAATAGAATTGAGTCTCATTTTAGGGACCCATTAGTCTAGCCTAACCCCAAGTCCCATGGGGTTAGGCAACCGCCCAACCACTGTAGTGATGGGATCAAATTAGGAATTTGGTTAAGTTTTGTCCCGAGTACCAGGGAGGAAAAGAGTTCCCCGACCCCCTAGCTATGCTTCATGCAAACTTCAAGATAGTCACACCACTTACACACCCAATATGAAATTACCTGTTTCACAGATTCAGCTAACTTTAAAACAATCTTTTAATGAAACCATAATATCATTGATCATAATCCTCCAAAATATCCGGTTGAATTCTAATTTCTAATCATTCCTTCATCGGTGTACCTATGGCATCATTGGTAATAATAACGCTCACCACCTGTCCATTCAGGGGCCTTTTCGATAGTTCCTAGCTCATAGTACCAAGCAATATATTCACTTATAAAAATCCAGATGGAATCTTCGTTGAACATCAGCAAGATCAACCAGCAGATCCATATAAAAGAGCCATGGACTCATCCGTTGAGGACCAGCAAGGTTAATCAACCAGATCCATGCCCAATTTCAGAAAACAAAACTAACTCCTTGTTCTATTATCTTCCTCAACGCACGCATGGGTATCTCTCAGCGACCCAGAGCACGAGCACCGTATGGTCAGCACCCTCTAGGATCCTTCGCAGGTCACCTAGCGCTTCACTCATAGGCCGCTTCCTTGGTCCCTCATCCACCGTACCGGAAGCTCACCATTTAAATCGAACCGAGGCTGGTCAAGACCTCGGCCGTCTTGCTACGCAAGACGTCAGCTATTGCAACTTTATCGGTTAGGTCTCCACGACCTCATTCACAAGACGATCAAAATGCTTCCCCAGCATTATTAACATAAAACAATCATTTAAAAATAGGTCATAAATACAGTTTCTATAACGAACTCTCGTCTTTTCACATTATTCCACATCAATTTCACATTACGTAATCCAAGTCCAATCATATGTATTCCCATCGTCCTTCATCCATTCTCATCCAATCACATCATTTTTCATCTCATCCATTCATATCTACCCCGATCCACATCACATCACATCGCATCTCATCTAATTCACATCGCATCTCATTTAATTCACATCACATCTCATCCACATCCACATCACATCACATCGCATCTAATTCACATCACATCACATCTCATCCATTCACATCAAATCTCATCCATTCACATCTATCCCGATTCATATCACATCACATCCATTTCACATCACATCTCATTCATTCGCATCTATCCGATTCACATCACATCTCATTCATTTTCACATCTATCCAATTCACATCACATCTCATCCATTCACATCCATCTTATTCATTTGCATCACGTCCATTCACATCCATCACATCACATCCATCCATTCACGTCCATCACATTCATTTACCTCACATCCATTTACATTCATCACATCACATTCATTCATATCCATCACATTCATTCTCATCACCATCCCATCACATACATTCTATCCACATTCATTCTCATCACCATCCAATCACATACATTCTATCCACATCATATCTCATTCATACACATCTCATCTCATTCATCCACATCCATCCAATCATTCACATGTATGACTACCCACATCTATCCATACATTCACATCTATCACTTCACGTCCACATATATTCACGTCACATCACATCTCCTTACATCACATCACATTCATATCCACATCTTTTTACATTACACCACATCTCATCCACATCTACATCACATTCACATCCATATCCCCTTACATCACATCACATCCCATTCACATCTACATCCATTCTTTCACATACACATCCACATTCATTCTTTCACATACACATCTACATTCATTTACATTACACCACATCCTACCACATCCCATTTACATCTTATCACATCCATTCACATCCTATCACATCCCATTTACATCTTCTCACATCCATTCACATCCTATCGCATCCCATATTTACATCTTATCACATCCATTCACATCCTATCACATCCCATTTACATCTTATCACATCTCATTTACATCTTATAACATTCATTCACATCCTATCGCATCCCATTTACATCTTATCACATCCCATTTACATCTTATAACATTCATTCACATTCTATCGCATCCCATTTACATCTTATCACATCTATTCACATCCTATCGCATCCCATTTACATCTTATCACATCCCTTATAACATCCATTTACATCCTATCGCATCCCATTTACATCTTATCACATCCGCTCCACATTTCTATTCCCATTTAGTAGTTTTTACTACTTCGATATACCGATAATGAGACTTTTTCTAAATTTTTACCAATTGCTTGGCCTAGATAAAGGTTCTTTTTCTCGACGGCTATTTCCATTTTCTTTCTCAATTCCTCAAATGAATTATATTCGATATTCCTCTTTTGGATAAAAGAATTCATGGGATTTACAAAAATCAATTCTACCCATATTTCCACTTTTGATAAATAGTCATAAATCAAATTATACTAAAAATTTCTCTTTTTTTCATTTAATTTCTTGGACCTCAAATATCATGGGAATTCCTCTTTTTGCATTTGATTATTTGCATTCCAATGTCATGGGAAGTCCTCTTTTATCATCAAATATTTCTCATAAAATAAATTCCTCTAAAATAAAATATCCTTTATTTCAATATGCTAGGAATTTCTCTTTTCCCATTTAAATGATTTAATTCCAAATGTCATAGGAATTCCTCTTTTATCATTTAAATATTCTTCATACATAAAATAAATTTATCTAAAATTCATCTTTGAATTTAAATAAAATATCCATTAATTCCAATATGCTAGGAATTTCTCTTTTCCCATTTAAATGATTGAATTCCAAATGTCATAGGAATTCCTCTTTTATCATTTAAATATTCCTCATACATAAAATAAATCTATCTAAAATTCATCTTTGAATTTGAATAAAATATCCATTAATTTCAATATGCTAGGAATTTCTCTTTTCCCATTTAAAAGATTGAATTCAAATGTCATAGGAATTCCTCTTTTATCATTTAAATATTATTTATACATAAAATAAATTTATCTAAAATTTATCTTTGAATTTAAATAAAATATCCATTAATTCCAATATGCTATGAATTTCTCTTTTCCCATTTAAATGATTGAATTCCAAATGTCATAGGAATTCCTCTTTTATTATTTAAATATAATTATCATAATTTTCTCTTTTCTTAATTATTTAATTACACATAAACTTAAAAATTAGTTTTCCATTGAATGTGACAAAAACCATTCTTTTAGCCTAGGATATTCAATCCTAGAATATGGTAGGAAGGCCTCTTTTCACGTTATGCATAAGAATGAATTATGTATCAATTTTCTTAAAAATTTTGCCATAGCTCCACTGCTATTACTGGCAATTTTTAATTTTTATGAAAAGAATAAGACATAGTAATGTAATTACGATAGTATAACTATCTTTTACCCTTAAATCTAATTTATGGATTTATCTCATAATATTTCTATAATTTACAAGCATATAAGTATAAAAACCATTTTCTTAACCTCTAGCTTCACAAGCCTAGAGTTTGATTTGTGAATAGGGAATTTCTCCATGAGAAGCATTAATTGAATAGAGAATTGGTCATAAGAATGACCATTCTTTTGGGGGAGAGAGAGATAAACATAAAAGCATTCTAATTTAAGCATAATTGTAAACTTTATGTGATTAATCACTAAAGTTCGTAAGAGAGCTTCATTTGGATTCCCAGTTTTGTTAGCAGCAGAAGTAACTTCATCTTGCGCGGGACAGGGTTTCCCACTCGGGGTCTCGCCCTCAAATGTCCGAACACGAGTCTAATCTGGTGGTCATTC
This sequence comes from Cibotium barometz, assembly GCF_041138505.1. NCBI lineage: Eukaryota > Viridiplantae > Streptophyta > Polypodiopsida > Cyatheales > Cibotiaceae > Cibotium > Cibotium barometz. Next base: position 7,550,895 of record NC_141068.1, read on the forward strand.
CGAAACCGAAACCGAAAAATTTCCCTTGCCCAAAAAACGAGGACGATTCCACCTTTTTTTATTTTCTTAACAAATTTTCTAACGAGGTCAAGAGACTAAACTATCATTCACCTGATTAAACTAGATAGAAGGAAAACTATTATAGACTTAACTTGAAGAAATCAATGCTTTTTTCCTGTGATGACTGAAATCAGGCACAACCATTGATCTATTCATTTGAGAAAGTCTTCAGGTTTTTATTTAACTACTCGAGTTCTAAGCGTATTCCTGTTATTCAATTTCATTATTAAAACTCCACTAATTCCAGCCTACACCCCATTCGGCCCATGGGTTAGCCACCCAACCACTGGAATCGGTAGAACCAAACAATTACTCACCCAGCCATAATTGAATGTCTTTTCGTAACTTTTGATTTCGAATACAGATACGCACACACTCCTCTTTAAAACTTTAACTTATAAAACAATCCATTGACAAACAATTATGGTTTACAGATGTCATAGCTCAAAAATTCCATCCAGTCCCTTGTTTCTCAAAAAACAGAATCACTCTAGACTCTCCATTGAGACCAACTGGTTAGCAAACGAGATCCAATAAAACAGATTACAATAATCATTCGTTCATCATACAATCTTCCACGACATACGCATGGGTGTCCTAGGCACCGCGAGCCCATGCATCGCCTGGTCAGAACCCTCCAAGATCCTCCTTAGGTGTCCTAGCACTTCACTCAGGGACCGCTTCGTTGTCCCTTGTCCATCATATCGAAAGCGCACCATTTTAACCGTACTGATACTTCTCAAGACCTTGGCAGGCTTTGCCACGTGAGCTATCCTTTGAACACTCCCCCCAGCTGTTTTGCAACAAAACTTCCCTTATAAAAACACATACCAAATGCTCCCTCCAGCATTCTCGCGTAAGATAGTCCTTTAAGAAAACAGGGTTTCTACGCAAGTTTTCAGTTTGATTTTCTTTTGAATACAATGAGTATATCTTAAATCAGTATCCCTGAAACTTCTTGATCGTGATTCTGAATTCCATAATAGAATTCCTTGAATTCTGTAACCTTGATCCATAGATCAATTCGAATGGTCTTAAACTTAGTTTTAGATTTGACGGGAGATTTGAGAGTATTTTCCTGAACTGGTCACATCTACTTTCCTCCAAATTGACGAAAGAGTTTGGTCTTGGTCATAATCTGATTCAAGGTTTGAGTCTGATAAGATTTTTCCTAAACTATCTTTCTCGAAAAGGGAGTGATATTTCAATTACTATTTTACTGAATTTCTTTCTTTGAGTATTCACTTAACTGATTTCTAAATTAATTACGAATTTTGATGAGAAATAAATTAATCATTTATCTGAATATTTCGACTTCGATAGATTTTTTAAATTTTCTCTTTACAATCCGAGTGAATATAACATGATAGAAATTTCTCTCTCAGAGTATTTACTTGTTCATTTATCAAATACTCATAGAAATTAAACATAGAATTAAAGAGAAATCTAATTTTGATATAAAAATTCTTTATGCATCTATTTATGCATGAAAATCAACTTCGATGGGAATAACACTTTTAAAATAAAAAGAATATCTTTATGCATCTATTTATGCATAAAATCAATTTTATTAGGAATAACACTTTTAAAATAAAAAGAATTTCTTTATGCATCTATTTATGCATAAAATCAATTTTAATAGGAATAACACTTTTGTAATAAAAATTTCATTATTCATCTTTCTATGCATAGAAATTAAATTCAATGAAAATAACACTTTTATAATTTAAAAATTCCATTATGCATCTTTCTATGCATAGAAATTAAATTCAATGAAAATATCACTTTTATAATAAAAAAATTCCATTATGCATCTTTCTATGCATAGAAATTAAATTCAATGAAAATAACACTTTTATAATAAAAAATTTCCATTATGCATCTTTCTATGCATAGAAACTAAATTCAATGAAAGTAACACTTTTATAATAAAAAAATCCATTATACATCTTTCTATGCATAAAAATTAAATTCAATGAAAATAACACTTTTATAATTAAAAATTTCCATTATGCATCTTTCTATGCATAGAAATTAAATTCAATGAAAATAACACTTTTATAATAAAAAAATTTCCATTATGCATCTTTCTATGCATAGAAATTAAAATCAATGAAAATAACACTTTTATAATAAAAAATATCCATTATTTATCTTCCTACGCATAGAAATTAAATTTAATGAAAATAACACTTTTATAATAAAAAATTTCCATTATGCATCTTTCTATGCATAGAAATTAAAATTGATAATTAATATTAGTGATATTCATGCATATTCATAGGTGAATATGTACATGGAGTAAATTAGAATATTTCTTTTAGAATGCACAAATGGTGGGAATTACTCTTTTGGAATAACATAAAAATACACTTTATTTTTCATAAAATTCTAGAAAATTTTACCATAACCTCCTTTGTATAGCTGACCATTTCTCATTTTTAACATTCTATTTTCAATTTAAATTAACCCCAATTAGATGTAAAGAACTCTAATCTATACAATTTTCAATTTTCAAGAGAGTAAACAATAAGAAAAGTTTAATTAATCTTTTTGTTAAACATTCTAGGATAAAGAAAGGCTGAATTATAAAGAAGAGAAGGGGGGTGGCCTTTTCATCAAGGCATAGTATAGAATTTACTTCAATCAACTTAAAAAACAAGAAAATCAAGAAAACCATAGATTTAAAATTGAAAAGTTAGAAACATAAGCTTACATGGAGCTTGTAAGCTTTCCTTTGTCTTGAGGGATTGAGGGTTCTACTCTTGTTTGAAGCAAGAGTGGCCACCAATTACTTTGGAGAGGATTAAGCCAAAAACAATTGAATTATCAAGAGAATTCAATGTAAATGGCTCTGGGTAGGGGTAGAGTAACAATGCATAAACACTATTAAGCTTTTACAAAGGGGAAGGCTTCTATTTATAGGAAAAAGTGAGCCTCAAACCAAGCAAACTGATTCTAGAATTTTCTAGATCAGTTTTGTCAATTTTTGATCATTTTTGGGTCAGTTCAGCTTACTTTGTGGAGCTAGACTTGAAATATCATTTAATTGATTTAAAATTGGGAGTAATGATGAGAAAAAAGGAACCTCCTTCATGAGGGAGAATCCCCACTCTAAGGTGTCAAAAATTTAATTTTTTAATGTTTCCTTTGGTCCTTAGTCCACTCTTTATCTTATGTGAGCATTTACTCATTTTTTGGGTGGAGGGGGTTTTTATTTCTTCAGTTTATCTCCTCCCTACATTTGGATTAATCTTACTAGTCCATCAGAACAGCAGATTATAATTTATTTCTAAAGCACCTTAGGAATATCTTTTTAAACTTCTGTTTCGGGGGAGTTTAATAAATCCCTTAGTTAATCTTTCTAGGATTACGAAAGACTGGAATGTAAAGAAGAGAAGGAGATGGCCTTTTCATCAAGGCATAGCATTTGAATTTAATTCAATCAAATACAAAACATAAAAATCAAGAAAACCATAGATTTAAAATTTGTAAAATAAGCAAGAAAATTAACTTACATGAAGCTTGTAAGCTCTCCTTTGGCTTGAGGGATTGAGGGTTCTACTCTTGTTTGAAGCAAGAGTGGCTACCAATTCACTTTGGAGAGGATTAGGCCAAAAACAATTGAATTATTAAGAAATTCAATGTAGATGGCTCAGGACAAGAGAGTAGAGTAACAGTGCATAAACACCATTAAGCTTTTAGAAAGGGGGAGTCTTCTATTTATAGGTAAAACTGAGCCTCTAACCAAGCAAACTGATTCTAGAATTTTCCAGATCAGTTTGGTCAATTTTTGACCATTTTTGGGTCAGTTCAACTTACTTTTTGAAATAGGAGAGAGGAGAGATGAAATATCTCATTTTATTGATTAAAAATTGGGAGTAATGATGAGAAAAAAGGCACCTACTTCCTGAGGGGAGATCCCCATTTTGAGGTGTCAAAATTCAGTTTTTTAATTGTTTTCTTTGGTCCTTGGTCCACTCTTCATCTTATGTGAGCATTTACTCATTTTTTGGGGGGGGGTTTCTTTTATTCTTCAATTTATCTCCTCCCTACATTTGGATTAATGTTATTGGTTCATAAGAACCTTAATCCAAAAATTTCAAAAAATCTGGACCCTTAGGCGGCTAAGGTCTTTTGTGCACATTATAATTTATTTCTAATGCACCTTAGGAATTTCTTTTTAAACTTCTATTTTGAGGGAATTTATTTTAATAAGAAGGGATATTTTTCCATCCAAAGATATCTAAAAATTGAATTACCTCTCTCTAAAATATTTTCTCTCTCTAGGTCAAAATAGCTAGAAACAAGATCTTTTATTATTCTGAAAAGGGGATTGATTACAGGGGAAGAAGCTGGACATCTTGAGGGGCTGGGGAGGAATCTTACAATCCCTCCCACTTGAAACACGCGAGATGTCCTCATCTCACAAACTGGGGGTAATCGCACACCAGTTCAGCTTCATTCTCCCAGGTGGCGTCTTCAAAAGGATAGAACTTCCATTTGACTAATAATTTTCTCAGAATTATGTTCCTGAGAATCTTCTTTCGAACATCAAGGATTTTTTCAGGTTGGAGTTCCATCTACCCTTGGGTTGAGAAGAAGTTAAGAGTTCATCTTCATTAAGCACATGATTCGAGCTTGGTACATACTTCTTAAGTAGGTTGACATGAAATACATTGTGTACTTTGAGATGAGGAGGCAAAAGAAGTTCATAGGCTAAGTCACCTACTTTCTTTGTAATCAGATATGGCCCACAGTATCTGGGGGATAACTTCTTGTACTTGCCAAGAGATAGAGAACTTCTTTTGGGGCGTACTCGAATGAAGACCATATCTGCTTCTTTTAATTTTCTGTCTGACCTCTTCTTATCTACATACTACTTCTGCCTATCTTGGGCAGCTTTTATATCATTGTGGATTGACTACATCTATTGCTCCATGTCGTCAAGCATCTGTCTGGACATCTCGACCCTAATCAATGGATCGGACCAAGTTAATGGTGTTAGGCAGTCTTGTCCATACAGAGCTTTGAAAGGGCTCATCCCAATACTTCGGTGATAAGAGGCATTGTAGGCGAACTCGACTAGGTGTAGATAGCTTAGCTACTTCTTGGGTTCCCTGCCAACAGCATGACCGAAGTATATCTTCGATTACTTGGTTTACTCTTTCTGTTTGAACATCGGTCTCGGGGTGGTAAGTTGTGTTGAGATCCAAGAAAGTTCCTACTGCTTTGAAGAATGCAATCCAGAATCTTGACGTGAATTTGGGATCTCAATCACTTACTATTCTCCTAGGTAGGCCATGCAATCTGAAGATTTCCTTGAGGAACACTCTGGCCACATCCACTGCAGTGTAGGTTTCTTTTACTGGAATCAGATGTGGGCAATATTGGTTAGTCTCTCAACTACCACGAAGATGTAGTTGTAACAACTTGATTGCACTGAAGGTAGTCCAGTAATAAAATCCATACTGATACATTCCCACTTCATCTGGGGGATGTCTAATAGATGTAACTTCCCAAGCATTTTTACTCTCTCGGCTTTGACTTTCTGACATATCAGGCATTGACGTATATGATTAAGTACATCCTTTTTTAGTCCATGACAAAAGAAGCTTTTCTTTATAGACATGTAGGTCTTGATGAAACCTGGATGTCCTGCTATAAGACTGTCATGGACTTCATTCAAAAGTTGACTCTTAGCTCCCTCATCATTGGGAATGCATAGCCTGCTATTGTAATACATAATTCCTTCATCCAGGCTGTACCCTTGAACTCGGTTCAACTCCTGAGGAGTTTTTCTTTCCTGCATAAGTAGGGTAGCAATAGGGCCAAAGAATCTATCCTGCATGATCTTCTCTCTTGCTTCATTAATCAATGGATTTGACACCACCTTGATTGTAAGCAAGGAGGCTTTTTTGCTGAGGGCATCTGCTACCACATTTTCTTTGCCTGGGGGGTACTTGATTTCAAAATCAACTTCTTGCAGGGTCTGCATCATCCACCTTCTTTGGCGTATGTTGAGATCCTTCTGAGTGAAAATCCACTTTCAGCTCTGATGATCTGTCATCAAAGTGAATCTTTGACCCAGTAGGTAATGTCTCCACAACTTCAGGGCATAGACTATTGAAAGTAGCTCTAGGTTGTGGACAACATAATTTCTCTCATGCGTTCTGAGTTTTTGGGATTCATAGGCCACTGCATGACCTTCCTGCATAAGCGCACCTCCAGTTCATCATTAACAGCTCTACAAAAAACTTCATGATTATCTCTTGTAGCCTCCTCACTATGTTCAGCCTCCTGCAACCGTTGCTGCAGTGTAGAAATTTTGCTCTGAAGACTTGGAATCCTATTAGCTTCATGTAATAAATTATCATTTTGGGATTGAAGTCGCGCCACCTGTGCTTCAAGAGTTGATATATGCGAGTAGCTTGGGCACTAGCTTGAGGAGCATTTTGCGGCAGAAGTCCGCGGCCACTGGCATCAGTTACTACCTTAAAGGGTAGAGAGAAATCTGGCAACTTCAGAACGGGATTGGTTACCAAGGCAGTCTTCAGCTTATCAAAAGTGCTCTGACACCTGGCAGATTATTGCAACAGGGTATTCTTTTTTAGAAGATTAGTCAGGGGGGAAGCTATGAGAGCATACTTAGGTATAAAAATTCTATACCAACAACCAGTTAATCCCAAGAATCCTCTGACTTCTTTCACTGTCTTTGGTTCAGGCCAATCTATGAGACTGCTTCAAATTTTGTAGAATCTGGAGAAATTCTGTCTTCTTTGGATACCAAAAAGCCGAAGTATTCAACATGGTCGACAGAGAAAGTGCATTTGCTCTTTTTTGCAAAGAGTTGGTGCTTCCTTAGAATCTCAAGAACTTTTTGGACATGAGCTTCATGGTCAGCTGCATTCTTTGAGTAAATCAGAATATCATCAAAGAAAACAAGAACAAAATCATCCAAGTATTCTCTGAGAATGTCCTGCATTAGGCGATTGAATGTAGCTGGGGCATTTGTCAGTCCAAACGGTATGACTATAAATTCATAATGCCCATAGCGAGTATTGATATGGCTGTCTTCAGGATATCTTGCTCATTAATCCTGATCTGGTAATACCCTGATTTGAGATCTATCTTTGTGAAGATCTAGGCTCTCCACTTAGCCTGTCCAGAAGCTCATCAATTCTGGGGATAGGATACTTATTCTTATCTATCAGCTGATTGTGACCTCTGTAATCCACACAAAGTCTTAGCATTCCATCCTTCTTTTTCTGAAAGAGAATTGGCGCTCCCCAAGGTGAAACACTGGGTCTTACAAACCCTTATTCTAATAGCTGCCTAAGCTGTTCCTTGAGTTCAATGGCTTCAAGGACTGGCATCACATGATCTACTTTCCAAATTGGAGGCATCTCTCTGTTAGCTCTACTGGGAATAAATCATCATATTCACTTAACCATTTTGGTTCTTTAGCCTTTAACTTTGTGTCTATTGGATTCATTTTGACAACATAAATGAGTTGCTTCTTTCTAAGTCCTTTCAGTATTTTAGAAGCTTTTACTAATTACAGATCTGGGGATCCAGAAACTCCAGTTACTTGAACTTTGTTCCCATGAAGGTCACGGAAGGAAATGGTTCCATTGTGATAGTGAATGTCAACTTGATTTGAGTGGAGCCAATCCATTCCAAGGATTTCGTCGAAAACTCCCAAAGGTAAGACTCTGAACTATTAGTCAACTACATTCCCATCTAGATTAATTTGAATATGATCTGTTTCATGGTGAGTGAAAAGAATCTTCCCACACTGGCCAATTCAACTTGCATAGGTTTCCCTGATTTTTGTTGTAAGACTAGCTTACGCAAGCATCCTGGGGAAATAAATGAATGAGTACTGCCTGAATCAATCAAAAGCTTAAACGGCTTACCCTTACACTCAGCTGGTGTATGGATGAGAGAGAATTTATGATTTGGCCCTTGGTTCTCAATTGCAGCATAAATCTGACCTCTTTCCTCTTTCACTACTTCTGCTATTGTAACTACTCTGGTTGCTGCAGATTGGGGTGGTGGAACTCTTTCTCTTTAGTTACCCCAATTCTGGGAGGAAGTTATGAGATTACTCTGAACAGAGGCAAGGCAGATGGCTGAGCTGGATTCCTCCTGGGATTGCCCTGGTTTTGACGAGATGGAACCTGATTTGACTGATATGAAGGGGCTGGGTCCTTGACTTCCCTGTCCTCTTGACATGGCAGGAGTCGGGCAGTCTTTAAGCTAGTGAGACTGAAACCCAGACATCCAAAACACCTGATCTCACTTTTAAGCTCGTCCATCTAAGTCCTTGAAAAAGGTGGGGCTCCTGAGAAAGTGTTCTGAGGGAAGGGTCTTCCTTCAATTCTAAATCTCCCAGCATCTTGATTCTGAATAGGGCTTTGCTGCCTTTTAGGGGGGCTGGAAAGTTTGAAGCACTTCCCGGGGTTTGGAACCTTTTAAAGTTTGAGGGGTGTAGGCTTTGGCGGGACCTTAACAACAAATGCCTTGGCAAAGTCCTTTGCCATTCTGACAGCTTCTGCTATTGAGAGTGGTGTGGCATTTTTCACTAAAGTATCCAATGGCTTGTTCATCCCTCAAATGAATCTGGCCATCAGCTGCTCTTCATCCAAAAGTGGAGAATATTTGAGGAGAAGGGAAAATTCATGATGGTATTCTTCAATTTTCCAGCTATCCTACTTCAATTCTAAGAACTCATTCATTTTGGTTTCCAAGAAGAACATAAATCAGGGAAACCTATGCAAGTTGAATTGGCCAATGGGAAGATTCTTTTCACTCACCATGAGACAGATCATATTCAGTTTAATCTAGATGGGAATGTAACTGACTGCTAGTTCAGAGTTTTACCTTTGGGAGTTTTTGACGGAATCCTTGGAATTGATTGGCTCCACAAAAAATCAAGCTGACATTCACTGTCACAATGGAACCATTTCCTTCAGTGACCTTCACGGGAACAAAGTTCAAGGAACTGGAATTTTTGGATCCCCAGATCTGCAATTAGTATAAGCTTATAGGTTACTGAAAGGACTTAGAAAGAAGCAGCTCATTTATGTTGTCAAAATGAATCTGGTAGACACAAAGTTAAAGGCTAAAGAACCAGAATGGTTGAGTGAGTTTGATGATTTATTCCCAGCAGAGCTAAGTGAGATGACATCAATTCGGGAAGTAGATCATGAGATAGAATTGACCCCTGGAGCTCAGCCCCAGTAACCCAGCGTACGTACAAAATGCCAGTCCCTGAAGCCATTGAACTCAAGGAATAGCTTAGGCAGCTGTTAGAACAAGGGTTTGTAAGACCCAGTGTTTCACCTTGGGGGGAGCGCCAGCTCTCTTTCAGAAAAAGAAGGATGGAACGCTAAGACTCTGTGTGGATTACAAAGGTCTCAACTAAGAGTTAAGAAGGATGGAACGCTAAGACTCTGTGTGGATTACAGAGGTCTCAATAAGCTACAGTTCAGAATAAGCATCCTATCCCCAAAATTGATGAGCTTTTGGACAGGCTAAATGGAGCCTAGATCTTCACAAAGATAGATCTCAAATCAAGGTATTACCAGATCAGGATTAATGAGCAAGATATCCCGAAGACAGCCATCAATACTCGCTATGGGCACTATGAATTTACAGTCATACCATTTGGATTGACAAATGCCCCAGCTACATTCAATTGCCTAATGTAAGACATTCAATCAACTGATGGAACGTTAAGACTCTGTGTGGATTACAGAGGTCTCAATCAACTGACAGTTAAGAATAAGTATCCTATCCTCAGAATTGATAAGCTTCTGGACAGGCTAAATGGAGCCTAGATGTTCACAAAGATAGATCTCAAATTAGGGTATTACCAGATCAGGATTAATGAGCAAGATATCCCGAAGGCAGCCACATCAATACTCGCTATGGGCACTATGAATTTACTGTCATGCTATTTGGATTGACAAATGCCCCAGCTACATTCAATCGCCTAATGTAGGACATTCTCAGAGAATACTTGGATGATTTTGTTCTTGTTTTCTTTGATGATATTCTGATTTACTCAAAGAATGCAGCTAACCACATGAAGCTCACGTTCGTAAAGTTCTTGAGATTCTAAGGAAGCACCAACTCTTTGCAAAAAAGAGCAAATGCACTTTCTCTATCGAGACCATGTTGAATACTTGGGCTTTTTGGTATCCAAAGATGGAATTTCTCTAGATTCCGCAAAAGTCCAGGCAGTCATAGACTCTGGCCTGAACCAAAGATAGTGAAAGAAGTCAAGGGATTCCTAGGATTAACTGGTTGGTATAGAATTTTTATACCTAAGTATGCTCTCATAGCTTCCCCTAACTAATCTTCTCAAGAAGAATACCCCATTTCAATGGTCTGCCATGTGTCAGAGCACTTTTGATAAGCTAAAGACTGCCTTGGTAACCAATCCTGTTCTGAAGTTGCCAAATTTCTGTCTACCCTTTGAGGTAGTAATAACTGATGCCAGCGGTTTTGCCCTGGGAGGTGCGCTCATGCAGGAAAGTCATGCAGTGGCCTATGAATCCCAAAAACTCAGAACGCATGAGAGAAATTATGCTGTCCACGACCTGGAGCTACTTTCAATAGTATATGCCCTGAAGTTGTGGAGACATTACCTACTGGGTCAAAGATTCACTTTGATGATAGATCATCAGAGCTTAAAGTGGATCTTCACTCAAAAGGATCTCAACATGCACTAAAGAAGGTGGATGCAAACCGTGTAGGAATTTGATTTTGAAATCAAGAACCGCCCAGGCAAAGAAAATGTGGTAGTAGATACCCTCAGTAAAAAAGCCTCCTTGCTTGCAATCACAATGATGTTAAATCCATTGATTAATGAAGCAAGAGAGAAGATCATACAGGATAGATTCTTTGGCCCTATTTCTACCCTACTGATGTAGGAAAGCAAAAATCCTCATAGGAGTTGAACCGAGTTCAAGGGTATAGCTTGGATGAAGGACTTATGTATTATAATAGCAGGCTATGCATTCCCAACAATGATGAGGGAACTAAGGGTCAAATTCTGAATGAAGCCCATGATAGCCTTATAGCAGGACATCCACGTTTCATCAAGACCTACATGTCTATAAAGAAAAGCTTCTTTTGGCTTGGACTAAAAAAGGATGTACTTAATCATGTACGTCAATGCCTGATATGTCAGAAAGTAAAAGCCCAGAGAGTAAAAATGCCTGGGAAGTTACATCCATTAGACATCCCCCAGAGGAAGTGGGAATGTATCAGTATGGATTTTATTACTAGACTACCTTTAGTGCAATCAGGTTACAACTCCATCTTTGTGGTAGTTGACAGACTAACCAAAGTTGCCCATCTAATTCCTGTAAAAGAAACCTACACTGCAGTGGATGTGGCCAGAGTGTTCCTCAAGGAAATCTTCCAATTGTATGGCCTACCCCAGGAGAATAGTAAGTGATCGAGATCCCAAATTCACGTCAAGATTCTGGACTGCATTCTTCGAAGCAGTAGGAACTTTCTTGGATCTCAGCACAACTTACCACCCCGAGACCGATGGTCAAACAGAAAGGGTGGACCAAGTAATCAAAGATATACTTCGATCATGCTGTGGCAAGGAACCCAGGAAGTGGCTAAGCTATTTGCACCTACTCGAATTCACCTACAATGCTTCTTATCACCAAAGTATCGGGATGAGCCCTTTCAAAGCTCTGTATGGACAAGACTGCCTAACACCATTAACTTGTCCGACCCATTGATTAGGGTCAAGATGTCTAGATAGATGCTTGACGACATGGAGCAATAGATGTAGTCAATCCGCAAAGATATAAAAGCTACCCAGGATAGAGAGAAGCAGTATGTAGATAAGAAGAGGTCAGATAGAAAATTCAAAGAAGAAGATATGGTCTTTATTCGAGTATGCCCCAAAAGAAGTTCTCTATCTCTTGGGAAGTACAAGAAGTTATCCCCCAGATACTGTGGGCCATATTTGATTACAAAGAAAGTAGGTGACTTAGCCTATGAACTTCTTTTGCCTCCTCATCTCAAAGTACACAAAGTACACAATGTATTTCATGTCAGCCTACTTAAGAAGTATGTACCGAGCCCGAATCATGTGCTTAATGAAGATGAACTCTTAACTTCTTCTCAACCCAAGGGCAGATGGAACTCCAACCTGAAGAAATCCTTGATATTCGAGAGAAGGTTCTCAGGAACAGAATTATGAGAAAATTATTAGTCAAATGGAAGTTCTATCCTTTTGAAGACGCCGCCTGGGAGAATAAAGCCGAACTGGTGCAGATTACCCCCAGTTTGTGAGATGAGGACATCTCGCATTTTTCAAGTGGGAGGGAATGTAAGATTCCTCCCCAACCCCTCAAGATGTCCAGTTTCTTCCCTTGTAATCAATCCCCTTTTTAGAATAATAAAAGATCTTGTTTTTACATGTTTTGGCCTAGAGAGAGAAAATATTCTAGAGAGAGATAATTCAATTATTAGATATTTTTGGATGGAAAAATATCTCTTCTTATTAAAATAAATTCCCTCAAAATAGAAGTTTAAAAAGAAATTCCTAAGGTACATTAGAAATAAATTATAATGTGCACAAAAGACCTTAGCCTAAGGGTCCAGATTTTTAAAAAATTTTGGATTAAGGTTCTTATGGACCAATAAGATTAATCCAAATGTAGGGAGGAGATAAATTGAAGAATAAAAGAAAAACCCCCCTAAAATTGAGTAAATGCTCACATAAGATGAAGAGGACTAAGGACCAAAGAAAACAATTAAAAAACTGAATTTTGACACCTCAGAATGGGGATCTCCCCTCATGAAGTAGGTGCCTTTTTTCTCATTACCCCCAATTTTTAATCAATAAAATGAGATATTTCATCTCTCCTCTCTCCTATTTCAAAACTAGATCCAAAAAGTAAGCTGAACTGACCCAAAAATGGTCAAAAATTGACCAAACTGATTTGGAAAATTCTAGAATCAGTTTGCTTGGTTAGAGGCTCACTTTTTCCTATAAATAGAAGCCTCCCCCTTTGTAAAAGCTTAATGGTGTTTATGCACTGTTACTCTACTGCTGTCCTGAGCCATCTACATTGAATTTCCTAATAATTCAATTATTTTTGGCTTAATCCTCTCCAAAGTGAATTGGTGGCCACTCTTGCTTTAAACAAGAGTAGAACCCTCAATCCCTCAAGCCAAAGGAGAGCTTACAAGCTTCATGTAAGCTAATTTTCTTGCTTATTTATGAATTTTAAATCTATGGTTTTCTTGATTTTTATGCTTTGTATTTGATTGAATTAAATTCAAATGCTATGCCTTGATGAAAACGCATATCAGTTTGCTTGGTTAGAGGCTCACTTTTTCCTATAAATAGAAGCCTCCCCCTTTGTAAAAGCTTAATGGAGTTTATGCACTGTTACTCTACTCCTATCCTGAGCCATCTACATTGAATTTCTTAATAATTCAATTGTTTTTGGCTTAATCCTCTCCAAAGTGAATTGGTGGCCACTCTTGCTTCAAACAAGAGTAGAACCCTCAATCCCTCAAGCCAAAGGAGAGCTTACAAGCTTCATGTAAGCTAATTTTCTTGCTTATTTATGAATTTTAAATTTATGATTTTCTTGATTTTTATGTTTTGTATTTGATTGAATTAAATTCAAATGCTATGCCTTGATGAAAAGGCATATCAGTTTGCTTGGTTAGAGGCTCACTTTTTCCTATAAATAGAAGCCTTTTCCTTTGTAGAAGCTTAATGGTGTTTATGCACTGTTACTCTACTCCTGTCCTGAGCCATCTACATTGAATTTCTTAATAATTCAATTGTTTTTGGCTTACTCCGCTCCAAAGTGAATTGGTGGCCACTCTTGCTTCAAACAAGAGTAGAACCCTCAATCCCTCAAGCCAAAGGAGAGTTTACAAGCTTCATGTAAGCTAATTTTCTTGCTTATTTATGAATTTTAAATATATGGTTTTCTTGTTTTTTATGTTTTGTATTTGATTGAATTAAATTCAAATGCTATGACTTGATGAAAAGACCACCCCTTCTCTTCTTTACATTCCAGTCTTTCTTAATCTTAGAAAGATTAACTAAGGGATTTATTAAACTCTTCTTATTGTTTACTCTCTTGAATTTAGAAAATTGTGTAGATTAGAGATCTATAAATCTAATTTGGGTTAGTTTAAGTCAATTAAAGAATGATTAAAATGAGAAATGGTCAGCCATACAAAGGAGATTATGGCAAAATTTTCCAGAATTTTGTGGAAAAGAAAGCTTGTTTTTATGTCATTCCAAAAGAGTAATTCCCACCATTTTTGCATCTAAAAGAAATATTCTAATTACTCCATGTACATATTCACCTATGAATATGCATGGATATCACTGATATTCTTATTAAATTTAATTTCTATGCATAGAAAGATGCATAAAAGATTTTTTTTTAAATTACAAAAGTGTTATTCTTATTAAAATTGATTTTTATACATAGAAAGACGCATAAAGGAAATTTTTTATTATAAAAGTGTTATTCTCATTAAATTTGATTTTTATGCATAGAAAGATGCATAAAGGAATTTTTTAATTATGAAAGTGTTATTCTCATTAAATTTTATTTTATGCATAGAAAGATGCATAAAGGATTTTTTTAATTACAAAAGTGTTATTCTTATTAAAATTGATTTTTATGCATAGAAAGATGCATAAAAGAATTTTTTTTTATTATAAAAGTGTTATTCTCATTAAATTTGATTTTTATGCATAGAAAGATGCATAAAGGAATTTATTTTATTATAAAAGTGTTATTCTCATTAAATTTGATTTTTATGCATAGAAAGATGCATAAAGGAATTTGTTTTAATTACAAAAGTGTTATTCTTATTAAATTTGTTTTTTTGCATAGAAAGATGCATAAATGATTTTTTTAAATATAAAAGTGTTATTCTTATAAAAATTGATTTTTATGCATAAATAGATGCGTAAAGAAATTCTTTTTTTTATAAAAGTGTTATTCCCATTGAAGTTGATTTTTATTTTTATGCATAAATAGATGCATAAAGATTTTTTATATCAAAATTATAATTCTCTTAAATTCTATGAGTATTTGATAAATTAATAATTAAATACTCTAAGAGAGAAATTTCTATCGTTTTATACTCACACGGATTGTAAAAAGAAAATTCAAAAAATCTATCGAGATCGAAATATTCAGATAAATGATTAATTTATTCCTCATTGGCATTCGTATAACTAATTTAGAAATCAGTTAAGTGAATATTCAAAGAAAGAAATTCAGTAAAATAATAACTGAATTATCAAACCTTTTAGCGAAAGATAGTTCAGGAAAAATCTTATCCGACTCGAACCTTGAAACAGACTATGACCAAGACCAAACTATTTTGTTAGTTTTGAGGAAAGAAGGTGTGACCAGTTTAGAAAAATACACTCAAAACTCTCGCCAAATCTGAAACTAAGTTTGAGACCCTTCGAATTGATCTGTGGATCAAGGTTACATAATTTGAGGAATTTTGGTATGAAATTCAGAAATCCGTTCAAGAAGTTTTGGGGATACTGATTCAAGAAATACTCATTGTATTAAAAAAAAAATCAAACAAAAAACTTTCATAGAAAAGTCACTTTGTACTGCTCCACATAATTCCTATCATAATTCTGTAATGCGGTCTGGAAAAAAAAAATTCACAATGTCAAACCGCAAATCTAGCTAATTCAATGTCCACTTCCACTTACCTTGGACATGAAGGGATTCATGGAGAAGAGACTCTGGAGAATATATTCTACATGTATCTCCATCCACAGGAGTGTGAGTCTCCTTGCTTGGGCACTTGAATAAGCTTGACCTCTGATTTGTACAGTTCATAGTCTCCATATAGGGAACCAAGAACATGAAGAAGCCTTTTTATACACCTTCATAATAAATAAGCTTTCACAATAAGATACATTGCCAACTTCAAGGAGACATAGATACTAGAGAAAGGTGTTTTTAATGTTTACTTACAGGCCTAACTCAGGATGTGATCTTGGTACTGAATTAAGAGTCCACATGATTCTCTTATCCAATTCTATAATGGCAAGGCTCCAATGGTTCCTGCGCAAAAGCAGAAATATCTAAAACTAAGGCATCCCCTATTTATTAGATGTATATAACTAACAAGATAGGGGAGTAATATACCTTGGTTCATATGGAAAATTTTATTAAAAGACTAAGATCATGTAAAAGGGTAGGAGAAGGGTGTGTGTGTGAATGGACTTATGGTCCACTAGCTCACCTCTTTAAAGGCAAAGCTAAAAGGCATTTGATAGAGTGCAAAAGCCAAATTGTATTTCTAAGCAACTTAATAATAAGCAAGATCTCTTCTTGTATTTTGGGTCTCTCTCCTCCACATGTTTGAATCTACATGAGCACCACGTTCTCTCAACATGGTATCAGAGCATGGGTAGATTAGGTCTCATATTGTGTGGTGTAGGCTAGTTCTCCTTCTATCACTTTTTGTGGATTTGAACCCCCGGCCAATGGAGGAGCTCTAGCAGCTTTTGGAGGCCGAATCGTGGCTTGCTCTCAACTAAAAAGATCAAGAGGACATCTGGACGCTTCATTTCGTGCCGCTAATTGTGCGATTCTCCTTCAAATTGCTTCAGCATTGTTTGTTCAACTTGACGTAGTATTTTTGCTGTCCTCCATAGTTCGTACAACCATTTGCCGTGTTTAGGCGATTGTAGGCTTAGAGGGCTAGGGCTTTTGAAGCCCATGGTCTCAAGGTCCTACAGCTCAAGTCTCATCCCTAATGATCCACCGACGTGAGTGCTAGAGCCAAAAGACTAGGTTTGGGTCTGTGCATTCCATGGCAGATTTTATAAAAGCTTCAAAATTAGTGTTTTTTAAAGTACTAAAGTGTTATTAAACACTACCTCTATGCGTTAATATTCAAAGGCATTCTTTTTGAGGTTGAGAAGTAGAACTTCTTCAAGCAAAGAAGAAGTGGATCAAACAAATCTCGGTGTGTACGCAATTGAAGCCATTTGTAAGCTTCAAAATAGTGTTGTTTAACACTAATCTTCTTCTTAATCAGCACATTAATTATCAATACATTTTCTTCTCAAGCCTTTCTAAGTTTTTGGTCAGTGTTTTGAAGTGAGGGGGCATTCACCATTTATTGGTTCATAAGCCTCGACATCAATAAGCTAATCAATGAAAGTGTCATTTGACACTAAAAAGGTGCTCTTAAGCACTAATAGTGTTTCTTAAACACTAATGGTGATCATAATCACCAAAGAAAGTGTTCTTTGACACTAATGAAGCTATTTCCCATCAAATTTAGTGGTTGGGCACAAACCCTAAGTGCTAAACCATAAGCTTTATCAACTTAATCTCCTTTTTATGCAACATCCTTGGCTTGATTAAGGGTTGTTGTACTCTCATAAGCCATTCTCTTTCTACTTAAGCCAAAACATCACAAATTTTCTGGTTTTCTTCTTCATAAATCAGCCCATTACACCCTTGTAATCTTCCTTCAATACCCAATGTCAAAGGAAAATACCCAAATTAAGAAGTTATCAGGAGAGCGCTTCCACACTTGGCAAGTTCTTGTCAAGTACAAGATGATATCCAAAGGTTTTTGGCCATTCATCTCCGGCACTAAGGTTATTGATCGAGCTAAGGCTGAAGATATTGAAGATGATGAGAGGGCACAAGCCATCATCATGCTCCATCTTGATGAGGCTCTTATTCACCATGTAGACCAGCTTCGACTGCAAAGGAGAAATGGGATGAGCTTGACAAGCTCTATGGAGCTCATGGTGGTAAGAATTCCAAGATCTCACTTAAAATTGAATTTTTCAGCTTGGAGCTCAAAGAGGGAGACGGCATTGGAGCCTTGAAGGGCCTTATGGCTCAACTTGCATCAGTGAATGAGAGAATGGATGAAGATTATGCAGTGGCTGTTTTGCTAAAAGCAGTCAAGAAGGTGTACCCCAACTTAGTCACCACCCTGAAGAGCATACCTAATCCCACCCTTGAAGGAGTCATTCAATCTTGCCTTGATGATGAAAAGAGGCCAAAGGGAGGAGTTGAATCTTCAAATGCATTGACTTCATTGAATATCAAACAAGCTTTGTCACATCAAGTGAGCAAAGTAAGGTGTACCCATTGCAAAAAGGTAGGTCATTTGGCAAATAACTGTTGGATCAAATATCCCAACAAAATGAAATGTAACAAATGTAAACAAACGGGGCATATCACTTCTAAATGTCCTAACAAAGAGTCAGAGGCTAACTTTGCATTAGCCTCTAACTCCACTGAGAAATTGTTTTAAATCTCAATGTAACAACACCTATATTCCTAACCTTGTACGCCTAATGTTATAAAGGCAACCTATGTCCAATACCACCTATTCCAATTTTTTTCATAGTTGGTATTGAGGGGGGGTATTAAAAGACTAAGGTCATGTAAAAGGGTAGGAGAAGGGTGTGTGTGTGAATGGACTTATGGTCCACTAGCTCACCTATTTAAAGGCAAAGCTAGAAGGCATTTGATAGAGTGCAAAAGCCAAGTTGTATTTCTAAGTAACTTAATAAGCAAGATCTCTTCTTGTATTTTGGGTCTCTCTCCTTCCACATGTTTGAATTTAGCATGAGCACCATGTTCTCTCAAAAAAATTAATACGGTAACCTTGAGCATGTTCAAATAGGTGAACCACTTTGGAATCTCTTGCTGGGA